>NC_037540.1:32847037-32847587 GCF_001531365.2 Cynara cardunculus var. scolymus | reverse complement strand
TCAACTGTACTTGCTAATGAAGTAGATTTGACAGGCATATATTCTGTTTTGTCAATTGAGTTTGTAGCGATCTCTGGTTTTGAAATGTCATTAGTACAAGTACTTTGCTCATAAACCACATTTTCAAAATCCTGTCTTGAAACGACAGTTTTTCCATYRACTTTAACTCTCTTGAAATTAGCTTTTGRTTTTSDAGAGAAGTCGGGTTTTTGAATGCATCCAAGTTTAAAAGTGGATTCAAAGGTGGATTTCTTTGGGTCGATGAAAGAATTTAATTCATTGAATCCGATTCCTTGAGTATCTTTTTGGCCATTAAGTTTTTCAAAAACTTCTTGTACATCCTTATACTTTTTCATCAGAAGTTCATTGGTCTGAAGCTTCTGATGAAGAACTTCTCGCTCCTTTTGAAAGAATTCTTTAAGAGCGACATAATTCAATCTTTCTGCCTCAGATTCCTTTAAGGCCTTAGTTTTCTTTTCTAGGTCCTTAGTTATACGCTTGTTCAATTCCAGAAGTTTATCTTCTTCTGTTTTCTTTAGGGTGCTTATGC
>NC_037540.1:32831318-32846892 GCF_001531365.2 Cynara cardunculus var. scolymus | reverse complement strand
CATTGGACGTGGCCATTTGACAAATGAGCGCCTTATCTTTATCATCTGATGAAAAGTCGGACACCCAATTTTCTTTTTCGGCCATCAAGCTTCGCTCTCTTGAATTATGCTTGTATTTGTTTTTATAGTAATCAACATCCTTGATCAAACGTCCTTTGCATTCCTTGGAAAAATGACTATGTTTTCCGCATCTGAAGCATCGAAGGTCATTTTTCTTTCCTTCCTCGTCCTCTCTTYTTTCCTCTCTTCGTTCTTCTCTTCTCTCTTCTCTTCTWTCGTCCCTTTCTTCTCTTTCATCTCTTCTTTCATTCCTTTGATAGAATTTGGATGGCTTTCTATCATAGGATGACTGGAACTTTTCCCTTCTGAACTCTTTTCGCTTGTAGGGTTTTCTGATGATTTGTTTTGTAATTAAGGCCAATGATTTGGCGAAAGCTTTAATCTCATCATCTGATTCAAAAGTTTCCAGATTGTAAGCAGAATTCCAGTTGGCCATTGAAAAATTTGGAGAAGAAGAGAGAATTTTTTAATAAGAAAGAAGATTAAAATATTAAGAGATTTTAAATGATCATTTGATTGGATAATCAATCAATAGGGTCTGATACCAATTGTTGATCCCAGATCTCTCAATAACACTAATAATCTAGTTATGAATAACCAAATTATAGTGATTTTACAAAGAAAGTTATGAAGACTCAAGATTAAAATAAGAACATTCAAAAACAAACTTGAGATTCAAAGGTTTTACTTTATAAATAATGAAACTTAAAACAAAGAGTAAAAACCTTTCTCACGTACGCACATATGCTTTCTTTTTACAATAGACCTAGTCGTCTATTTATACTAGATGACTAATGCTAAGTTAACTATCTATTGCTACTTTCTAGCAAATAGTCTAGCTAACAGATAAGGTTTATCTTTTACTTGGATAATCATTATTATCAAGATAAACTATAATTCCAGCTGTTGATTCGTCATCTCCAACTGTCATTATCTATGTGGTGATTTCATCCTTATCTTCAAGTCTTCATTGCACGCTTGGATGAATACTTAGAAAATATTCTAAGTGTTAGTTTGTCCATCGTATCAATGAGAATACTTTCCATCGCATCATCCATCGGTCCGCTGGTTGAACTTCGTCCATCGGTCCAATGGTTGGTCTTTCCATCGATCTTCTGGTTGAATCCAGACTTAGTCGTTTTTGCCTTGATGTCTTCATTGGTCTTCTGGTTCTTCATCACTTGTTTGTTTTTCATTACTTTTTACATTTTTCATTGTGGGGTTTAACATAAATAGAACTCCTAAGTACATGTCCCATTTACTCTTTTCAGGGATCTTTTCAGTGAATTGATAATTTTATTGAAATATCTTTCAAGGGAAAATATTACAGGTTATTACAATCTGTTTTGGTAGACCTAAAACATAAAGGTTATACACTGAAAGAAAATATATGTAATAAAAGATATTACAAGACTAAAATGACATCTAATCTAGAATACTGAAGTTGATGTAGTCAGGGACATCTTCTCTGAGCATCTTGCCTCTGAGCATTTCCTTTCGAACCCTATGCTACATCATCTCTCCAAATAGATCATTATTCAGCCAAGTCCTTAGATATTCTAAATGATCTATAGGCCAGAGATGGAACTCAGATACTCGCTAAAACATGTATTGACCATCATAGTCAATGAACATAAGTCCATATTCAGGCTTCACATGCATTGTGTTGGTTATATAAGGACCCTTCACAGGCAGTGACAAGTTCAACATTGAGATATCCGGTTTCTTTCGATCCTTGAGAAGTTCATCTACTGAGATTATTGTCTTGCGATCGTTCTTGTGGGATGGTCATTCTTCAGGTTCAGAAAGGGTTTTTCTTCGACAGAGCTTCTTTGGCAGATGAGGAACCTCGATGATCTTTGAAACCTTGTTAAATAATTCATTCAGAATATCTTCAATCAGAGGCCTGTGCTTGGATTTGGATTTCTGGATAGCCTGTCAAATCTCTATCCACTCGTAGAAGCCATACTGACCGAGGTAGGAGGGGTACTTAGTGACAACTTCTTTATTCTCTCAAAAAATGACCATTGATATGAGAAGAGCACCATATTTCACACGACCACTGATAGTAACATTTGTGATTTTATGTGAGCTCAATCTCTTAGGAAAGGTCACGCTCATTCAGCTACATCACCCGTTGGCGTTCACGTTCAACTTCTCTAATAAGTTGGGCTTGAGCGCCAAGAGGATATTTCTTCCTGAATTTCCCTTCTGCTAAGACCTGATCAGCTAGAGCCTTAGGTAACGCTAAGCTGTATTTGAGCCATTGCTGATGGTTCTTCAACTTTTGTTCCGCACGCAGGAATTCTTCTCGTTCAGCCGCTGAAAGAAAGTCAAACTCACCACAGCCAGATGTATGAAGAGAAGTTTGTACTCTGGTTTGGTCGAGCTGATATACTAGCTAAGCCGATAAAGATAGGCCTAAGGGACATCCATGGACAACCGCCACCCACGTGGTTTAGCTAATTCAATAGCCTTCGGAGAAAAACGACAAGTACCACTGGACAAAAAAAAATCACTTTTGGAATCACTTTTAAAGATCCTCTTACGGTGAAATGYCGGAATGATGCTAGGATATCCCCAGTGAGTCAGCTAAAAAATAGGTTGGTTTAAGGACGGAAGCTCCCGAACCCCGTCGCTCGTCCATCCTCTAGTCTTCATCAACTACTAAACACTCAAGTTGTCTAGATGACTTCCTGGGTATTAGCTTGTTGGCTTCATCATTGTCTTCATCGTCCTCTAAGGTTTCAAAAGAAGGGAGATCAGTTGAGATACCAGAAGGGTTTGATGCAGAGAGTGATTGAGAGGAAGGGGTAGAAGTTTTAGTTTATGAGGAAGAAGATACAAACCTGGAGGTGAATGCGTCCTCAGATGGACTGATTGCCCTTAGAACAATGTCAAGATTGTCTTCATCCACTTCGTTTCTTTTGTCAGTGGAGTGCTGGTTCATTGACGATTTCTCCCCATGGGAAGTAGGTTCTCGGATGGAGATTCCTTTCAGTGTTGGTTGTCTTGGGATGGCTTGAATGCATAAATCATCTTCATCATCGTCACCATCGTCATTTGGCAATGCAAAGGTGGAAGGATGGAGGTCTTCATGGTCAGCAGCAATAGGAGTAACCATGGCATCATCTTCATCACCGTCATTGATGGCATCAGGGATAGAATCCCTGGCATCCTCAACAATAGGAGGGTTTGGAGCATCTTCAGTAGTCTCCTTATTTGGAGACTTCTCCCTCTCAACATCTTTTTTCTTTCTCCCCCTCTTTGTCATCATCAAGAGTAGAGCATAGGAGAGAGAGATGAGAGGTGAGGTCATCCAGCTTTTGCTCTAAGAAGGAGAGAGATTCATCTTGTAGAAAGTTGAAAGAAGTGACCAAATCTAGCTATTGACGGTCAACATCTCTGATGGCAGGTTCAGGGACGGGCGCTAGTTGCTGAAGGAGTTGGAATTTTTTTTGAAGGAGCTCACCAGGCCTTAACTTCATCAGCTTTGCTAAAGAGGGCAGCAATAACTTCAGTGTTGTCTTGAACTTTAGTCTTCACGAGGTTCAACATATCCTTGACTTCATACACCTCAACTTTGACAATAGAGAGGTTGTGAGTCAGGTCTTCCTTAATGGGCATTGACTTGTGCACTTCGTCCATTTTATCGAGGACAGTGGCAACAACAAGGATCAAGAGCTTGACGTGCTCAACCATGTCATAAGCATCAACCTTGATGACTGGGGGTTCATTCTCCAAAGGTCCTGCAGAGTTAAGAGAGCATTGAGCATAAGATATGTCAGGATTAGTAAAAAAAAGAAAGGGAGGTTTTGATTGTACCTGAGGGGTCATCAAAGTTATCTGAAGGATTAATGTGGGGCATCTTACATGCACTGTCTTGAGGATCAGCAGCAAGTATCTGAAGTGCTTCGAGAGGAGTAACCTCAACACCTGTGGTGATGGCATCACCAATGGTGGGGACAACCACCATGAGATCATCAACACGTGTGGTACTGACCAAAGAAGGAGGGTATGAGAGAATGGAGGAGCAAGATTATGACAGATCAGTAGTGGCAATGCTGGTATTCACACATTCAGTGATTTGGGTCATTGAAGTGGTTGGGTTAGGAGCCACTTGTACGACAACATCTAAAGAGATAGCTAAAGAGATTGGGAGGTTTGTAGAAGGCGCCTCGGGGGTAAGGCTTTTTTCACTAGTTGAGACCTTTTGAGAGGTCTCATCTAGCTTGCTTGGCATCCCCTTTTTGGATTTTTTTGACCTCTTTGACGGACTAAGAGGGGATTCAGATGGTGTCCTCTTTTTTGAGGACAAATATGTAGTGGCCAGGATAGACTGAGGGAGGTTTGACAATCTTAGCCACTTGAGAAGAAGAAGAAGAAGTAGAGGGAGGAGCAGTAGCACTGACGATTCTCAACATAGAAGAGAATAAGCCAATGTCTGAGGGCTTGGTCTTGTGATCAAGGATCCTTGATCCAAGTCTACAGATAGGCAGGTCGCCTTAGTGGGGTAATTGGATGCAAAGATCCTGGAGAGTATCCCACTCAGGACCTGGTGTAAGGAACCACCTTTTCACCTGACACTTGTTCAACTTCAACACCAAATCATTAAATACCGGCTGTGCATTGTTGACATTGATGTTCTTGATCACAGAGCAGCCGATGTTCAGTGCCACCCTTGAAGCTTGGTCTTGTCCTCCAGTCTTTTCCTCCCATGCACTGAATAAAGTGCAAGAAGAGATATTGCCATACAACAGACATTCTGCTATTCTAAAGGGAGAATCCATGTTGATGACATACACATTTATTAGACGAGAACCTGTAAGAGCAAGTTTGTCATATTTGTCAAAGATATAACATGAGTTCTTAAGAAATTTCACTGTGAATTCTTTATCACAAAGCTGACTGATGCTAAGAAGATTGTGCTTCAGTCCTTCAACATATGCAACACGTCTAAAAGTGGTTACACCATTGTTTAATATACCAAAGCCTTTGGTATATCCTTTTTCGTTTCCTCCAAAGGTCACGGAAGGGCATTTTTCATCCTTGTAGTCGGTGAGCAGGGATTTGTCTCCATTCATATATCTTAAGCATCCACTATCAAGATACCAAATGACTTTGACTTCCTGAGTAGAGGTTGATGACTAGGGATCACTGAAGAATGATGTCTCTWATGGTTCATCTTTGACATCCTTGGCCATTAGACAGAGATAGGTCGTATCTTCCTCGTCAGAGGATGATTCTTCAGAAGAATCAGCCCAGTCATGCTCTTTAGCACCAAAGACCGTTGCCTTTACGCTGAAGAATCTTTATCTTCTTGTACTTCTCCTTCAGCTTCATGTATTTATCATCTTTAGATCTGAAAGAGGATGGGGCTTATAAGATGGCGTCGCAGTCTTCTTCGATCTACATTCACTAGAAAAGTGACCTTTGTGTTGGTAGTTGTAGCAAATCTCTGAAGCCTTGTCAACGAGATTTGACTTTGGATTTTCGGAAAGGGTCAGCGAGGGATATCTACGATAATTATTTTTTCTGGTAAACCTCCTAAAGAAGTTAGTAAGAATCGTCAGTGACTCATCAAACTCTGAAAGATCAACGTCTTACAAGCTCTCAGAGTTAGAAGGATCTAACTCAGTGATAGATGCAGAAATAGAAGAAATGGAAGAATTAGAAAGGTCGGCTAAAGGGCTATCATAGATCAAAGCTAACGGAGAGTTTTTCATTTCTCTAGAATCTTTAAGAAGATTCTTCTTCAGTTGATCGGATTACTCATGATTAAGCAATATCCCATAAAGAGAACTAAGAGAGAGGAAGGACATGTCCTTGGACATCTTAAGGCATATGGAATAATGATCCCATGATTCTGAAAACATTCTAGGTTTTAAGCTTACTAGGTTTATCTTCTTTGATTCTTGTACAAACGTCTCTAAATGCTCTCAGAGATCTTCCCCAAAATGGGAAGTGAATATTTCATCCATGATATCTAAGCCCTCAACTGTTCCTCATCGAACAAATGAAAAAGGTATTCTTGGAGCTTGTCCCTCTTCTCTTCTTATCGATTCTTCTGGCCCTAAAGCTTCTTTCAGCTATAGAAAGTGTCCTCATTGTGGTGAGACTACTCATGTCACCAGTAAGTGTCCTTCAGCTACCAAATCTGGTCCGCCAGCTAAGATAAAGAAGCTAAGGATTAAAAATAAGCCAAAGCGAAATCAACCACTAAAGTTGTGAAAATGATTAAAGTGAAGAAAACCACTAAAGCCTCTTCTTCAGGCTCAGTGACGACTCTTGCTGATGCTGATGCCTCTTCTTCAGGCTCAGTAAAGAAAGATATCGCCTCTAACTTTACTGGACCCATTGAGAAATGGGTACCAAAGCAATCTTAATATCTTTTCTATTGCAAGAAGTCAAAGGCATCTGGTATCTAGATAGTGGATGTTCAAGACACATGACTAGAGACAAATCCCTGCTCTTAGAACTACAAAGATGAAAAGGCCTTTCTGTAACCTTTGGAGGAAACAAAAATAGGATATACCAAGGGCTTTGGTATATTAACCAACTGTGCAACCATCTTCATACGTATTGCATATGTTGAAGGATTGAAACATAATCTTCTCAGCATCAGTCAAGTATGTGATAAATATTTCACAGTTAAATTTTTGAAGAATTCTTGTTATGTCTTCGACAAAGATAACAACCTCGCCCTAACAAGTTCTTTTCTACAAAACGTGTACGTCATCCATATGGATTCTCCCTTCACTGAGAATAGCTGTTTTCTTTCTAAAGCCTCATCAGATATCAACTGGTTATGGCATAAACGACTCTCTCATCTCAACTTCAAGACGTTGAACGAGCTGTCTCGAAAAGATCTTGTCACTGCCCTTCCTCGACACTCTTTTGCAAATAAATCTCTTTGCTCAACGTGTGAAAAAAGAAAGTAGACAAAGGCTAGCTTTAAATCAAAGCAAGTCTATTGAGTATATTCTCCGCTTCAGCTACTAAACATGGTTTTATTTGGTCCTGTTAATATACAATCTATATTTAGAAAGAAATGCACGTTCATTATCATTGACGAGTTTTCCAAGTACATTTAGGTTTTCTTTCCCAGATCCAAGAGTGATGCACCTAAAGAATCATCTCGTTCATCATGCGCATAGAAGTAATGAAAAACATCAAAGTACGATATATTAGGAGTGATCATGGCATTGAATTCAAAAACAGTACCATTGATGACATCCTTGTGAACAAGGGAATCTCACACAACTTCTCAGCTATGAGAACTCCACAACAAAATGGGGTTGCTGAAAAGAGAAATCAAAAGATAGTTGAAGTCGCTCGATAAATGTTCAAAGAATCTCGTCTTCCTACTCAATTCTTGGTAGAAGCTATGAGTAATTCTTGTTTTACTCAAAACCGGTCGCTGATCGTCAAGAGATTCAAGAAGACAGCCTACGAACTCTTCAATAGAAGAAAGCCTTCTCTCATCTTTCTACACATCTTTGGTTGTACATGCTATATCTTAAACAACAGAGATCATTTTGGAAAGTTCGAATCCAAAGCTGATGAATTCTTGGATATTCTTCAGTGTCCAAAGCCTTCAGAGTATTCAACAAAGACGACAAACAATAAGAGAATCTATTCATGTCACATTTGATGAATCTCAATCAACTAACTCTAAACCCATCTCTGAAGAAGATGAAGAGTTAGACAACTGAATGATATTTCACTACGGAGAACCTGAAGCTTCCTTCAGCAATCAATCGAACGCTAACCTCCCTGAAGCTTAAGATGATCCATTTATCATTCCATAAGTGACTATTAACGAAGTTGAATCCTCTTTAGAGATTGTTGTCGTTCCCATTACTCACTTGCCCCCATCTACTTCAAATATTGACCCTTTAGTTGCTGAATCTCTTTCAGTTACTGAACCTCTATCAGTAAATGAATCTCCCACTGAGGCTCTTTTGCAAATTCAAGTTGTTGTAGAACACTCTCTTGCTGAAGCCTCATCTTCTGTACCTGAGCTTCCAGTATCAGAAGGCGATAATCTATATCATCTACCAGCCTAACAATGGAGAAAAACCATCCGATCAATCAAATTCTATATTCAGACTTGTCGTGATCTAGATAATATCTCTATTTTTGTCAACTTTCTTTCTTTAGTTGAACCCAAGAAAATCGACGAGGCTATCACTGACCCAAGCTGGGTCACTACTATGCAAGAATAACTCATTGAGTTTAATAGGAACAAAGTCTGATACCTTAACCTGCGTCCATATAACAAAATTGTGACAGGCACCAAATGGGTTTGTTGTTATAAGTTGGATGAACAAGGAATTGCAACCCATAACAAGGATCGTCTTGTTGCTCAGGGATACAGGAAAGATGAAGGCATCAACTACGATGAGACCTTCTCACCAGTGGCTAGACTCGAAGCTATTCGACTCTTTGTAGCCTATACTGCCTATAGGGACTTTAAAGTCTTCCAAATGAAAGTAAAGAGCAATTTTCTGAATGGAAAACTTCAGAAGGAAGTTTATGTTTAACAACCTCCAGGGTTTCTTGACCCAAAATATCAAAATCATGTCTATCGATTGGATAAGGCTCTTTATAGGTTAAAACATGCCCCTCGTGCCTGGTATGACACCCTTTCTTCTTTTCTCATCTCTAAGAAATTTGTCCATGAAAGATTGACCAGACCGTATTTCTTAGGAAAGTCAAGGGTCAAATCATTCTAGTCCAAATTTATGTCGATGATATTATATTTGGTTCCACTAATCCCTCTTTATGTTTTCGTTTCGCTGAACGCATGAAGAAAGAATATTAGATGAGCATGATGAAAGAACTGACTTACATTCTAGGTCTTTAGATTAAACAATCTGATAAAGGCATCTTTATCAATCAGAGTAAGTATGTCAGGGATATGCTGAAAAACTTCAACTTAACCAACAGTTCATCTATGAAGACTACAATGATTCCTCCTCTCTCGCTGAACAAGGTTCCAAATAGAAAGCCTGTAAATGTTACTGTTTATAGAGGAATGATCGGCTCCTTGCTGTATCTCACAGCTAGGCGACCTGATATCATGTATTCTACTTGTTTATGTGCAAGATATTAGTATGAACCGAGGAATCCCATCTAATTGCTATAAAATGCATATTCAGATATCTGACGGTAATTCTAATTCGGGCATTTGGGATAGTTTTGACCTAATTGGTTAGGAAAAGCACCACTGGAGGCTGTCAGCTTCTAGGTGGAAAGTTGGTGAGTTGGACAAGTAAGAAGCAAAATTCAGTGTTCGCATCAACTTCTGAGGCTGAATATGTTGCAGCTGGAAGCTGTTGTGCCCAAATCATTTGGATGAAAAACCAACTCGATGATTATGATCTTCTGCTCTCCAAGATCTCTATCTACTGCGATAGCACCAGTGCCATTGCAATTGAAAACAACTCTGTACTTCACTCCAAGACCAAACATATTGAGATTAGATATCATTTTATCACAGATCATCTTATGAATGGTAATATTGAACTTTACTTCGTACCCACTGAGTACCAACTCGCTGATTTGTTAATAAAGCCTATTGATCAAACAAGATTTAATATTTTAATCGGCAAACTTGGAACGTTGAATGCTGAGCATTAATTCCTTCAGCTCTATGCAATACTCAGTGATACAAAGTGAAATGATTTAGTGTTTCTAATGTATCACTGAACTCTTGAGTAAATGTATCTTTCTCCCTAAGGTATGTCTACTTGTCTCTTCTTTTCTCAAAACTTAAAATCATCATTGAATCTTTTTTTTATTCAGTGATTAAAATGTTTTAAAAGAAATGTTTCAGTGTTTTCTTCTATCACTGAACTCTTGAGTTAATATATGTTTGAGGTAAAATTTTCTTTTCTTAAAACAATATCATCACTAAACTTTTTCTTATTCAGTGATTAAAATATTTTAAAAGAGATGTTTCAGTGTTTTCTTCTATCACTGAACTCTTGAGTAAATATATCTCTGAGGTATATTTTTCTTTTATTAAAACAAAACCATCACTGAATCTTTTCTTATTCAGTGATTAAATTATTTTAAAGGTGAAATGACTCAATGTTTCTTTCTCTATCACTAAATTCTTCAGTAGATGTATCTTACTCTTAAGATATATGTTTTTTTATTAAAACTTAAAACTATCACTGAAATCTTTCCTTATTCAGTGATCTTTTGTTTTAAAAGAAACTTAAAACTATCACTTAACCTTTCTTATTCAGTTATCCTTTATTTTAAAAGAAAAAGAATGATGAACCTTCATATGTTTATGACGTCAATAAATATTTTATGGTATCACGTGCGTCATTCTGACACACACGATCCATTTTCTCTTCTATCCAATCACAGTAAAATGACGTGCAAAGAAATTCATCATTGCACATCTTTTTGAAGCTTCATTTTCCTTTCTCCTATTTACCTCTTATCTCACCTATATATATCTTTCTTACCCTCTCATATTTCCTTTACGCTTACACAAAACTCTCTCACTATAATGTTTTTGCAAATAAGAACTCCCAAATACCTTCAAACCAGTTTCTTCTCTTTCTTTCAAGAAACATGTTTGTGAATTTTTTTTTGGTTGTTAATCATTATGAAACATTGTTTGTTATTTAAAAGATTTCTTTCTTCCTTTCAAAATACAAACAACTAGTTTATAAATCATTCTTCTTCTTGATCTATTTTAACCACGTTTCCAAAACCCTAATATTCTGGAAAACCTTAATTTTTTTTTTGTTTTTCAAAAGAAAGTTTTTCAGTCAAACTTTTAATCCAAGTGCTTTCTAACATAAACCTGTGCACAATTCTATTTTTATGCTCTTTCTTAAACAAAAATAGTTGCTACTCAAAGTGTTAACTTTGCTCTAGAAGATTGCTCATTCAAGCCAAACAACCATGTGGCACTCTTGGAAATACCTGCAGACAAACCTCTGTTTGCAGATGCTGCTTCATTCCTGAAGAAATGTGTATTGGGATATGCTCTAACCTTCTAACCAACAATAGTGAAGGGCATACTAAGGCAGTTCTGGTACACTGATGAAACAAAGAGAGTAATAGAGAAATATGGAAACTCAATAGTCAAGATCTTCTGTATGATCAATGACATGATTGTGAGTTTCGGTGTTTCTCTGTTCGGGTTGCTCTACGTCTCCCCAAGTCTGTTCCCTATGCCATAGATCTAGACACTAAGCTTATCGTCAAGATTTTGGATGATATACACTATGACTGGCCTTTGAAGATGGACTCAAGGACTGAACTTAACAAGCTGCTGATGAAGATTGAGTAGAACAAGATATCCACGGTTTGGCAGTACCTCTTCTCGCACTTTATTCAGTGCATGGGTCAGAAGACTAGTGGCCAAGATCAAGCTTCCAGGGTGGCGCTAAACAATGGCTGCTTAGAGATCAAAAACAACAACGTGAACTACGCTCAACTGATTTTTGATGACCTGGTGCTGAAGCTGAACAAATTTCAGAGGGAAAATATAGTCCCCTACACAAGGTTCCTGAGTGGAATTCTCTTCAGAATCCTCGCATTCAAGTACCCCACTCAAGGTGACCTCCCTATATGTGAGCTTGAATCAAGAATTCTTGATGGTGTTTAAGCTTTAGGTGAAATTTACAATTTCAGTCCCTCATCTTTTTGACTTGGGTTTTATTCGGTAGGTTAAATTGATTTTTTAGTTTATTTTTATGTTTGAGGTAATTGGTTTTTAGTTTACATTTTGTTTGAGGTAGTGAATTTATAAAATCTATCTTTTTCTTTCTTTCTTTCTTTCTTCTTCTTCTTCTTCTTCTGGTTGGGAAGTGTCTCTGTCCTTTTCACTTCTTATTACTCTTTTCGTTCACTTTTTCTAACATTTTTAGTACCAACTAAATCATTCGGGCGAGACAAGATCGGCACCCCGGGACACAGAATGGGACCGGCCGTACCCGCTTCTTCTTCTTCTTCTCCTTCATCTTCTTCTCCTCCTCCTTCTTCTTCTTCTCCTTCTTCTTTGCTGGACTTTCGCCATCTAGGGTGCAACATTCTACTRCTTCGCCTAGCAGCACGACGCTTGTATTGCTCTCCCACAACCCCGTTTTCACGGTTTAGGCTGCTCCCATTTCGCTCGCCGCTACTACGGGAATCACTTTTGCTTTCTTTTCCTCTGGCTACTAAGATGTTTCAGTTCGCCAGGTCATCTTGAGAATATTCCTCTTGACAAGAAATTATCTACATAATAAAATATGTATTACAAGCACTAAGGGCTATAGCTCAGTTGGTAGAGCACCTTGTTTACACGCTTGCCGATGTTTTTCAGTTGAGTCCATCATGCAATCAAAAAAATTGATCTTATTGAGAAATCAATGTCTTACTCCATAACTTTGAGGGAAAAAGAGAACAATAGCCTGATAAGGGTTCGGTCCGATCTAGGTGCCCAGTTAGGTGCCAAACAGACCCTATCATTGATTTGATATATTGATAAGGTGAATACGCAGTCTATTCAATGCTAGGCTGAGTATAAGGGACTTAAAAAAATCTATTTTCGTCCTATGAACTTTAAGGTGTATGAAGTTTCATATTTGATTTTTGAGTAAAAAATTTACCCTATTATTTCTATTTGAATCAAATTTTCCTTGTTTTTTTTCTGGTCTTTCTATTTTCTGTTCATATTCTCKAGAATTAGGATAGGGAATAAGGATATCATGAATTTTATTTAGTTCAGATGTTTCTGTGCAATTTTCTATCGAATTTTTTTTTATGATTGAAGATGAAAACAATTTCTTCATTCTTCCACGATACATCCCATTCAAAAGGGGATAATACATTTTAACTAGGCAATTCTTTTTGTTTTTAGTCTCAACATTACACAATTTAACTAGGAAATTCTAATAGATTCACGGTATAAATGAAAGAAAAAAGGGAACGAGATCACAATGAGATTTTCATCTCAAAAAGGGGGATATGGCGAAATTGGTAGACGCTACGGACTTAATTGGATTGAGCCTTGGTATGGAAACTTACTAAGTGATAACTTTCAAATTCAGAGAAACGCTGGAGTTAATAAAAATGGGCAATCCTGAGCCAAATCCGAAAATAAACAAAGGTTCAGAAAGCGAAAATAAAAAAGGATAGGTGCAGGAAGAACCCTATTAGACAACCCACCCCGTGAAAACGGGGTTGTGGGAGAGCAATACAAGCGTCGTGCTGCTAGGCGAAGCAGTAGAATGTTGCACCCTAGATGGCGAAAGTCCAGTAGACGAAAGCATCACTAGCTGATGCTTTGACCCAAGTAGCATGGGGCACGTGGAATCCTGTGTGAATCAGCAAGGACCACCCTGCAAGGCTAAATACTCCTGGGCAACCCATTGTCATATTTAAATTATATTATATGTATAGTGTATAGAAATCCTTTTTYATTTTTGCAAATTTTTGATTTACAAAAAATTCAAATAGATCTCGATAGATATTGGTTGACACGGGCATATAAGTCATGTTACACTGTTGAATAACAAGCCTTTAGTTTTCCATTTGAAAATTCGTGCCCTGGTTTAGATCGATCCTAACCGGATGATTATGAATTACTTTTTATTCAATAGAATAGTAAATAAAAGTCATAGAATATTAAACTCGGCAAGAGTAATTTCAAATCACGAATTGACACGAAATGCAGGCTATTGTCATTCAACAGCTACAAGATCAACAATTCCATAAGCTTGGGCCTCTGTTGCTGACATAAAAACATCTCTTTCCATGTCTTCGGATACAACCCATAAGGGTTTTCCCATTCTTTGTACATAAACCCTTGTCAGGGTTTCACGTAGTTTCAGCAGTTCTCCCACTTCCAGGATGGAAATACATGCCACTCAGCCAAATAAAGATGATGGAGAGTTGACCGAAATACGCACTAAATACTTTTCGAGAGATCTCCTCCAAATCACTGGTATGGCTATYGAAATCGTGAGCATCAGCATGTAGGTTCCAGATCCAAGTGGTAGTTTCAGGGCCTTTAGCTATTGTTCTTGAGAAATGACCCGGTCTAGCHCATTCCTCGAATGAAGTTTTTATGTGATCCCTATCTACCAAAATTTTTACTTCWGGTTCCGGCGAACGAATAATCATTGAGTCCTCCTCTTTCTGGACAACACATACAAAGAGACCCGCCAACAGTAAAATAATTAGTGAATCTCGGAGAGATATTTATATTATATTATGAGTTTCTTTCTCTTCTAGTTTTCTATMTCCCATCTATCTATTTTCTTTAGTTATTCACTAGAGCAATTATGATCTGGATGTCGATCCAGGGCAAGTGTTCGGATCTATTATGACATAGCCATGAGGCGCTCAACGGACCTTTTTAATCTTATAAAACCGTTTCTGACTTTAGATCCAAAACAATTCTTGAATGGGGTATTCAACTCCAGGTATGAATGGAAAACRACATCTTTATTGGTTTTATTGGTTCTACTTCCTATTTTTTATGAAGAGAATGAATCTTTTTATCGAAGGATCAGAAAAAAGGGTCCGGATCTCCTGCGGGAATGATTTGGAAGAGCCAAAACCAAAAATAGTGGTATTTGCTAGCAACAACATAATGGAGGCAGTCAATCAATATAGATTGATCCGAAATCTGATTCAAATCCAACATAGCACCCATAGGTACATAAAGAAATTTATTGAATCGATTCTTTTTAATGAATAGATCCGATTGCAACTTCGAATATGGAATTCAAAGGGACCGTATTACCACAGAGTCAACTTGAACAATTARAACTTGACCCGATTTTAAATGCGGTCCTTTTTTGGCTATACATACATTTTCACAAATAAACTGCCCAAGACTAACGATTGTAGATGTCTCTTMACAATAATTGGAATGGAGAAAATACCAATTCAAATTGAATACATTCAAAATGATGTTACTGCATGAATAGGGATTATAAATTTTACCATTTTCATCCAGTAAATAATATTTAAGTATAAGTAGGAAACTTTTTCAATTATCAAGATTTATAATGAAGAGGCTGAGTCAAATATAATTTATTTATTCGTGTTATTTCTGTTAGTTATGGTATTTCTATATTTATATTTCTGCATATTTCTATTAGATATTCGTTAAGACATAAATTTCCCCCTACTTCTTTTCTTTCTAGGAAGGAAGTGTCATGAGTTGAATATATATTTTTGTTTTTTATTTATTATTCGGGGGTTGATGAAGGAAACCAGATAGTTATATGAGTGAAAGAAACGACTTAGAAATTTTCCATTGTCTCTGCGATTAATATCTTCCCTAGAAAAGAAAGTGGTAGTCAAATCCGATAATTTACGATCAATTCATTCAATATTTTCTTTTTTAGAGGACAACTTTTTACATTTAAATTATGTATTAGATATACTAATACCTTACCCAGCCCACCTGGAAATCATAGGAGTTTTTTCTTTAAGAAAACTATCTATAAAAATAATTAGATAGAATATCTTCAACCTTGTCAAC
>NC_037540.1:32827139-32829343 GCF_001531365.2 Cynara cardunculus var. scolymus | reverse complement strand
TTCCGCCGCGCGAATTTCCTGAGAAACGAAGTCATAGGCACGTAGGTTCAAGGCCAGACCGACTACTCCAAGAGCACTAATCCATAAACCAGTTACTGGTACAAATAACATAAAGAAATGTAACCAACGTTTATTGGAAAAAGCAACCCCAAAGATTTGGGACCAAAAGCGATTAGCAATGACCATTGAATAAGTTTCTTCAGCTTGAGTTGGGTTAAAAGCACGTAATGTATTTGCGCCATCACCATCTTCAAATAAAGTATTTTCTACGGTAGCACCATGAATAGCGCATAGCAAAGCAGCACCCAATACACCGGCAACTCCCATCATATGAAATGGGTTCAATGTCCAGTTATGAAATCCTTGAAAAAAGAGGATAAATCGAAATATAGCTGCTACACCAAAACTAGGCTCGGATATTGATAAAGTGAATAAATCTGCCATTTCTTGAAATCTCTCTTCTGATTCAAAATCGTGGTGTAACGTGTATCCTCCCCTGTTCCGGTCAATTAAAAAATCGAGTTTCTTTTCGCAAAGCAATGAAAAAAGCTATAGAATTAACTGAACAAGCAGATACAAAAGGAATTCAAGAGCAAATTGCAGGACATATTGACGGAAAAGAAATTGCACGTGTTGAATGGATTAGAGAGGGTAGGGTTCCCCGTTACTTGTGTGGATAAGTCCTATGTTATAGAGTATATAACTTCGGTCATAGGGATCAATTTCTAGTCGCATAGCTTCATAATAATTCTGTAAAGCTTCATCATAATTTTCTTCGGATTGAGCTGACATCCGTTACGGTCGTCATTCAATTCAAAGAATCTCCGTTACAGAACCGTACATGAGATTTTCATCTCATACGACTCCTCTCTTATGTGCATAATGAGAAAATTATAAAGAAGATGAAAATCTTCTCAATATGAACTGAGTAGGGCTAGTGTTTTGACAAGAAATCTCTAGCCAACCATCCTACAAGAGATATTTTCTTAACATCAAACGTATTGGTACTAGAGAGAAATGATAACTCCAACAATTTCTTTGTTCTCAACGCTTCCCAATTTCCAGGAATTAGTCACTTCAACAGCCTTCGATGGTTATACGGGTATCCAAAATACAAACGAGATGGATGTTTGTTGTCCCAACCATTCTTTTAGTCCCAAGCTTGCTATGGGATAATTTATAACAACGTTTTCGTGTTGTTGATTCCTAGGTGTAGTGCTTTTTCCCCTCTGCTACCTATTGGTACTAGTGGACTAGGATTGACCTGTAATACCGAACYTATAGGTATAACCTTTCGCTCAATACTAGAATCGAGAATTGAAACATAGCATYTGAGGCTGCATTAATCGAGGATACACGACAGAAGGAATTGTTCTATTTCCAAACTTTACCTTCAACAAGCGTAGATTTTTTTTATTTTCTTTTTATCCCGATCACGAATCATGTGTGTTTCTCGTAAGACTGAGAGTAATAAAAAAAAATCAAATCGCACCTTATTATTGTATCGGCCCAAAACCTCGCTAATTGATCTTTACGGTGCTTACTCTATCAATTCGATCCTTTACCTATAGAATAAAACAGCTAGGCATATCTATTTCTTCATATTTCAACTTCTATGAAGTTTCTTTCTTTTCTACAGCTGATAAAAATTGTTGTTTTAGACGATGCATATGTAGAAAGCCCATTTGTCTAGTATTTACTAGAGAATTTGATCTTTCTGGATAGGTATCCTACATCTGAACCAAATTCTTTCTGGTTAAAGAATATCTTTCTAGTTGTTTTGAAATAATTAGGAGATTCTCTGCTATTGGGACTATTGGGTGGTGGTCCCGCTTATGGGTCAAATCAATACGCTCTAAAAAGAAATATTCAAGCCTTACAAGGAGCTCTAGGAACTCTGAATAGTTGTTTAAACAGTGATTTACATTTACGTACTATCAGTGTCAATATTGGCATATTGGGGGCGATGAAAGAAATAACGGATTAGTCCTTGTACTTTAGGCATTAGGTTCAAGAGATGAGAGAATTAAGGATACCCACCAAAAAGACTAATCCAATCCATAATGATGTACCTGAAAATACAACATTTTTGTTACTTGACCAACCATCAGGAGAAGCAAATACAATGGGTACGCTAATCAATAAGATTGATGAAGTAGCAATTAATGCAAAAACAGACAATTGGAAAGCAAGAGTCATGCTTT
>NC_037540.1:32798846-32818846 GCF_001531365.2 Cynara cardunculus var. scolymus | reverse complement strand
TAATTACCAATCTTGAAAGAAAGAATATGTGCTTCTACCATATTCGATAGAGAGAAATCCGCACTTGTGAGAAAATATCTAGTTGAGAGAGATTCTATACACACAACATTGTGTGTTCTTGGTGTTCTTGTGTAATCTCATTAGGTAAGGAAATACAGCTACCTTGACCATTTATTTAAAGATTATTATGTCTTGTCATTTCTGCTTAACCTTCTAGTATCATAGTTACTGCTTTCTCTCACTTGTTGACTTAAACTTTAATTACTAGTGCATTTGAGGATCTAAGTTCCTACAATTGGTATCAGAGCCTTCTAATCAGTTATTGATTAGTTGGATCCAATCCATAAAGGATATCCTCTTTTGTTTGGTTATTTTATCTTCACTGAAATCATTTTTCATCCCAGATCTCAGTTTTCCTTTGAAAATCTGTAGATCTCATTTATTTATGTGAAGATAAAAGTATTTGAATATTTTTTCCAAGGTTGCGTAAGTCATGTTCAGTTTCTGCACTCCAAAACCTCAAGTTTTATGTTTTACCTTGTGTTTTTTAAATGTCAAATCACTCATAGAATTCAATGTATAGTCCTGGATCCCTCACCAAACCACCTACTCTCATTAGGGAACAATATCCCCAGTGGAAGATAAGGATGATAAACTTCTATGAAGGTCTTGACTTGGAACTGTATGAATCCATAAAGAATGGTATGTATGTTCCTATGACCCTGATTCCCCGGATTCCTGCTACCGCAACCACTGCTGAGGTTCCTGCCGCTCGAGCTCCTACGGCTAGAAGGGACTAGGATGATGAAGATAAACATAGGGTAGAGCTTGACCAAAAGGCTACTGATAATGACACTTCCCAATGAAATCTTTTAGTCGATGGATTTTTGAGATTCTGCCAAGGATCTATGGGATCAACTAGCCAACCATCTTGAAGGAGGAATAAAGATGAGAAAGAATTGTTGCACCCAATGCTTGAACGAGTACAACAACTTTCAAGCTCTTCCTGATGAGTCACTGGAACAAACCTATCGTTGATTCAACACATTGATCGACAAATGCAGAAAATATTATGTTTTTAGAACCCAGGAGGAGAACAACATGTTGTTCTTGAAGCGGTTGAATGAAGAATAGGACAATCTTTCAATGTCTCTCCAAGACAATCATGTTCTGGAGTAGTGGACACTACACAGCATGTACAGAACTCTGTAAACACAAGAGAAGGAGGTACAGAAGAAGAAGGCCACTCTGGGTGGTCCTCTGGCTTTAATCTCTAACTCTAAAGAGGCTGGCTTCGCAAGGCCATCCAGAGAGAGGAGAAACGGAGAAGAGAAGTGGAGAGGAAAGAAGAAACCGGTGATTGAGAGTGAGGAGGAAGATAGAGCGTCTAGCTCTGATGATGATGATATTAGTGCCTTTGCATAATTCTTGGCTCTTATCATCAAGGAATTCAACAAGAAATTTGGGAAGAGGACATTTGATAGAAGGGGTAGGGAAAATAGGGGCAAGAGATACAAGAAGCAAGTGTATGAACCTAAGAATTCTCCTTAAATGGTTAAGAAAGAGGAGGATAAACCACAGAAAAAAAGTAGAGCGACAGGTGTTATTGTTGCGGCAGACCCGTTCATTTCTTCAAAAAGTGCAAGGGTCCTCTGGTCAAAGACGAATTATACTTATTTTACAAAAATAAGTACAAGTACAACAGGCCACAGAGGAGTCTCTTGGCTGAACAAGAGAATTAGGTATCTGAGTCAACGTCTGATGATGAATCCCAAGCGCACTTCTGCAGGATGGCCGTTGACAAGCATCTGGCTGGCTCTGACTCTCAGGTATGCTCAATTTTTGGCTCTATACATTCTAAAATTGAACAAAGTATTTCTATTTTAACAAATGATTTTCAAAAACTTCAGCAGAAGCTTCTGATAGAGAAGGAAAAGAGAAAAACTATTGAAAAAGAAATGAATTTTTTCAAAAGGGAAATAGACTTCTGACTGTTGAGAAGGAGGAGCTCTCTGTAAAAAAAAAACAAACAATTTTAAAATCCAAAATTTCCACAGAGAATGTCTTTACATCAGAGTGCTCTAAATTAAAAATGGCTATAGTAGAGAAAGATAAGAAGATTGCTGAGAAAGAGCGTGACTTTTCGTTTACACAGTAGTAATATTCTTGTTCCTAGATTCATGGAGATATAGAACAACATATAAGATAGACTTAACTCTTTAGCTCTTAAAAACTATTTTCAGAAGGAAAGAAAATTTTTGCACCAAAGCTTGCCAATAAAAGAGCTCTTGATCAAAAAATATCAAGACGCACAATAGGTGTATGAAAAGATTAATACTCGACAGTACACAACAGGGCTAGGTTACGTAGACCTAGACCTTTTCACCTGGAAGAAGAAACCGTCTCTCGAATATGCTTTTGTTTAGGAAAAGAGCAAAAATCTGATTTTCCAGCTCTACATGAATCATCTCCTTTTAAAGATCAAAACTTGAGAATGGTGCCAGAGCAAGGAGGCTAAAACTCAAAAATACCTCTTACTCTTCTATCAAAAGTATGCATCAACCAAAACAAGTAGATTTAAAAGGCATACAGAAGAAGGAGGAAATTTTCTTCTTTGGTAACCAAAATCAAAATGCTACAACTTCAAAGGATGATGAATTCATACCTAAACCAATAGAGACAAGGGATGGAAATGTTTCTGAAAATATTTCCTAAAAACTCTGGATCCATGCTTATTAGTTGAGTTCATAGAAAAGTGACACAAGTCTTAGAGCAAGATTTGCTAGAAGCTCTGGATCACTGCTCTATGTCTCAACAAAACAAACCAGAGAAGATTTCCAAAAATTGTTTCCAATGTAGCTCTTCTATGTAGAAGGCTTCAACATTTATCCATGGGAATCTCAAGATTTAACTCAATTGACAGATCTATCTGATGAAGAATTTTTCAACCAAAACTCAGATAAGATTATTTGGTATTAAAAATTACCACAATAGCTCAATGAAAACTCTAATATCCCAAGTCCCAAAAGAGATTTTCTCGACTCTAACTTTGAGCAAGAGGAAGACTTGGATACACAGTATCTTGAGACTGAGATAGTGGTGCCAGGACCAGAGGTTAATAAAATTCCAAATGGGATCCCTCTTAAATCTGTTCCAATTTCAGAGCAGAGGAAAAAGGTTCCCATGCATCCTGATTTCATGGATATGTGTTTGAAAGCTAAATCTTGTCTTGAGCTAGAAAGAGAGAAAAGAGCAAAAGTCTAAAACCTCTAAATCAAAAACTTCTAGTTCGATCTATCAAAAGCCTATAAAATTCACTAGGGAAAAGAAAGGTAAGTGGTTTGCTAATGTTAAATCTAATCCCTCTGTTTCAGAGAAGCCTCTAAAGGCTAAGTGAAAGAAAAGGAACAAGAGAGGGCAACAAGAGAAGTTCAAGGCCGGTTTTAAAAATCAATCTGAACTAGATAGGAAGTTTACTAGTACGACTAATGCTAGGAACGATTGTAATAAAAAAAGTTCTAAGTTTTATGAATCCAATGAATCTTTTTGTCATCAAAAGTGTATTCATATTTCAAGTGTCTATCTCTGTTATGGCAATTAAAGACCTACATTGGAAACAATTTTTGGACTTATCAACCAGAGAAAACCTAACTTTAAATTTTTGCACATATTTGGTTGCAGGTGCTTCAACTATTTGAATTATGCTCTGTAGAAGAACTTGAATCTTGGTCACTAAAGGAGCAGAGGAAATTTGACAAAAAAACAGACAAAGGCAAATTCCTTAGATATTCTAAGAATTCCAAATCCTACAGAGTCTTCAACCTCAAAACCAAGACGGTCGTGGAAAGCATCAGCGTCTCGTTCAACGATAAAGAACAAATAACTTTAGAGTACTCCAGCTCTGAACTGAAGCTAAACCAAGTGATTTCGAATTCACTATCGAAGTCAAGGGAATTGGAACTCGAGCAACTATTCCAAGACTTCTTTGATGATGATGTCATCTCAAGGTGTGCAATCAAAGGTGCCTCTACACATGTTCAAGAAGAGCCACAACGTTCAGGTACATCTGATCTCTGGCCCTTCTAACGCCTCTACTCCCACTTGTGATCTTGCAGATCTAAAACCAACGCCTCACAGCTTTGCATTAGAGCCTAGTCCCTTAGAGCCAGAGAATACCAATTCTGTATCTGAACCTGGTCCCCCTATACCACAATCCGAGGGGGAGCAAGCAGAGCCATTATCACCAATAAGGGAGGTATTGCCAAACATCCCAATTGAGCAAGATTTTAAAACTCCACCTACAGTTCACTCTCCTATGACAAGATGGACTAAAGATTATCCCTCATACCAAATTATTGTTAATCCTTCATCAGGTGCCAAGAAAAGAGCTACAACTGCAAGTGAATGTTTATTCGTGAACTTTTTATAAGCATGGTAGAGCCAAAGAAAATCCACAAAGCACTACAAAACCTAAGCTGGGTCGATATGCAAGAAGAGCTTCAACAAGCCGCAAGAAATAAGGTATGGACTCTTGTTCCTTTACCTAAAGATAAACTTGCTATTGGCACTAAGTAGGTTTTCAGGAACAAAAAGGATGAGGATGAAATTGTCGTAAGAAACAAGGCCAGATTAGTTGCCAAAGGCTACTGCCAAGAAGAAGGTATAGACTATGATGAGACCTTTGCACCAGTAGCAAGGATAGAAGCTATACGCTTATTCTTGGCCTTCTCTGCACATAAAGGATTCCGACTCGATCAAATGGACATTTAGGTCGCATTTCTGAATGGTAATCTAAAAGAGGAAGTCTACGTGCAGCAACCTTCTGGGTTCGAGAGCTTCACACACCCAGAGTACGTCTATTATATAGATAAAGCTATGTATGGGCTCAAGCAAGCACCCAGATCCTAGTACAAACGACTTTCGTCCTTTCTAATATCCAATAGTTTCGAGAAGAGTAAAATCGACACAACCTTGTTCATCAAGAGATATAAAGGTGGGATGCTTCTAGCACAAATTTACATGAACACTATTATATTATGTTCAACGAATTAGAGGTACTGTGACAAGTTCTTTTTGTTGATGAATAGTGAGTTTTGAAATGAGCATGATGGGAGAACTAACATTCTTCCTCGGTCTCCAAGTAAAATAAACAGAGGAAGGTATATTCATTAATCAAGCTAAATATGTCTCTGACATCTTGAAGAAGTACCAACTTCATAACTCATTGACAATGAGGACACCAATTGCCACGAGTACCAAGCTTGACACAGATCCATCTGGAAAACCGGTGGATGTCAAGACTTATTGTGGAATGATTGGGTCACTTATGTACCTCATGGATAGTATAATGAACATCATGTTTTGCACGTGCTTGTGTGCTAGATTTCGAGTTAATCCTAAGGAATGTCATCTATCTACAGCGAAAAAAATCTTTAGATATCTTAAAGGGACTTAATTTTTAGGTCTCTAGTATCCTAAGCATTCTAGCTTTGAATTAATTTCATATACATACTCTAACCATGCAAGGTGTAAGCTCGATAGGAAGAGCACATTTGGGAGCTGTCAAGTACATGGAAATAAGTTTGTGAGTTGGACACCTAATAGCAGAACTGCATGTCAATGTCCACTGCAGAAGCAGAGTACGTAGCCGTAGCAAGCTGGTGCTCCCAAGTCATATGGATGAAGACTCAACTCAAAGACTATGGTATTGATTTTCATAAGATCACTATTCTGTGTGACTCAGAAAATGCAATAGCCGTCATTACAAAACATGTGCAACATTCCAAGACCAAACACATTGATGTTCGCTACCACTTCATCAAAGACCATGTGGAAAAATGTACGATTGAGATGTTCTTTTTTTCTACAGATTTCTAGCTTGCTGACATATTCACTAAAGCTCTTGATGAAAAGAGATTCAATTCTTGATTAGCAAGTTGCGTATGCTCAATTTGCAATGATTAGTCGAAGCCTCTGTATGCATAATACAGACCTTCTACACTGAAGATTAGCATACATTTGTTTTATTATTTTTCTAAGTCCATCATACAGAGCCTCTGCATATACTATGGAAATCCTCTTTGTCCGAATTCTGTCAATCTTTAAGATTTGTCATACACAGCCTCTGTATCTACTATATAGAGCCTCTGTATCTTGAACTAGTGCTCGTGCATATCTTATCATTTTATGATCCAAGCATAGTTTAAGGGGGAGGAGAACATAATGCATTAACCAAGGGGGCGAGTTGGAAGTCCAAAATATAGAGCCTCTGTATGTACTATACATAGCCTCTGCTCCATCAAGTTTGTTCATGACGGCATCGAATCTGAATAGTCCAACCATAAACCTCTGTACCACTTACAAGGTATGTTATCTATCTCAATATTCAAGCATTTTTAAGCTAATCAAACCTACTTTGCCTTCAAAACATTTTTACTTCTTCAGTTTACTTAATTTCAAGGACCAAAGCCTATGTATAGCAATCCTCTGTCCCTAAAATCTGGTAACTCTGTATCTTTCTTAACCAAAGTGTAGGATTTTCTTAAACCCTTAGAAATACTAAATGTTACGTTTGAGCAAGAAGAATTTAATTCTATATCAAAACCTCTGGTTGACAAAACCATTACATTTTTTTCTCTCTTTAAATAAAAATGGAAAGTAGGTTATCTTTAGAAGGTGATAGTCCTGTAACCCTAATTTTTCAAATTTGGAAGGCGTGGATGCATGCTGTAACCTGCAACTATCAGGCCACACGACATCCCCCCATAGGTTCTGGCAAGAAACCCTTCCATAACCGATGTTTGGGTTATTAAACACTTAAGTGCATTGATTTTTCCTATTTAAAGGATTAAAAAACCCTATTTATCCTTTACGCTTTCAAATCTCAAATACTCTTTACATGAACCTATTACAAAGAACTTATTACTTCAAGAACTTCTTCTTCTCTAAGTAAGAACCTGCAAGTCTAAACCCTAAAATTTCTGCTACTCTCATTTTATTTGTTGTTTTGAATAATGCCGACCGACTCAAAATCATACAACTCCCAAAAACTAACCTCAATCCTAAGATACATTGAGGGGATGAACCTTCATGTCATACCACTACCTCTCAAACCCAACAATCATTCCCTCAACCTCACCCTAACCAACTATGATACAAGATTCCATCTTGTAGTGGACATCCTTAAACA
Source organism: Cynara cardunculus var. scolymus (assembly GCF_001531365.2). Classification (NCBI taxonomy): domain Eukaryota; kingdom Viridiplantae; phylum Streptophyta; class Magnoliopsida; order Asterales; family Asteraceae; genus Cynara; species Cynara cardunculus. The sequence goes on along the minus strand of NC_037540.1, from coordinate 32,811,657 downwards.
CCACTTCCTGAATCCAGCCCTAAAAAATGTCGATTATGGGATTCTAGAAATATTCCTTCAAGAATTCTGGCAATCATGTAAATTCTTAGAAAGACGAGAGATGTTGTTGGTGAGTTCTACGTACCAAAACTCAACAGTACTGCCAAATGAGAATCTCTAGATCCCTGTTCTCCTTTGTTCTTCAAATACCCACCAAAATAGATTTAGGCCTTACTGAGTATGCCCATTTACCAACCACTGACGAAATTGTGGGATATCTGAGGTTCCTTGAGTACAATAAACAGAAAAAAACTAACCATCTTAGTTTAGGCACCAATTCCTACCCCCGATGTGGAATGTCCTGTTCACTTTGGTCAATAGAGCCTAACTGGTAAGATTAGGAGTATGGACATGTGCAGTACAAACATGCTTTAATTGATATACGATATCTATTTCGAACTGCCATTGGACTACTCATTAATCCTCTACATGGAATTTTGGGGCTCTATTAGCAAGAAAAATATGGCCAAGTCCAAGGGAAAAGATCTTCTTGCATTATTGTTTCCAAGATTCCTAAGTCTGCTCCCCAGGCCAGGTCTCATTGAAAGCAAGATCCCTTGCACTTCAGGCCCAATGGCACCCGTGAACGTGCTATCCACGTATCGTCCCACAATGCAAAGGATGGGTACCCAAATGTGAGGCAATTGTCAAAGAAGCGGATGGCGTACAATAAGACCAAGGAAGTGAGGAAATCATACAAACGTATGCTCAAATCACTAGAACCAGTGATTCGAATCCCTACATTCATAAGGGAAGAAGCTGATATTGAGGGAGAGTAAGAGAATGTGGGTACAGAGGCTGAGAGGGAGACACTTGTACCAGAGGATGTTGAGAGTATTGAGAGGGAGAAGAGGGAGAAAGAGAAAAGAAAGAACAAGAAGGAAGAAAAGAAAAAAAAGAGGGAAGAAAAGAAACAAAGAAAAAAAGCTAAGAGAGCAAAAATCGAGAGGGAGAAAAGAGAGAAGGCAGAGAGAGAGAAAAAAGAAAAAGAAGAGAGAGAGATGAAGGAGAACGAGGAAGCTATGAATAATGAGGGATATGAAGAAGAAGAATAAGATAGTGAGAAGGTAGTAGGAGCAGAAGGAGAGGGGGAACAAGAGCTAGAGAGAGTGGTGCAAAATAAGCACATCTATTTTCCTTCGCCCACCCCAGTGCAAACGAATCATGTATTCCAGTTGGTCAAGCAACAGGGACTATTGAAACAGAGGTGCACACCTCAAACCCTAACCCGCCTACTCAACCAGAGGTTGCATTTGCTTATGGTCTACACAACCAAAGGGAAACCACACTGCAGTGCTCATCCTCTCAAAAGTATGAGACCTTTGAAAACATAAGTGGCATGTATCCCCATGCCATGACACTTACCCATACAGAGGAATATGTTTCCTCTGCACTAGACATTCCCCAAGCTTGTTCAGAGCAAGCTCTAGTCGCACAAGACTCTGAGGCTCTCGATGGCCTCTTGGTCCACTCATCGATGATATTCCATTCAACTCTGAATTGGTTAGAAGAGCTCATCATGATAGAACGTTTGTAGTATCCTCTTCTAATGAAAAGATACGAGGATCAAATGGAAATCCTTCCAGATTCAACATACAAACAGATTTAAATGAGGGTGTACTAGGAACTGGGACTCACTCTAGCTCATGTGTTAAGCCAGAGGTTACCACTACATAATATGTCATAAAGGCAGAGTTTCATGCCTTTGCCACCTCTATTATGTGTACTTTGGAAGAGCTACAACTCACAATGGCCCGTATAGAGCCATCAACCTCTGGATCTGCCTTGGATGATGTTCGAGCATCCATTGCATCCTTGAAAGCTGAGTCTAAGAAGAATGCTACTCTTCTCGAACATCAATTGGAATTGACGGCAACTACAAATGCTTACCTGCAAAAGATAGTCGAGTACATCCAGAGGGAGAAGTCAAAGGCTACAACCACGACCGTCTCTGTGGACCAATTCCAAAGATTCACAGAAGACATGGCCAAGCACAACGCACAAGCCTTGATTCCCATAGGCGCTCCAGCTGACTATATCACAAGGACATACATGGTAGCTCTTGGAGACAAACTGCTGTAGAAGATCCCTGCATTGACTTCTAATTTCTATTCTATATCCAAGTCAGTAGCTGCAGAGATGTATCGATCTCTGTCTACGTTCAAATGTAGAGCCAATGTCAAGATCAACAAAGCAACTCAAGTGGCAGAAGACATTATGCGCTGTTTGATGAAAAGGTGAAGCAGATGCCACCAACAGATCTCAAGAAGAGGAAGAGGAGACTAAGGAAGCAAGGATATTCGTATGTAGAAAGCTCCAAAAGACGGAGGAGATTTGATGATCAAGAGAACCTAGTGGACAGTGGCGCTTAAGATCATCAAAAGGGGGAGAGCTCTCATCCACATACAATTTAAGTTGCCTCCATCTCTTATATACCTGATCACGATTCACATCAAGAGCTTGCCCTTTCACAAAGATCTTAAGATCAACCAGAGCTTGCGTTTGCATCTGTCTTTGGTGAAGACATGGAAAACATGGTTTCCTCAATAAAGCTTCTTACCTGCGCTTACGCCTCTTCGTCAACAACATCATCTTCCTCTAAGCCATTTATGGAGGAAGCCTAAGCTCAACCAGACAAAGACAAGGGGGAAGTGGTCATCAATGTCATCGAATCTGAGTTTGAGGATGAACCCTCTATTGCAAAATAGGAGAATCCTTCAAGAATCACCACTGCCTTTGTGTTTGCATCTACAATACCTGCTCTAGAGCCATTCCAACCTCTGCATCAAGCATCAAGCCAAAATCCACAAAATCATAATCAACCAGAAGCCAACAGTAGTAGACCTCAGAGCTCCAATCCCATGTACGACAAAGTGCAAGAAATCTGAGATCAAATGCATGCTATGATGAGAGACAGGGAACAGGTTCCACGATTGAAGATCAACCTGCATCTCATGGCCTAGGAAAACATAAGATAGATATTCCTTCGTCAATATAATCTGCCTGTGCATGAAGTTCACTTCTGTGATGGGATCAAACAGGTACTCAACATCAAGAAAAGGGCCTTTGCCTACAACCAAATCATATTTCATGAATACATGGTGGAACGATCATAGGGCCAGATAAGTGTGTTCACTGATTGTGTCCTCATAAATCTAAACCCTTGGAATCTTCTCACTTTGTACTTCTACACGAACCATAAGAGGGATAAAGGGATCAACTTCATGCTGGCCAACTCTGCAATTCAACAAATGATGACAGATTTGTTGGAGTTTAGAAGCAAGGTGGATTTTCAATTTGCTCTGGACATGGGCGTGGATCAACTATCTGTCTCTACACCAAATGAAGATCTAGAGGGCATTCAGTATATTCTTTCCTGGATTGTCATTGTAAAGCCAAACCTTGGAATAGTCTTTCAAAATGAGCTAAAACAGAAAATCTTCTTCATAGCAGACCAAAGATTCAAGTACTCAAATGCCACCTTGCGTTGGATAAAGAACCATCTACTTCGAAAAGGAGACCAATACCCCTCTACAAAAGATAGAGCCTCCGAGCTTATACACACAATCGGTGGTGTATTGGAATTTCATGAGCTTCTTAGGAGGTTCATGAAGCTACAACATTTCTAGGCTTTTATCTCTGTAATTTTTGCTTTGTCTTGTACTAAACGTTGTCTATTTTAATAAATGTCTCTTACAAAGAACCATGTTGGCCTCTTGCTTTCTAGACTAAATTTCAGTTCTAGCAAGTCTTTTTGTTACACTTAGGGGGAGATTGTTAGTATGATTATTTGAATAATTGTAAGTAAAAAGTCAAGAGGACTAAGTTTGAAAATTACCTAGAACTAAGAGCTCGGATACAGAGCTATTACCCAGATACAGAGCTCATCACAGTAGGATGGAGATCGAAGACATGCACGCCTAAAAGCCAAGTCTTCGATACAGAGTCCTATTCCAGACACAGAGCCTCTACAATATACACGCAAAGCCTCTAGGTCTCCAACTCTCCCATCTGCGTGAAGGTTCCACGGTGCGTCTTACAAGTGCTCCAACCTCAACCGACACGTATTCAAAAATGGTTATCTAAATCAGACACGTAGATGCAGATGATTGATGGATGCATTGACTTCTCCTAAGTCCCAGTTTATGGAAGATTCCTTTTTTGGAAATGCCTATAAAATGGTATTTTCTCCAAGGAGATAATTACCAATCTTGAAAAAAATGACGCGCCCCTACCATATTCGATAGAGAGAAATCCACACTTGTGCGAAAATAGCTAGTTGAGAGAAATTTTATACACACACAACTATGTGTTCTTGGTGTTCTTGTATAACCTCACTAGTTAAAGAAATACAGTCAACTTGACCATTTTTTTAATGATTATTGTGTCTTTTTATATCTGCTTAACCTTCTCGTATCATAGTTATTTGTTCCGCTCACTTGTTGACTTAATCTTTGATTACTAGTGATTTTTAGGATATGGGTTCGTACACTGAGGCTGAAGCCTATGACATGGCTGTGGATGTCAAGTTGTTGTTGTCTATCGTTGCAACTGTCTTCGATAAAATGAATGAAGTGCACCAGGCAATACCCTTCAAGGACAATCTGACTCACAGCCTCTCTGTTGTCGAAGTTAAGGTGTGTAAATCAAGGATATGCTTAATGCCTTGAAGACAGAAGTCCAAGTCAATTATGAACCTATCGCTGCACTCTCTGGCAAAGCTGAAGATGTTTAGGCTCAGCTTACCAAGCACGGTGAGCTCCTTGAATGGATCTTCCAAATTTTTCAGCAACCGACACCTGTCCCTTAAACTTCCTTCAGAGAAGCTGATTATCAACAGCTGGATAGGGTCGTTGCATTCAACCTTCTTCAAGCTGAAGCAATCTTCTCCATCGAGCACAAGTTGGAAGACTTTTCCTCTCGCTTCCCTCTCCCAGGTAGTAATGTTGATGATGACAAAGAGAGGGAGAATAATAGGGAGAAAGGTACTGAATGGGTGAACAACAATATGGAGAAGACTGCTAAAGATGCTCCTAAAGATGCTCTGAACCCTCCTGCTGAGGATGCCAGGGATAATATCACTGATGCCATCGATGATGATGATGATGATGTCATGGTTACTCCTGCTGACCATGAAGACGTTCATCCTTCTACCTCTACATTGCCTAATGTTGGTGATGAAGATGATGAGGATTCTGAACCTCAACTTCCAGATGTAGAAACTGATCTTGGTGGTGACAATGACAATGATGACGATGATGATTTATGCATCCAACTCATTCCAAGACAACCAGCAAAAGGAATATCCTTTAGGGGGCATTTGGTTCGTTGGAATCCATCAAAATCTGATGGAATTGGAATGGTAAATTTAGTTGACCAAATTCCATTCCAACGTTTGGTTGCCCATAGAATGAAATTGAATTCCAAGATTCCATCATTTGAAGGATTTACCATTCCTCAGGGGAAGTGACGGAACTAAAATCCATTCCATCCCAAATTGTGTATTTGACAAAAATACCCTCATTAGACTTAACCCTAACCGCTCCACTATATTCTTTCTACCGATGAACACTACTTCCATCTTCTACTCAATCAAACACTGCTTTCATCTTTTTCTCGATTGAACACTCTGCAAGTCAATTTCTCAAACCTGTTACTGCTTTCTGCTTCATGCTTTCATTTGCTTTGGTTTATGTTAATCGATTTCCATGAATGAACTATTACGATTTCCTTGAATGAACTATTAATCAATTAAACCTGTTATGATTTATGTTAATCTATTAAACCTAGTTATGATTTCTATTAATCGATTAAACCTGTTACTGATTTAATCAGTTTCTGTTATGAACCTGCTTCAATTTCTCAAACATGTACAGCTTCCATTCAATTACTACTTACTGATTTTATCATTTTCTGTTATGAACCTGCTTCAATTTCTCAAACCTGTACTGCTTCAATTCGATTACTGTTAATCGATTTTACCTAGTTACAGTTTCTATCACTTCCTGCACTGCTTCCATTCGATTACTCCTTGACAACTTGGAATCGTAAGTGTTCACACAGTGGGCACAAAGTCCCCATAGTGGCAGTGTAAATGCACGTCGCCACTATGATCGCTTCAAGTAATAAAGTGATAGTGTACAAATATCGTTTCCATAGGGATTGGACTACTGAGAATTAAAGAGTTTCAAGAACTTCTTGAGCATGTTTCGGTTTGTTAAAAAAAGTTGGATTTTGTTGGTAAAAAGCTTTAAAATACGAAATAAACCTTTTCAATTTAAGAGATGGGTATGAGTGTAAGTTTTTCTTAAGAAGATTGTAGGAACAATATGGTCAGAAACTCATGGGATTTCTACAAAAACTCCAATATCTCGAAAGTGAATTTTCACATATTGTGCCCACGGAGTTCCCACAAAGTTCCCACTGTCATCAGTTTTAAGCTTACCGAATTAGCTAAGTGATAAAAAGATATCTAGTTCCACTAGCCTGAAGCTTTATACTCAAATCTTTTTGTAGTGTAAATCTCGACTAATATTTGAACCTTAGCTAAAAACATGCAAATCCGTATCTCTACATGATTAGCAAAGACTTTCTCAAATCTTTGTGCATCACTTAAGTCGTATTTCGAATATGTCCATCTCTGGATCAAGGATCTAGTATTAACACATTAAAGTGATCGACTTATCCGCATTGAGTTTAAGTCCCTACTTTAAGTGACCAAACTTAATAATTAATAACAATGGCAACACCCAAGTGTGCCTACTAGTCTTAAATTTGACTCACATCCACACCCAAAAGGGGTGATTAGCTCATAATAAAATTATAGAACATAGAAGAAGAAGAGAAATGCATAAGGACTACTTGAATAGAAATTTACTAAAACTGTTGCCCTTAGTGGGCATATAGTGAACAAAAACGTAGCTTAAAATTAAAAACGAGACAAGAAGTAAATATAGAAAATTAAACTTGGACTAATGCTCCAGATCTTCAGTTCAGAGTAAATGTTCCAAGAGATGTGTTTTCCAGATGAGAGTAAATGCTTCAAATTATAGGAGAAAGGGAGAGATGGACATCCCTTTTATCCAAAGGAATAAAGCCTCCTTCCAACTTGAGGATAAAGACTTCATTTCACTTCTTGCAAGATCTTCTGGCCTTGTCACATTTTTTAAAGGATGGAAAAGGTAGATATGGCATTTCCCTTAATTTAAGGGAAAAGACACTTTAAGTCATTTTTGATACAAAATGGCTCATCCCTTTAAATATTGTCAAATTTAAAAAATGAACTGAAAATTTAATTCTTTTAACTACCCAGAAAAAGGGTATTTAAACTTATCCAAATCTACGTTGAACATTTTTCACAGTGGGCAGAAAGCGGCAGGCCGTGGACACTGTCCTGTAGTGACAGTTTTTCAAAATAAATCAAATCCTTTTTCACCTCTTAAAAACAGTTTAGACCAAAAATATAAGATAGAGGCAAAATTGGTAACATAAAACACATAAATAATAGGAGTATTGAACAACAAATAACCCTCAAAATTGAGAGTTATCACTCCTTTTTAGCTTCTTCTGTTACGAAACTGACTTCCATTCGATATATGTTTTTTATGTTTATGTTGTTTCCATTTGATTTATGTGTTTGATGTGTATGTTGTTCGATTTCTATGTTATATGTGTATGTGGTTTCCATTCGATTTATGTTTTCGATGTTTATGTTGTTTCCATTCAATGTGTATTTGGTTTCCATTCAAAGAAAGGGTATTTTTTTTTTCCTTTTTCATTCCCATTCCAATTATGTTGCAAACCAAATAGGCAGATTCCAATTCATTAAACAGACTATATTCCATTCATGCCAACCAAACATTTGGTCAAACCTGATAAAATTCCATTACAATTCCTTCCAGATTCTAATTCCTTTGACAGATTCCATTCCTTCAGAAATCATTATGCGAACCAAATGCCCCCTTAGGAAACTTTCTTCCCAGGTGGAGAAATCATCATGGAACCAGCACTCCTCAGGCAAAGGAAAAGGAGTGGCTGAAGACAACCCTGCCCTAGTTTTTGGGCCAGTTAGTCAATTTGAGGATGCATTCACCTCCAGGTTTGTACCTCTTTCCTCATAAACTGAACCTTCTACCCCTATTCCTCAATCTCTCTCTACAACAAACCCTCCTGGTCTCTCAACCCATCCCCCATCTTTTGAAACCCTAGAGGACGATGAAAATGAAGCCAACACTCTAATACCCAGGAATTCATCTAGACAACTTATGTGTTTAGAAGTTGAAGAAGACCTGAGGATGGCTCAATTGATAAATTAGCTTGACCAATCCAGAGTAAAAATTCCTCTTTGTACCTCTGGATGTGGTGAGTTTGATTGTCTTTCAGAAGCTGAACTGAAGATTCCCTATATGTTGAATAAGAGCTAAATAAACAATAGCAACAACTCAAAGACAGCTTGTAGTTAGCCAAGACTCTAGCTGATCAGGCACTTGCTGAAGGGAAATTCAAGAGGATATATCTACTCAGTGCTCAAGCCCAACTATTAGCAAAGCTGAACGTAAACGTCAATGGGTGCTGAAGTTGAATGATCGTGACCTCAACTGGTGTAGAGAAGGATCAAAAAAAGTATAAGCCTACACAAGATCTCAAACGTCACCATTAGTGGACAAATGAAAGATGATGCTCTTCTTATTTCAATGGTCATATTCTGAAAGAACAAGATGCTGTCATTGAGTATCCCTCCTTCCTCAGTCAGTATGGATTCTATGAATGGCTTGAGATTCGACAGGCTATCCAGAAATTCAAATCCAAGCACAAACCTTACATTGAAGAAGTTCTGAATGAATTATTCAATAAGGTGTCAAAGATCATCGAGGTTCCTCCTCTGCCACTGAAGACCTCTCGAAGAAAAGCCCTTCCTAAACCTGAAGATGGTCCATCCAATAAGAATGAGCACGAAACAAAACTCTCAGTGGATGTACTCTTCAAGGATCGAAAGAAGCCAGATATCTCACTGCTGAATCTGCCACTGCCTGAGAAGGGTCCATATATACCTAACAGAGTGCATGTGAAACCTGAATATGGACTTATGTTCATTGACTATGATGGTCAACACAAGTTTCAGCGAGTATTTGAGTCTCGTCTCTGCCCAATAGATCACTTTAAATATCTGAGAACATGGCTGGACAATGATTTATTTGGAGAGCTGATGGATCACAGGATTCAAAAGGAAATGCTTTAGACAAAAGATGCAAGGAGAAGATGTTCCAGAATACATCAACTTCAGCAATCTAGATTAGACAAACCTTTTAGTCTTTTAATATTGAAACACCCCAAGCCATACATTGCATGTAACACATATTTCATACAAAAGAAATACATGATATCATTCCATTCAGGTCCCTCAGTACAAGAATCTATTATGAAAAAATATAAGGTCTAAAAATTCAAATACATTACTTGTAATAAATAATCAAAACTGTACATCAAAACAGATCTTCAAGCAGAAACGCATATAGGAAAATATTAATTTTTCCCCTTTCCCTTACTGTCCGTACCTCCTGCAACACCTAGTTAAAATACAAAACGAGGGTTAGACCGAAAGGTCTATTGAGATGCCCTATTTATGTTATTGCAGGGTGAAAATCACCAAAATCTTTATGGAAAACAACATTTCATATATATAACAAATATATGAATAAATAAGAACGTAATACCAGATATTTTCCACATTTCAAGCAAAGCTTTCAGCTATAAAAATCTCATACCTCAGAACCAATCAGGTTTCACATAATGCCACTTTTAAATCTTTTCAAATCAAAACAAGGTTTAAATAAAGTTTCAGGCCAAACCTGATGTTTTCTCCTCAATAACATCCAGACTATGATTTCCAATAAGAACCTTGATCCTAAATCTTTAAATCACAAAGAAATAAAGATTCCAGAACATGGTAATCTTAAAAAATATAATAGAAAGAGTTATATCATACAATCACACATACAAATGCCACCCTTATATCCAAATGTACACCTCTCCTTGATATGCCACCCTTATCCCATGGTACACCTCTCCTKGATATGCCACCCTTATCCCATGGTACACCTCTCCTKGATATGCCACCCTTATTTCCTCATCAAAATATTTCACAAAACAATTCCAAATAGACCACAATCATTGAAATTATTATCAATACAAAATCATCTATTTCAAAACTTCCTTTTTATGATAAAATAACATTTCATATAAAAAACACAAGGCATCACTTCAAATCCGGTCACTTGATTTAGCCGGACTTCATCTCCGATCAACAATCCGAACAACACACCGCATAAAGCTTGACCGATTAATACTTAGAATCAAAAGCAACATCTTTGTCCGGATAACAAGTCCGGATAATACGCCGCTCACAACTTAACCGATTTAAAACAATCCGGACAATACATCGTCCAACCTTTGACGGATTTAAAACAATCCGGACAATAMATYGTCCAACCTTTGACCGATTTAAAACAATCCGGACAAGCTTTGTCCAGACAAAATCCTTAAGCAAAATCCTTTGATTTCATTCAAATAATAAACAAGATTCATATAAAACCAGTAAAAGTTTTATGCAAAAAGAGTTTAGAAATTATTCACCTTAACAAGCTTTTGAAATCAAACACTTGAAATCAACTTGAATCTCCAGACGAGAAATAATCCGGTCAACCTCTCTTCTCTTTTAAATCGCACAACAAGGAACTCAAAAGCAAGAAGAGAAAATATGGATGCTCAGCCTCCCTTTTAAATTTTCCAAAACAGGAAAGGCGGCTAACACAACCCCTTTTTCTCACAAAACTCTCATGCATGCATACATACATCATGTATATATATATATATATATAAATATATATATACCATGCATACATATAAATATATAACATATGCATTTCATATTATGCACATTTTCACATCCCAGCATGATCAAACGTAACAATTTATCATGCTATCACGTAATCATTTAAGTCAGATAATCACATATTATTTACCTTGGATGATAACCAGGATCAAGTTATCACATTATCCACCCCTTAAAAGAATTCCGTCCCAGAATTCCTTTAATAAAAAAGCCATGGGTATTTTGATCTCATCTTTGATTCCAATTCCCATGTTGCTTCTGGCCCTTTGTGAAACTTCCACCGAATCTTCACCAGACTTATTTCTTTGTTTCTGAACAACCTGATCTTTCGGTCAATAACAGCTTCCGGTGTTTCTACAAAATTCAATTTACTATCTAATTGAATCTGTGGCAACGGTATAGCTAGATTCGGATCAGCCAAACATTTCCGCAGATTCGACACAAGAAAAGTGTTGTGAATCAGACTCAGCTCTTCTGGCAGCTCTAACTGATATGCTACTGGCCCAATTCGCTTACATATTCTAACGGCCCCACATACCTTGGACTGAGCTTTCCTTTCTTCCCAAATCTGATAACACCTTTCCATGGTGAAACTTTTAACATTACAAAATCACCTATATTAAACTCAATTGGCTTTCGACGATTATCTGCATAACTTTTCTGGCGATCTTGTACTCTTTTGATTCTTTCACGGATCTGTTCGATCTTTTCAGAAGTTTCTTGGACAATTTCAGGACCTGTCAGCTGTTTCTCACCCACTTCATTCCAACATAACAGCGTTCGACATTTACGTCCATACAACACCTCATATGGTGTCGTTTGGACACTGGAATGATAACTATTGTTATACACAAACTCTATTAATGGCAAGTGATCTTCCCACGATCCCCCGAAATCAATAATACAACTTCTTAACATATCTTCTAGAGTCTGAATAGTTCTTTCACTCTGCCCATCAGTTTGCGGATGATAAGCTGTACTTAATCGAATTTCAGACCCCAAAGCTTTCTGTAATATTTCCCAGAACTTTGAAGTAAACCGACTATCTCTATCGGAGATAATAGACAATGGAACACCGTGTCTGGTAATAATTTATTTGATGTAAATCTGCGCTAGTTTTTTTAAAGAGTATTTCTCTCTTATTGGTAGAAAACGTGCAGATTTAGATAAACGATCAATAATTACCCAAATCACGTCATACCCCCTTGGAGTTCGAGGTAATTTCTTAACAAAATCCATGGTAATGTGATCCCATTTCCATACAGGTATTTCTAAGGATTGAAGACTTCCATACGGCTTCTGATGTTCAATCTTGACCTGTAAACACGTCAGACACTGTTCCACATACCGAGCTATATCTCTTTTCAATCCTGACCACCAATAAAAAGGTTTTAAATATCGATACATCTTATTGGTGCCTAGATGGATAGAGTATCAGGATTTATGACTTTCATTTAATATCATAGTTCGGATATCTCCAAAATATGGTACCAAATTCGCCCTTGAAAACACATAATTCCTTTGTCATTTGGTTCCAAGGTTAAAATCATCTTACCCAACCTTTCTGATTTGATAAGATCTTCTTTCATAGCTTCCTTCTGACATCTCAGAACTTCTTCATGAATATCAGGGATTAAACTTATTCTCATTGCCACCGTTTTAATAGTCCCGCTTCTTTCTTTTCTACTTAAAGCGTCAGCTATCACGTTGGCTTTTCCTGGGTGGTAAAGGATTTCACAGTCATAATCATTAACAAGTTCAATCCACCGACGCTGTCGCATATTTAAATCTTTCTGGCTGAATAAATGCTGTAGACTCTTGTGATCTGTGTAAATCTGACACTTTGTTCCCAGAAGATAATGCCTCCAGTTTTTTAGAGCA
>NC_037540.1:32795479-32797236 GCF_001531365.2 Cynara cardunculus var. scolymus | reverse complement strand
TCAAATTCTTTCATTGGCATAGGAAATAACCGGATCGAAAGTTCACAGTCCTCAATAACAATAATACAGTTATTGAACATACTAGTAATAGTTTCCTGACTATTAGCAGTATCAACTACTAATTTATCATCAAGTAACACAAAATTCAGACATGCAGTTTGAGCAAACAATGGTGATACAAACGAAAAGTTTGCACCAGAGTCAAATAACACYTTAGCACGTATTGAATTCAGGAGGAATATACCTGTTACTACATCCGGTGATGTTTCTGCCTCGTTCTTAGTCATCTGGAAGGATCGTCCCCGCGCCCCTCCTTGCCCTCCTCTATTCACAGTAGGTCTTCCCCGTGTACCCGACGCGTTACTCCCTATTGTTAACTGTGGAGTTCTTAACAAGGGACAATTTGGTCGAATATGATCTAGAGAATTGCAATTAAAACACCTTCGGTTAGTTGGACAATTTCTAGACAGATGACCTGCTTCGCAGCACTTATAACATTTCCTTGGTCCATCTTACATTCACCCTGATGAATTTGTCGGCACTGTGAGCAAGACTTTCTCACTGATCTTCTACTCAGATCTGTTATCATATCTAATAGTTTTTGGCCCTCGAAAAGATGAAGCCCCCTCCCATTTTCTTTTCTCAACAACCTTTCCTTCTGATTGTCTATTCTTATTTCGTTCGGTCACCTTAGCTGCATCTACTGTTAATGAAAAATTATTGGGGTTCATAGCAATAACAAACTCTCTAATTGAGGGTTTCAAACCCCAAATATACCTCTTTATCTTCCTGAATTCAGTTGAAACATAATGTTCAGGAAAATGAGAGTATTCGATGAATCTTTCGGTATACTCTCGAACTGTTCCATTTTCTTGCTCTAGTTTCAAGAAATCTTCCTCCATTTGTCTCACTGCCGTTTTAGGACATAATTGATTCTTAAATCTATCCACGAATTCTACCCAAGACAGAGTTTGTAAAATATCTGTTTTGGTAGATGATTCAACTTCCCACCAGAATAAAGCATTTGACTTTAATACATAAACAGCAAATCGATCTTTATCTGTTTCCAGACAACGAATGGTGTTGAACACAGATTCCATCTCCTTAATCCAGCACATAGCTTTTACTGGATCTCTCTCCCCAGAAAAGGTTGGTGGTTTGCATGCCAAAAACATCTTAATATCTCCTTCTTTGATGTGGGTGACTGAAGTAGAGGGATGAACTTCCACTCTTTCCGTTTCTACCCTAGCCGGTATTCCCATAATAGATGTCAGAGTTTCTCGCAACTTTCCCATTTCTTCTACCAACATATCCTTGGTTATATATTCAGGATGTGGTACCAATCTTTCCTGAATATTCCCAGAGTGAGATTCTTCATGTTCAGAATGTATTCCAGTCCAACCCCTTCCCTGAGACTGACTTCTTCCTCTGCCTCGTCCTTTTACTCTTCCCGACCTCTATTTTCAGATGTACTAGTCGGTAGATTTACGGGTGATTTCTTCTCTTTCCTCAGATTCTGGACGAGCCACTCTTTCAGATCTTCTAGTTTGGCTAGACATCTATAGAGTTTAGTGTTAATAATCACGTATTCACATTCCCAAATATAATGAAGTATTCAAGTTCAGATGTGTACATGTAAATTCATAATTACACTGGCCAGATGTAATTAAAATTTACCTTACACACTGTTCTTTTAACTCATCATATTTATTTCCAATGGGGCTAACTATGTCCGGGACCCTTAACATGCAATAAAA
>NC_037540.1:32792110-32793777 GCF_001531365.2 Cynara cardunculus var. scolymus | reverse complement strand
TACACCTCTCCTTGATATGCCACCCTTATTTCCTCATCAAAATATTTCACAAAACAATTCCAAATAGACCACAGTCATTGAAATTATTATCAATACAAAATCATTTATTTCAAAACTTCCTTTTTATGATAAAATAAAATTTCTTATCAAAAACACAAGGCATCACTTCAAATCTAGTCACTTGATTTAGCCGGACTTGATCTCGGGTCAACAATCCGGACAACACACCGCATAAAGCTTGACCGATTAATACTTAGAATCAAAATCAACATCTTTGTCCGGATAGCAAGTCCGGACAATACCCCACTCACAACTTAACCGATTTAAAACAATCTAGACAATACATCGTCCAACCTTTGACCGATYTAAAACAATCCGGACAATATATCGTCCAACCTTTGACCGATTTAAAACAATCCAGACAAGCTTTGTCCAGACAAATCCTTAAGCAAAATCCTTTGATTTCACTCAAATAATAAACAAGATTCATATACAACCAGTAAAAGTTTTATGCAAAAAGAGTTTAAAAAATTACTCACCTTAACAAGCTTTTCAAATCAAACACTTGAAATCAACTTGAATCTCCAGACGAGAAATATTCCGGTCAACCTCTCTTCTCTTTTAAATCGCACAACAAGGAACTCAAAAGCAAGAAGAGAAAATATGGAGGCTCAGCCTCCTTTTTATACTTTCCAAAACAAGAAAGGCGGCTAACACAACCCCTTTTTCTCACAAAACTCTCATGCATGCATACATACATCATGTATCTATATGTAAATATATATATATATATATATACCATGCATACATATAAATATATAAGATATGCATTTCATATTATGCATAATTTCACATCCCAGCATGATCAAACGTAACAATTTATCATGCTATCACGTAATCATTTAAATCATATAATCACATATTATTTACCTTGGGTGATAACCAGGATCAAGTTATCACATTATCCACCCCTTAAAAGAATTCCGTCCCATAATTCCTTTAATAAAAAAGCCATGGGTATTCTGATCTCATCTTTGATTCCAATTTCAATGTTGCTTCTGGCCCTTTGTGAAACTTCCACCGAATCTTCACCAGACTTATTTCTTTGTTTGTCAACAACCTGATCTTTTGGTCAATAACAGCTTCCGGTGTTTCTACAAAATTCAACTTACTGTCTAATTGAATCTCTGGCAACGGTATAGCTAGATTCGGATTAGCCAAACATTTCCGTAGATTTGACACATGAAAAGTGTTTAAAATCAGACTCAGCTCTTCTGGCAGCTCTAACTGATATGCTACTGGCCCAATTCACTTACATATTCTGAACGACCGAACATACCTTGGACTGAGCTTTCCTTTCTTCCTAAATCTGATAACACCTTTCCATGGCGAAACTTTTAACATTACAAAATCACCTATATTAAACTCAATTGGCTTACGACGATTATCTGCATAACTTTTCTGGCGATCTTGTGCTGTTTTGATTCTTTTACGGATCTGTTCGATCTTTTCAGAAGTTTCTTGGACAATTTCAGGACATGTCAACTGTTTCTCACCCACTTCATTCCAACATGTGTGTCCACAATTATCTGATCAATTCTTCATATCTTCATCACAACAATGGCAGATTTAGATTTTGCATGTAAGAACACTTAGAACACTTAGAG
>NC_037540.1:32787931-32792105 GCF_001531365.2 Cynara cardunculus var. scolymus | reverse complement strand
ATTTAGAAACACTTCCTCCTTATAACCTTCAACTCTCTTTTCCAGAGCAAAAATTATCGCTCTGAAGTTCTCAGATACAACTGCCATTTAAAAAAAAATATTGATCAGATAAGGATCTATGCAGTGAAATCAGTTAAAAGAAATATGAACAATTAAGCTCAAAAAGAACAGAAGAACACAAACACTGAAAAAAAAACTCACATAAAAAATAAATATACAATGATCCAAAAAGAAAATCTAAACAAAAACAATCTAAGAAATCAAAAACAGTCCAACAAAAATCCAAGTCCAAGAATCTGAGTCTAAGTCCAAATCACTCTGAGTCAAGTCCAAAACAAACAATAACCACTTTTTATAATACAAATATGGAACAAAAACAATATACTATCTGCACTCGTAAGACTATCCAGAAATCCACTTGAAAGCTTCTAGTATGGATCCACTTCTCACACCCTCGTATCAGTCACTTCTGCGATAACAACTTGTGTCAAAAAACTGCTTTCAACTGTTATTGTTGCTGCTCAAACTTAAATCAGCAATCAAAACTGTGAGATCCTGCTGCTGTCAAAATAACAAAACCAAAACAGTCAAGCACAACTGTCTTATGTCTCAATTGGTACAATAAACTGTGTAGTTGCTGTCAAAAATCAAGAACAGAGGTCCGCTGTTGCTGTTGTTCTACAAAACCTGTTGCAACGTTGTTGCTGTCAAGAAGAAGCTGTCAAGAAGAAGCTGCTGCTGCTGTTCTTTTGCTGCTAGAATTTGTTGTTTCAAAGCAAATCTACCTGCACGAAAACAACTCAAAAACAGCAAATTGTTTCAAAGCAAATCACAAACACAGCTTCAATTTGCACACAGATCATCACAAACACAATGCTGCTGCTTCTTCAACCTGCACTACCTGCACAATCTTAAAAGAATCTGTCACAATGTACACTTCTGTTCCAAATTAAAAACCAAAAACAGACCTGCTGCTGTTTCATACACAATAAAACTAAACCTGTTGCTATTATTCAAATCTGCTTAATCTTTCTGTTTCAAATCTGAGTTGCTGTTTTTCTGCTGATGAATGCTGCACAAAAAAACCTATACTTGCTGCTGTGAAGCTGTTGTTTTGAAACTGTTCATACTAAATCAATCACCTGCTACACACCAAACAGCAAACCCAAAATACAAAATTTGATTAAAAAACAAAAAGCGCAATCTGCTGTTTTAAACCTGTTGCTGTTTAAAAAGAAGCTGTTTAAAAAACTGTTACTGCTTGAAGCTGTCAAGATTTAAACATCTTGTTGCTGCTACTGTTTTTGTTACTGACTAAACACAACACACACAGCACACAAAGTTCCAAAATGAAGCAGTTGCTTCTTGCTGTCAAAATGGTTATAATGATCGAGATACAACAGGCTAGCAAGTTCTGTTACTGTTTTGAAACCTGAAATAMTCAAAATTGAAACCTGAACAGCTCACTTACTGTTACTAAACAACTTAAAACATCAAACAACTGCTTTACAAACTCAAAACCTGTGCTGTAGTTCCAATCCCGTTATTGTTGTTAAAACAGGTTTAAACAACTTAAAAACTGTGTTGCTGTCTAAACACACAGCACATTTGCTTAACACAGTCTGCTCAAACTTGTAAAAATAGTTTAAACCTGCTGTGTAAAAACAAACCTGTCAACATGATCGGACAGCATGTATACAAACCTGTACACTTAAACCTGTTGATGACAACTCGATCGAGTGAAGCAGCAATAATAATCACTTAAATCTGTTTCAAATCAACCTGCTGCTTCTGATTCAGTCCAAAACCGGTGATACCTGTTGCTTAAACATATCCTACTGTTTATCACAAACACAAACCAGTCTTCTTTGCTGTTGCTGTTCTTTGCTTATTTCTTGTTGCTATGAACTAAGACCTGCTGCTGCTCCTGTTTCTGCGGAGCTGTGGAGCTGCTGTTTGAAAGAAAATCTGTGTATAATGCTGTGTAATGAAYATTGACCAGGCTRTGTATTTAAATCAATCACAGCTTGACAAAACACATTTACTGTCAAAACTCATACCCTGTGTACAAAACTCATAATCTATTCTGCTCAAATCTATTCAACCTACTGCTATGACAACAACATTCTGCTTCAGTRCTCAAACTCAATCAAAACAGCAATTGATTTTAATATATCAATCAAACTGAAACTTAATTGTGTAGCAGCAGATGGTTTAATACTCAAGACTGCTCAAAACTAGTTCTGATTTAAATCAATCAAGACTGCAAACTAAGTCACTCTTAAAGTAGTCTTTAAACAGCCACTTAAACAGAACCGCTTACTCACAGCTTTAAGAAAGCTGCTCACTGCAGAATCTTAAGACCTCTCACTGCATGAACAAAGTCTGATTAATACGTGAAAGATATTTGTTACAGCACATCAGTCAATATACAGCATTCAATAAGCATGAACTAAATCGCACTCATTTAACAACACAACCTTTTAAATCAAACAAGATCACTTGAGCTTGAATCAAAATTGGATAAGTGAGACTGAAATTGAACGGATTAGAAATCCGGATAGAAGTAAAACTTTACCTTGAAATGAACAAGCGGTTTAATAAACCGGACATAACACTTCAAATGAAATCAATCACAACACAAGCTAAACCGCTCAATTGAATGAGCGGATAACCCTAAATTTCTCAAATATAATCTTACCTGATGTGAATCCGATGATATGTTGTCCGGTGTTGTTTAAACCGTTCAAGAAAACTGTAAGAAATGAGCGGTATACTTCTGCTGAATGAATCAGAGCCCTAATCCGGTCAAGTGGTGACCGATGTAGATGAATACGGCTCAAGGCTTCTCCGGTTTAGATGAATACCGCTTGATTGATGTGCGATTTAGCCTTAGACAAAATCGATGATGAATAATCCGATCAAGTTACACGCGGTTTACCTTTAAGATGAATCCGATTGATTGTGTGAAGCAGTGCGATTGATGGTGAGATTGAAGATGAAGAAAGGATTTTAGGATGAATAAACCGGTCAACATGTTGGGCTTTGAAGATGGGCCAAAACAAATTGGGCGGTTTAACAAAATTAACCAAAAAAAATAAAACAAAACAGATTAAAACTAACAAAAACACAAAAACTAAAAGAAATTTAAAAGAAAATGGATCAAAACACTGACATTTTAAAAAAAATCAAGAACACGAAAAAATTTAAAAAAACACAAAAATCCGATTAAATCTTGATAAAGATTGATCAAATCAGAAAAGTTTGTGAATAAAAAAGATTCACAATATGATTTCGAGCATTTTGATCATATTTTTAACACCAAAACACAAGATTTTATGAAAAAATGGGATCAAAATCAACAAAAAAATACAAGAACACGAAGAACACGAAGAAAAAAAATTCAGAAAATTAAAAAAAAACTTATCTTTTTGATTTCTGTATCTGATTTCTTGCATTCCAGCTTTGATACCAATTGTGTGTCCACAATTATCTGATCAATTCTTCATATCTTCATCACAACAATGGCAGATTTAGATTTTGCATGTAAGAACACTTAGAACACTTAGAGAGAAAAAGTCAATGCATGTAAAGCTCAGTCAAACTCTCAATTATCAATGTATATTACAATTACCTCCCTCCTCACTAATTACAAAGATTAAACCATATTTATATGGTCAAACTAACAAAGACAAGTCAAAGTCAAACCTCTAAAGAAAAGTCAAACACGCTGACTTTTTACAATTAGACTATTTATAAACTTTCAAGACGAATACAATTAATACTGATTTCTCAGTCCTAACACAACATAACGGCGTTCGACATTTACGTCCATACAACACTTCATATGGTGCCGTTTGGATACTGGAATGATAACTATTGTTATACGCAAACTCTATTAATGGCAAGTGATCTTCCCACGATCCCCCGAAATCAATAATACAACTTCTTAACATATCTTCGAGAGTCTGAATACTTCTTTCACTCTGCCCATCAGTTTGTGGATGATAAGTTGTACTTAATCGAATTTCAGACCCCAAAGCTTTCTGTAATCCTTCCCAGAACTTTGAAGTAAACCGACTATCTCTATCGGAGATAATAGACAAGGGAACACCGTGTCTGGTAATAATTTCTTTGATGTAAATCTGCGCTAGTTTTTCTAAAGAGTATTTCT
>NC_037540.1:32785495-32787713 GCF_001531365.2 Cynara cardunculus var. scolymus | reverse complement strand
GACTCACCCGACTAAGCACCAATAGAGTGATCGCAATATCCATGTATACTTAAAAGAAGAATTCGTATGTTCGGGAAGAAAAAAATGAAAGAAAAGATTGAAAAGAAAAGAAAAGGAAAAAAAAACAGAAAATTCAAAACGAAAAACAAAATGAAGAGCAAAATTACGTCGTCAAAAAAATAAAAATAATAGACGACGAAAATGACGACACGGTTGAATATAAACGCTTTATTTCTATTCCCTATCGTCCGAAAAGGAATGAGCTTCAAAGATAAATGCAAAAGTCCTTTGTGAAAATAAAAATAAAGTGTGTTCAAGTAGCCGAATTCTCCGTTGGTGTTAGGTTTTAGTCACTTTTCCTAAATATTTCCCTACCGTACCCAAAGCTTTGTTTTTCATTACACCTGTTAAGACCTTTTGATTTATAAGCATGTATTTTATTCAAGTAGTGGAGAGTGAGAGACTTTTCAAGTATATGGTAGGTACATGCTAGACATTGACGATTTGAGYGATACACTTTAACCCAAGGAGTGAATCGAGTGTTGTTTTGTTAATCCCATTCGTGAGAGTTCTCGAGATTAGTTTGTGTCTACTTGATTGYGTGTGCATCCTCTTTTCAATGCTTTGTTGCAAATCTCAAACTCATGATATGCTATATGTGTTGACATTCTCGTTAGATTCGATTTTTATAACTACGTGTTAACTAAAGTCATTGCCGGGACGGACAATGATCTAAGTGTGGGGGGATTTGATAAGTCCAAATTTATGCAAATATATGCTTAAAAGGGGTCAATTTAATTTAACTTCTAGAGACTATTTAAGTTGAAAATGTGTTGATTTTGTGTTATTTTTGTGGCCCAAACAGCAGCCCAAAATCAGCCCAGAAACAACAGCCCAAGCCGTGAACAAGAAGAGGCAACAGGGCTGCTGCCCAAAACAGAAACAGAGCGAGAGAGAGGTCGTGCAGCAGAGATATCGTGGGTAGCAAGAGACAAAGCAGAGATCGTGGATCATGGGCGAGTACGAGGTGACGATTGAGGCTGTCGATAAAGAAGGAGCAATCGTGAAGGGAGCTGTGGATTTAAGAGGGCAGAGTCTGTCGATTGGGGAAGGAGGTCCATACGAGAGCAGTCGAAAAGGGGCTGTGATCGAAGGAGGCTGTGAACCAAGCGGGACAGCAAGCGGCAGTCGGTGGATAAAATTGGAAGCAAAGGCTGTCGATTGAAGGCAGTCTATCGAAGGGGGCTGTTTTGCTAGGGAAGAAAGCTGTCGACAACAGCAGGTTATCGAGCARCAGACCCGGTCGAGAGAAAGGTCGAGAGCAGCAGGTCATCGAGAGGAAGAGAGGAGACAGCAGGGATCGATCGAAGGAGATAGAGGGCTGTCGATTGGAGCAGAAAAGAAAAAAATCGAGGCTGTCGATTGAGGCGAGAAGTAGCAGTAGCACGGCAGAAATCGAGAGGAGGATTAGAGGACTAATCGAGAGTTTCAAGAGGATTGATCAGGACTGAAATCGTGAAGAAACCGTAAGCCTATTTCGAGATATTGGGTAGCGATTTTGAAGACAAATTCCARGTTTCTTCACTAATTCTTAAATTTCAATCATCTTGTAAATTCTTTTTAGTTTTAAACATGAGTAGCTAATCTTTTGATTTCTAGTAATGGGTTTATAATCGACTTGAAATTTGGATGAGTTGAGACTCAATTTTGTTTCAGAATCGATTGAATGCATTTGTACAATCTTTGAATTTCAGTCCTATGCATTTTAAGTTAGAATTTGTGAGTTGGATCCCTTGCTTTTTCTGATTTGAACTCGTTATGCTAGAGGAATTTTTGAATACGTAATTGTTCTTAGGTTTCTTGGAGTAGCAAGCGATACCTAATTGATGCATATGTGTTAGTTGCAAGTGTCATAAGGTTGTACAATCTAACCCAAATAATCGGCGTCCGATTGTTGGTTAGGTTTGGTATTTGTTGGTCCTAATGCGATTAGCAATTGAACTCTAAGTCCTTGACTAGACTAGATTAGCTAATTAKAGATTAGTTGTAAAGCGTTTTATACTAATCGTGCTTTTGTAACAAATGAGGCATTGGCGCGTGTTTAATGTTCACGCCAAACTGAATTCTATCGAGAAATTATTTATTTAAACGAGTCGATGATATATAATCCAAATGATTAGTTGATTTATGCTCATTACTAGTCTCGTTCTTATTACTG
>NC_037540.1:32780325-32785120 GCF_001531365.2 Cynara cardunculus var. scolymus | reverse complement strand
TAACTTTGAAGCATCGCTGTATACCACAAAGTCTTCGGATCCATCTGGTAGAGTTAACACCGGCGCACTACAAAGGTGATCCTTTAATAGTTGGAAAGCTTCTTGTTGTTTTTTTTCCCACTTAAACTTGACATTCTTTCGAGTCATTTTAGTTAATGGCACGACTATCTTAGAAAAGTTCCGAATGAACTTACGGTAATAACCGGCCAATCCTAAAAAGCTTCGGACTTCAGAAGGATTTTTCGGAGCTTCCCATTTTGCAACTGCTTCTATTTTTACTGGATCAACTTTTACTCCTTCTTCTGAGATAATATGACCCAGGAATTGAAATCAGATAATCACATATTATTTACCTTGGGTGATAACCAGGATCAAGTTATCACAAATCTTGTCTTTCTTTATCTTTTCTTTCAATGTATAAATTTTATGTTTTAAGTCTACCAATACTGATTGTAATCATTATAATGTTTTCCCTTGTGAAATATTTCAATAAATGATTTGTTCACTGAAAAAGATCCCTAAAAAGAGTAAATGGGACATGTACTTATGAGTTCTATTTATTTCTTACATTCGCTGACACCTTTCTAGTCAATGAATATGCTTTCAGTATTCAACTATTAATATTGTGTAAGTTTATTATTTCTTTGTAATTCTTTACAATTAAAGTAAATTTTCATAGTAAACTATATCATTGAAAAAGATCCTAAAACAGTTAAAAGGGAAAAGTATTTTACTAGTACCTTCTCCTTACTGTTATACTTCAACAATTTTCTTTATGTTGCTTTGTCATCATCAAATAGGGGGAGATTGTTGATCATCTCTCTCAGTGATTTGATGATGATCCCTTTTATCTATCAAAGTGTACTATCTATGTATTTAGTTTCAGCGATCATCACTGAGTCTGTTTAGTGGTGGCTAAACATGTATTGTCATTCCTTCAAAGTTAAGTATTCTTCAAGAAGACAAAACTCACACCACATAACCTTCAGCGATATCAAAGATAGAAGCTGAATATAGAGACTAGCAAGTTCGTTATCTGAAGCGTTTTTCAGTGATAACAAGCTCGTCTACACAAGTGTGAAATCTACTCAAGATTTAGTGAACACTAAAAAAACCTCATCGTTATTCAGTATCAGCGATCAGATAGATCTTGTTGAACAAGATTAGTTTTTGTCTTGTCCTTCTACACATAAAGGAAAAACCATACCTCTCAAAATAAAATACTGTATAGAGTCACTCTTCTGTCTCCAAGCGTGCTCACCTACTTTGTGAAAGACACTGTTCATATACAACTAAAGCCTGTATATCTGCAACAAAGGACAAACTCACCTCTTAAAGCTTTCCATGTGCTTTTGTACCCTTTGACTTGCATTTAATGCAATGGGTATAAATAGCTGAGAAATTCTCTCTTCCTATCAAGTCTTCGTCTTCCTTGTATCTAAAGACGACCACTCTAACCAGTGAAGAGCAC
The DNA here is from genome assembly GCF_001531365.2 of Cynara cardunculus var. scolymus. Taxonomy (NCBI): domain Eukaryota; kingdom Viridiplantae; phylum Streptophyta; class Magnoliopsida; order Asterales; family Asteraceae; genus Cynara; species Cynara cardunculus. The sequence goes on along the minus strand of NC_037540.1, from coordinate 32,783,649 downwards.
AAGACCTTCTTAACCTTTTAGCAAGTATTTTCTTTATTGCTATCTGTAACTTGTGTGTTTCTTTGATTGTTTAGATAAGTTATGTATCTTATCTTTTCCGCAAATAATCTGTAAAAATCTGCATTGATCTTCTTTATCAATACAAGTTTTTTTTTAAATTGAAAGTTGTTGTGTTTATATTTATCCCCCTTCTACAAATTGTTACCTGCAAAGGCTAAGGGTAACAAAAAGAGTACCACTCTCCCTACTAACAAACGAGGACCCATTATGAAATGGGTACCTAAATCCCCTTAATTTGTCTTGCAGGACCAGCATGTGCAACCATGGTACATGGATTYAGGTTGCTCCAGGCACATGACTGGTGATAAAAGTCAACTATCCTCCTACAACGAAAAATCTGGAGGCTCTATGACTTTCGGAGACAACAGCAAGGGAAAAATCAAGGGATACGACACTCTCATCAAAGGAAAAGTTTCAATCAGCAAAGTGGCTTATGTCGAAGGATTAAAGCACAATCTATTAAGCATAAGTCAGTTCTGCGACCGAGGTCTTGAAGTAAAATTTCGCAAAGGTCTTTGCATAATAGAAACGAAGTCCGGTAACCCAATCCTCACAGCAAAGAGAGAAGGAAACCTTTATCTTTTGGACTTTGAATCCTCTATGGGACAGGACACTCTATGTCTTGTGTCTCATAAGAGCGATGAAAATTGGCTATGGCATCAAAAATTCTGACACCTCAACTTTGATGCGCTAAGAAAACTAGCCACACAGAATTTGGTCAAAGGAATTCCTGCTCTCAAATTCGAAAAAGACCACCTGTGCTCAGCATGTGAGATGGGAAAACTAAAAAGGGCATCACACAAAACTAAATCAGAGACCTCCTGCACCAAGCCATTGGATATGCTTCACATAGACCTTTGTGGACCAATATCAACTCAAAGCCTGTCAGGAAAGTAGTACATGCTGGTATTGGTCGATGAATACTCCAAATACACTTGGGTTGAATTCGTAAAGAAGAAATCCGAAGTTCCAGACCTACTCATTGGAGTGATGAGAAGGCTACAAGTTCTTCTACAACAAAAGTTGGTGAAGGTTCGTAGTGATAATGGGACTGAATTCAAAAATGCCATAATTGATGATTATCTCTTTAGTGAAGGCATTACACAAAAATTTTCATCAACAAGAACTCCACAACAAAATAGAGTAGTCGAACGATGAAATCGAACCCTTGTGGAAGCAGCAAGAACTATGCTCGCTTCACCGGAGCTACCACTCTTATTCTGGGCTGAAGCAATTTCCACAGCATGCTTCACCCAAAATCGATCCATCATCAACAAGAGACACTAGAAAACCCCATACGAGCTTATCAATCATAGAAGACCAAATGTCAAATATTTTCATATCTTTGGGTGTAAATGCTTTGTACTCAACGATAGAGAATATCTTGGCAAATTCGACAAGAAAGCTGATGAGGGAATCTTTCTGGGATATTCTCTAACCGCCAAAGCATACAGAGTCTATATCAAAAGGAATAGAATCGTTATTGAAAGCATCAATGTGTCCTTCGATGACTCTACACAAAGGACTTCTGGACACAACAGTTCAGAACTCGCGCCTCAAAGGAGAGCATCTGATTCATCACTGAGCAAACCCAATGAATCAGAGCTAGCTCAATTATTTGAAGACATCTTCGATGAAGAAGTGATCTCTGGACATAAGCCATATGCAAAATCAATACCCAAAATCAATGATGAACATGCAGATTCTTATACACAAGGTACATCTCTCCCAGAAACTCATGTTACTTCACAATCTACTTATCCCGTGTCTTCAGATCATGATCAAGAACCTGAGCTAAATCTTGGAGATGATCTCTTTGAGGGGGAGCAAGCAGTTCCATCAGTCGATGAAGAACTGTATCCTGTTACTTCAGAACCTCCATCAAGCACCAAGTGGACGAAGAATCACCCACATCACCAAATCATTGGTGATCCAACCTCTGGTGTCAAAACGAGATCCGCAACTGCAAATGAATGTCTCTTCGCAAACTTCTTGAGCATGATTGAACCGAAGAAGATTTCTAAAGCCCTACAAGACCCAAACTGGATAAACGCCATGCAAGAGGAATTACTCCAGTTTGAACGAAATAAAGTATTGTCCCTAATGCCTCTTCCCAAAGAAAAAACGGCAATAGGAACCAAATGGGTCTTCAGAAACAAGAAAGAYGAMGATGGCATTGTCATAAGGAACAAAGCCAGGCTTGTTGCAAAAGGCTATCGCCAGGAAGAAGGCATTGACTACGATGAAACATTCTCCCCGGTTGCAAGACTTGAAGCAATTAGAATGTTTCTAGCCCATGCAGCACATAAGGGCTTTAAAGTCTACCAAATGGATGTCAAGTCTGCCTTCCTCAATGGTAAACTACAAGAAGAAGTCTATGTCCAGCAGCCTCCTGGGTTCGAAGATTCAAAGCATCCAGAATATGTCTATTTTCTGGACAAAGCTCTTTATGGGCTCAAGCAGGCATCCAGAGCCTGGTATGACACTCTATCTACCTTCCTCATCGACAATGGTTTCGAAAAAGATACAATCGATACAACTCTCTTTCTCAAGAAGCATACAGGTAATATTTTACTTGTTCAAATATATGTGGACGACATCATATTTGGCTCTACAAATGCAAAACATTGCAAAAAATTCTCAAAGTTGATGAAAACCAAATTTGAGATGAGTATGATGGGAGAACTCAGTTTCTTCCTTGATCTTCAAATAAAATAAGTTCCAGACGGAATTTTTATAAACCAGTCCAAATATGTGACTGATCTTCTGAAAAAATACTCTCTCTCAAATTCATCATCGATGAGAACTCCCATGGCTACAGGAGTTAAGTTATTTACTGATCCATCAGGCAAATCTGTAGATGTCACAACCTATAGAGGCATGATTGGATCGCTCATGTACCTAACCACTAGTAGACCTGATATTATGTTTGCCACATGTCTTTGTGCAAGATATCAAGCGAATCCCAAAGAATCACATCTTTCTGCAGTCAAGAGGATCTTTAGATACCTTAAGGGAACTCCTTCATTGGGTCTCTAGTATCCAAAGGACTCTGACTTCGATCTAATAGCCTACACAGATGCAGATTTTGCAGGATGCAAGCTTGACAGAAAGAGTACGTCTGGAAGCTGTCAACTCTTGGGGGACAAGCTAGTAAGTTGGACCTCCAAGAAACAAAATTGTGTATCAACATCTACAGCAGAAGCATAATATGTTGCTGCTGCTAGTTGTTGTTCACAAGTTCTCTGGATGAAGACTCAACTT
>NC_037540.1:32770914-32779970 GCF_001531365.2 Cynara cardunculus var. scolymus | reverse complement strand
TGGTTCCAAAGACCAGAGCCTCTGGTTCCCACCTTTACTTGCTATTTATTATTCTCTTTACAACCAGAGCCTCTGGTTCTAAAGACCAGAGCCTCTGGCTTAAGATTCTTTGAAAGCAAGTCAACCATTTCCCTTCCAACTCCCTTTTCATTTTTTTTCCAACAAGAGCCTCTGGTTCTAAAGACGAGAGCCTCTGGACCCCATCCATCGCTTTTTGAATCTTATTTTTCCTTCCCCTTTGAAACCAGAGCCCCTCTCGTCCTTGCTCACTAAAATCATTTATATGACTAAGTGTGTCCATTCACCCAAAGCCTCTGGTTCCAAAGACCAGAGCCTCTGGTTTCCACCCTACTTGCATTATATTGTTCTCACAACCAGAGCCTCTACTTCTAAAGACCAGAGCCTCTGGCTTTTGATTCTTTGCAAGCTTTATCTTGATCATTTCATACTTCATATTTTTTCATCACCATTCTCAACCAGAGCCTCTAGTTCTAAAGACCAGAGCCTCTGGATTCAAAGTCTTTGCAACCAGAGCCCCTCTGGTCTCAAAGACATTCTTTTTCATACTTAACCATATTTCATTCTTTTTTCATCAACCAGCGCCTCTGGTTGTATAGACTAGAGCCTCTGGTCATCCAATATGTAAACTCCTTATTGTTTCTAGGGGGAGGCTTTACATTTCACTTCATATCTCCATGCATCCTTTGAGGGGGAGCAAAAGTTTACATTTGTAAACTTGCATTTTCCATCYAKAGCCTCTGGTTCTACTATCCAGAGCCTCTGGTCCCATAAAATGCTACATATAATTATAATACCAGACCTCCTCTGGTTTTATAACATGGATTGCTACATTACACAAGAGTCTCTAGTTTGTTAACCAAAGTCTCTACATCAAGCAAATCCAACATTTCTACTCGTCTTCATCGACATTACAACCAGACAAGTGAAATGATCTAAGCCGTTCAAATAAATCAGATTATAAACATAGTCACGTGATAAGCACGTGCAGCTAACAGACCTAATTAAAGCAGTGAGAAGTGGTTCTTCACAGAAGATAAACTGCAGACCTTCTGTGAACCATCCCAGAGGCTCTGCTAGATATGACTTCTAAGCACTTGATTACAGAGGATCAGTTTCCAGAACCTCTGTGAGAGACAACAGAGGTTCTGTCATTCTTGACTTGTACGCTTTTGTATATCTTCTGTTGTTGGTCCTCTGTGGTCTTCTGTGGTAGAACCCTTCTGTCAACACTTGCAGTTAATACTTTTTCATACTTTTACATTAAATGAAATATGAGAGCTAACATGATCCCTTGTGCAGGAAGTCAAAGGCATTTGGTATCTCGGTAGTGGATTCTCAAGACATATTACTGGAGACAAATCCCTGCTCATCGAGTACAAGAATAAAAGAGGTCCTTCCATGACCTTTGAAGGAAACGGAAAAGGATATACCAAATGTTTTGGTGTATTAACCAATGGTGCAACCACTTTCAAGCGTGTTGCATATGTTGAAGGACTGAAACACAATCTTCTTAGCATCAGTCAGTTGCGTGATATATATTTCACAGTGAAATTTTCTAATAATTCATGCTACGTCTTTGACAAGGATGATAAGGTTGCTCTGACTGGTTCTCGTCTAGAGAATGTTTGCGTCATCAACATGGATTCTCCTCTTACTGAGAATAGTTGTTTTCTCTCAAAAGTTTCGTCAGATATCAACTAGCTATGGCACAAACGACTTTCTCATCTCAACTTCAAGACACTCAGTGAGTTGTGTAGAAATGATCTCATCACTTGCCTTTCTCAATACACCTTTGCAAATGAATCTCTTTGCTCAACATGTGAAAAAAGAAAACAGACAAGAGCTAGCTTCAAGTCTAAGCAAATCTCTTCAGTGACATCTCCACTTCAGCTATTGCACATGGATATCTTTGGGCCAGTTGACGTACAATCCATTGCTAGAAAGAAATATGCACTCGTCATTGTTGATAAGTACTCCAGGTACACTTCAGTCTTCTTTCTCAGATCCAAAAGTGAAGCACATGACGAAATTATATCGTTCATCAAAAGGATAGAAGAAATTAACAATATTAAAGTATGATCTATAAGACGTAACCATGGAATTGAGTTCAAAAACAGTACTATGGATAACTTCTTTGAGGACACGGGAATCTCTCACAACTTCCCTTCTGTGAGGACTCCTCAACAAAATGGGGTCGCTAAAAGAAGAAATCGAACAATCATTGAGGCTTCTCGATCAATGCTCAGCGAATCTCATCTTCCCACTCAATCCTAGGCAGAAGCCATTGCTTGTTTCACTCAAAACCGGTCACTGATCGTTAAGAGGTTCAAGAAGATAGCTTACGAACTCCTTCATAGCAGAAAGCCCTCTCTTAGCTTTCTTCATATATTTGGTTGCATGTGTTTTATTCTCAACAACCTTGATCAACTTGGAAAGTTCAATCCCAAAGCTGATGAAGGAATCTTTCTTGGATATTCTTCAGTATCCAAAGTCTTTAGAGTATTCAACAAACACCGACAGACAATAAAAGAAACTATTCATGTCACCTTTGATGAATCTCAATTAGCTAATTCTAAACCCATCATAAATGATGAACAAGAATTAGAAAACTGGATGTTCTCTCATGTTGGACAACCTGAAGCTTCCTTCAGCAATCAACCCACCGCTGATACTCTAGAAATTGATGATAATCCACTTATCATTCCAGTTGCAGCTAATAATCGAATCGAATCTTTTTCAGAGATCATTGAAGTGCATATTAGTTTCATTCCTCTCTCTACTTCAAACACTGACCAATCAGTGAATGAAATGCCCTCAGCATCTGAACCTCTATCAGTCGCAGAATCTGAGGCTCCTTTAGCAATTCTATCCATTGTTGAAGAATCTACTGCTGAACCTCATCTTCTGTTCTTGAACATCAATGCTTAGATGAAAATCCTCTACCAGCTCAACGATAGACAAAAGAACATCCTATTCATCAGTTTCTTGGTGATCCAAGTGCAAGTATTCAGACTCGACGTGGTCTAGGTAATATCTTTCTCTTTGTCAACTTCTTTTCTTTAGTTGAACCCAAGAAAATCAATGATGCTATCTCAGACCCTAGTTGGGTCATTTCCATGCAAGAGGAGCTCATTGAGTTTGATAGGAACAAAGTGTGGTACCTTGTACCACGTCCGTCTAACAAAACTGTGATAGGCACCAAATGGGTTTATCGCAATAAATTAGATGAATAGGGTGTGGTAACCCGTAACAAAGCTATTCTTGTTGCTCATGGTTATAGACAAGAAGAAGGAATCGATTATGATAAAACCTTAGCACCAGTGGCTAGACTCGAAGCTATTCGACTCTTTCTAGCCTTTGCTGCCCATAGAGACTTCAAAGTCTACCAAATGGATGTAAAATGTGTTTTCCTAAATGGAAAACTCTAAGAGGAAGTTTATGTTGAACAACCTCCAGGGTTTCTTGACCCTAAGTATCCAAACCATGTGTATCGTTTGGATAATGCTCTTTATGGATTAAAACAGGCTCCCCGTGCTTGGTATGATACCCTCTCCTCATTTCTCATCGCTGAGAAATTTGTCCGTGGAAAGATTGACCATACCTTATTTCTTAGGAAAGTTAAAGGCCATATTGTTCTTAGTCCAAATTTATGTCGATGATATTATTTTTGGCTCCACTAACCTATTTTCTAGGTCTCCGAATCAAACAATCCGATAAAGGTATTATCAATCAAAGTAAGTATGTTCATGATATGCTGAAAAAGTTTGATCTATCTAACAACTCATCTATGAAAACTCCAATGGCTCCTCTTCTCTCTCAACAAGGATCCAAATGGAAAGACTGTAAAAAATAATTGTTTATAGAGGAATGATCAGCTCCCTGCTGTATCTTACAGTTAGTCAACCAGATATCATATATTCTATTTGTCTTTGTGCACGATATCAATTTAAACCAGGAATCCCATCTGATTGCTGTAAAACACATATTCAGATACTTGAAAGGAACTCCTAACTTGGGTCTCTGGTATCCTAAGGGTTCAGGTTTTGACCTAATAGGTTATTCTGATAGTGATTTTTCAGGTTGCAAAATTGATAGGAAAGCACCACCGGAGGCTGTCAGCTTCTAGGTGGAAAGCTGGCGAGACGGACGAGTAAAAAGAAAAATCTTGTGTCCACATCAACTGCTGAAGCTGAATACATTGCCACTGGAAGTTTCTATGCCCAAGTCCCTTGGATGAAAAACCAGCTCAACGATTATGATCTTCGATTTTCTAAAAACCCTATCTATTGCGATAGCACCAGAGCTATTGCGATTGCAAACAACCTTGCTCTTCACTCCAAGACCAAATATATTGAGATACGATATCATTTTATCAGAGATCATGTTATGAATGTTAATATCGAACTTCACTTTATTCTCACTGACTACCAACTCGCTGACCTTTTCACAAAGCCTTTTGGTGAGACAAACTTGGAATGCTAAACGCTGAGGATTAATCTCCTTTAGCTATACGCATTACTCATTAAGTGAAATGATTCAGTGTTCTTATTTTATCACTGAACTCTTGAGTAAATATATCTCTTATCTCTAAGGTATGTATACCTATCTTTTTTCTTTAAAACTTAAAACTATCACTGAATCTTTTCTTCTTTAGTGATCAAAACGTTTTAAAAGATCGTTTCAATGATTCTTTCTACCACTGAACTTTTTAAGCAAGTATATTCTTCTATGATATACTTATCTTATTATAAAATCAAAAATGATCACTGAATCTTTCCTTATTTAGTGATTCAAAGTTTTTAAAAGATAGTTTCAGTGTTTCTTCTGTCACTGAATCTTTTATGGAAATATAAATTCTCTATGATATTTTTCTTTCTTAAAACAAAACCATCACTGAAGTTTTTCTTCTTCAGTGACCAAATGTTTTAAAAAAATTTCTTTTCATTCAATGATTCTTCTTATAACTGAACGCTTTCAAAAACCTTTCATATTCTTAAGAAAGTGGCTTTTGAATTTCTTAAAACCTTTTGTTTTAAAACAAATGGAAAATGAAACGTTTTATGACGACATTTTTTATTTAAATGATACGATTTTTTTGAGACGTGCGTACCGTTCTGACACACGCAACCCCTCAAAATTTCTTCTAATCGTGGATGAGAATGTGCTACTTTTTTATCATTTCACAACTTTAAAAGTTGTATTTTTCTCTCTCTTAATTCTTTTTCTCTCTCCTCCTACCTATAAATATGAGACTTCTCTTCTAATTTTTGCCTTACGCTTTCAAATACTTTTGTCGGACCTCTGCCTCAAAGTTAATTGCAAGTAAGAACTAAAGAACACTCAAACCATTCAACCTTTTTGCTCTGTGTCTCAAAGGTTGATATCTTTTCTTTCTTATTGATCTGTTCTTCTTCTTCTAAGAAACTAATGCTTGGTTACTTAAGATCCTATTCTCTTAAACGACCAACATAAAGATTATTAACACATTCTCCTACTTGGTTATAATCTAAGGTTTCAATACACTTATTCTTCTTTAAAAGCCTTAATATTTACTTTCTGGATTTCTCAAAACAAGTTTTATTGTTTCAAAACTTAATAGCTCACATCTATATCTTGGATTACTAACAAATATGTTCTTTCTTACTTATAATAGAAAATGTTTGCCAAGAACGTGAACTTTTCAATCGACGATGTGTCTTTCAAGCCAAATAATCATGTGGCTTTCTTAGACATTCCCACGAACAAGTCCTACTATGAGGAAGCTGCTACATTCCTCAGGAACTCCCCTATATCCTATGCTATCACCCATGAACCAATCATGGTGAAGGAAGTCCTTCAGCAGTTAGGCTCACTGCTGAAGTTGTTCATGACACTGACGAGACTGGTTAACAGGGGGAGAAAACCTTCTTCACCTTCAACAGAATGACTGTCAGTTTTGGCGTTGCCACGCTAATCCTGCGTCTCCCAAAGGGTCCTTATGCCAGTGATCCTTCCACTGAAGATCTCATCTCTTGCTTGGATGATATTGGCTACGCCTGGCCAACAAAGAAGGAATCCAACGATCTCCTCAAGTCGCTTTTAAAGATTGAGAAGAACCACAAGTCTACGTATTGGCAGTTCTTGTTTTCCCATTTCATCTAATATATGGGAGGCAAGACTGGTGGCCAAGATCAAGCCTCCAGAGTTGCGTTGAACATTGGCGTCTCTGTCATTCGCCAACGCCCAATAAACTTTGCTATTGTGATCTTTGAAGATCTGGTGCTGAAGGTGAACAAGCGCCAGAGGGAGAAAGTAGTACCTTACACCTGGTTCTTGTCCATAGTGTTTGCCAAGATCTTTGGCAACAAGTACTCTACAAAAGGCAACATGTCCATCTACAAGCTTGGATCCAGAATCTTGGATCATAAGCTGTGGAATGAAGACGTTGCACTCTCTGCAATTGTTCCTACACAACCTTCTTCATTTTCTCCAATTGTGCTTGTATGCCCTTCTTTCCTTGCTCCGATGGTCAAGACTAAAGAAAACCCCCCAAAGTCTATCCCAACCACCACCTCCCTTTCTTCCAAAAGAACCTCCTCTCAAACCATTCTTGGTTCTCCATCGAGGGCCAAGAAAGCCAAAAAGGGGACAACCACATCTCTGGCTATTACCTTTCAAAAGGTTTCAGTTATTGAAACTAGCCTGAACCCCGAGGAACCTTCAACTTGGTCTCCTCCAATCTCTTTAGTGATTTTTGCAACCACTGCCGTACTTGTGGCTCCGATCCCAATCGCCTCAGTGACCCAAATCACTGAAGGTGTGAATATCAACAAAGCCATTGCTGAACACCCACTTCCACTAGTCTCATCCATCTTCTCTTTTCGTCCTTCTTTGGTCTTGACACATGCTCCTTACTCATCAGCGATTGTCCTCACTGATGATGAAGCACCCACCACAGGACCTAAGGTTGCTCCTCTCGAAACACCTTAGTTAATGGACGCCTATCCCCTCGAAGGCAACCTGGAGAGAACCAGCATTAATCCTTCAGATGGTGCTGATGAATCCTCAGGTAATTCTCCATCCTACACCTTCATTTTTTCTAACCCTGAGTTATCTTCTGCTCAAACATCTTCTTTTTCAGGTCCTTGCGACGAAGGAATGCCAACCATGGAATAAGAATATAACATGGCTGATGACGTGAAGCTGCTACTCTCCACCGTAGAGATTGTCTTCGTAAAGATGGATGAAGTGTATAAAGTCATGCCTCTCAGGGATAAAGTTTATGCTGACCTCTCAGCTGTCAAAGCTGACGTACATGAGGCCAAGGAACAACTTTCTGTGGTGCAAGTTGCTGTATGCACCCACGCTGAGGCTATTTCTGCTCTAACCAGCAAAGCCGATGAAGCGAATGCTCAGCTTGTCAGGCATGGTGAGCTGTTGCAGCAGATACTGGAGCTCCTTCAACGTCCAGTACCAGCTTCTACACTGGATTAGGCTCTCAATGTCGGTCTTTTTCAAGCGAGATCGCTGAGTGAGCTTGAGCAGCGGATGGACATCATAGCACTAAATCTTGATAACCTCTTCTCTAGTCATGCTGATGACAAAGAGGAGGGGGGAAAGATTTAGATGTTGTTGTTGTTGCTGTCCTTACAACTGAAACTGAAGCTGATGCTCCTAGAGCTGAAGCTAATGAAGTTGAGGTTGTTGATGAAACCATCACCTCCCATGAATCTAATGAAGTTGAGGTCGTTGATGAAGCCATCAGAGCTGATGCTGAAGGTCGTGATGAAGACCTTCCTATCACCCTTGCAGTTGATGCTGGTGATAAGGAAGATAATGACAAAAACGATGACAATGAAGATGACGATGATTCTCCTACCCTTCCTGACGCTGGAAAGGATATCAGTGGTGATGATGATGAAGACGACGATGATGAGGACTTCATGATTCAGTACCAGAAACCTGCCAGCGCTTAGAAAGAAGTCTCTCTCAGGGATTCTGCATCCCAAGGGGAGAAAGAGATAGAAAAAGAAAAGAAGACTTCCGCAAAGAACCAGAACACCGCATCGAAAGACAAAGGTGTTGTTGAAGAAGGAAATCTCAAGGTACTCGTCAAACCTATCGTGCGTCAAAGTACAGAATCCTCCAGGTTTGATATTGTTACTTCCTTTTGTCAACTCTCTTCTATCCTTCTACTACCTGCGGTCGGCTAGAGGAATGGGTATCTGAAAACCCAACCTCCATTGTTTCTAGCGACCAACAGATGACTCAGCTTAAGAAGTCACTCAACCAAACTAGAGTAAAAGTTCCTCTTCGTACCTCTATTTGTGGTGAGTTTGACTTCCTATTTGAAGTTAAAAGACTCGAGACACTCAACGCTGTGGAAGAAATCAATCTTCAACGACAACGACTGATCGGTTTATTCAACCTTAGATTTCAACATAAAAATAGAACTCGGCGCAAGTATACACCTTGAACTACTGTCGTCTTGTAACAAGTAATAATGGTAAAATACCAGATATCGTTCCCACAGAGATAGCTTTGCAAAGTTCGTCAAAAGTCCAGTCTATAAAAACTAATTTTAGATGGCGAAACGAGGGATTTGATTTATCTAAAATTGGGAGGTTTGATTAACAACGAAGAAAATATCAGTCTTAAAAAGAACCACATGGTGCAACAATTGATTAAGACACTAAACAAATGATTCAGCAAAAAGGTGACATAGCATTCTTGTCACAATTATCTAAAATCAATAAATGATTTAATATAACTGTCACAATATCAACTATCGGGCCAGACGGCCTTCCATGAGTACACACCGGTTAACGTGCAATCGATACGATATCATTTATGTTAGACGTCATGAATCCTAGCACAACACAATGTTACAATCCTACACCGTAGGAGTATAACATTTGTTAGATACTAAAGCTATTTATAGCCTTCTCTTATTACCTAAGGTTGAAAGTCAATACATTTTTATACACAAAATCAGTTGTCAATTAATTTTAATGTAATCCTCAAATGAAATATTAAGCACCTGAAACAAATAGTAG
>NC_037540.1:32756235-32770814 GCF_001531365.2 Cynara cardunculus var. scolymus | reverse complement strand
AGTTTCAGTCTTCGACGTTTGCTGAAGGATCTTTGGTGTGAGTGTTGTTATCTTGAAGTATTGTTGTCTCTGAATGAATTTCAAAACAAGTTCATCAGCGATCACTGAACAAGCTCAGTGTATGATCGCTGGAACTGAAATTACAGATACATAAATACATCGAAAGGAAAAAGGGATTATCAACAAATCAATGAGAGAGAGGATCAACAGAACATAATAATCATAAAACATACCACATTAGCTCTTTATTTGTCTCAACCTTCTTTCTTATATTTGGACAAATTTCATCATCCAAGTTGCATGCTTTGTTGCTCATCCTAACCACTCTTTTCATCACAAGAGCTCTTATCTCTTCAAGCATTGTTATTATAGGTTTTCTCCTAGATGAGACAATCAAAGAGTTAAAACAAACACTTGCTTCGTTTTCTACGGCATCACACGATGTGTCAATTTTGAAGAAATCCCTGACCATGTCGAAGGTCGTCTTTCCATCAAATGATCGTAAGCATGGGGAGACAAACTTTTAATTTCTTGCATAATTTCTTCAAATTCTTGTGGTGTCCTTGATTTAGATGCAGACCAAAACAAAGATCTGAACTACTTCCTGAAAATGGCGTATACGCGTCTAGCATATTGTCGATGCTCAACAAGTGGGAATACCTCTTTAACAACTTCGACAAGTTCCTATATTAACATAATGCAATTAACTAATTAGAATATTACATTCATAATAGATTAGAAAAAGTGTGCATTTAGTTATTGATATATTACCTTATGTTGATCTGACATGGATGTTAGTCCTAACCCATTAGTCAATCCAATGTCCTGCATTAGAAAATCTAAAAACCACTTCCAACTTTCTTTGTTTTCAACCTCCACCATGACCCATGCAGTAGGATATATTTGGTTGTTACTGTCTTTCCCTATCGCACTTAACAACCCTCCCTTGCATACGATTTTCAGAAAATATCCATCTAAGCCAACGAATCTCCTACACCACGACAACCAACCTTCTTTAATACCCTTAAAACACACATAAAATCTTTGAAAATAATTTCTATTATCTGGTCCCACCTCGACACTAATTTTAACCGTTGATCCCAAGTTACTCTTTCTAATCTCCTCATCGTAGTCCCATAACTTTCTGTAATGCTCAACGAGAGTCGTTTCCACTTACCCCAATGCCTTGGCCTTAACCCTCTGGCATTGACTCAACTGAACAATGCACTTTACTTTTTTTAGAATGAACTCCTTCAAATCAACTAACTTGATAGATGAGTTTTGTCTAATCTTCCTCCCATATTGTTTAGAAATCAATTGGAATTCACAAGTGAACCTAAGCTATAATTTCTCCCATACTTGTGCTCACATGTAGTGAGTTTATTTGGAATGATTTCTCATCCTTCATCCAAGATGCCCACAATCTCCATGGACAGTTACATTCATATATGTTTTTAGGTGGTCCACACACAACATGTAACTTGTCTTTGCTGTTTTTTAGATGCCTTCATTTATAATAATAAGTCAGAAAAAGTTAGTAATTACATAACAAAATATTGTATGTAAGTAAATAAGATAAGTAGCATACCTGAGTTGAAATCCATTTGCAAGTGCATAATTTGTCAAACAATTCCTTAACTCCAAGACCGATGCATATCATTCACCAACTTGAGGCTTCATTAAGTTCCAAGGAACATTTGGATTGTGAATTGGAAGTTCATTGGTTTTTGGCCTCATCTTCTTTAACCATTTCATTTTCGTTTTCGGAATTAACAACTTCTTCAACAAACCTCTTCCTTTCGTACTCATCACATAATTTTGTCAAAAAATCGTATTGATATGGTTGTGGTTGCACCTCATTTCTCTTTCCTCGTTATCTTCTTTACAGACCCGAACATTTTCATTACAAGCATGTATCATATGTTCAACATTCACATCTTCCACTTCCCTATTGATTTTCCTCATTCTAACCTCTCTAATCTCATCATCTCCTTCCTATAAATGATCCACACTAGCAACCTCGTTGTCATCAACATCGTAAAACCTAATCTCATCATCACTACCGGAAACATAATCCTCTTCAATGCTATCATCATAATTACTATTCAAGAACTCACCAATACTGATATTAGAATGATCTATGAAAATTTCCAATTGTGTCGACAACATACCATGACTAAAAAACCTTTCAACATCAGCATCACTATCAAGGGGTTTTAATCCTTTTTCCAGATTTGTGTTAGGAACTCTATAGTACATTCGACTAACTTCAGATGAAGTAAAATCTTCAACATGTTTTAGGCTTATAATATCTACGTTACTTAATCATTCAAATATGCAACTTTACGTCCATAATAGAATGAATTCGTTTGAAACATGCCTCCATGATTTATAGCCAAATTGATCTTTCATATTGCTTTTCAAAACTGATATACAACTAAAAACAAATGATATGTAATTCCATATTGACAAATTATTTAACATAAAAATAAATGATATCTAAGGGGAAACCGACACTTCTCTCTCTCTCTCTCTTTTTCTCTCTCTATCTCTCTCTCTCTCTCTATATATATATATATATATATTATGTATTTATCTACGACTCATATTGTTTTTTTCTTTCCTGGGTTAAACTCCAAAGGGGTCAACATGCAAGATGGCATATTCTCCGGAGACTAATGGATTTTCAAGTTTCAAGCTTAATAATATGCAAACTCAAACCACAAGGGTGGTGCCTGATTTGTTTGAGCTTGGGCTCCAAAAGTGACTGGAGGTCCCAGGTTCAAATCCAAGGAGGAATAAAAAAAATCCTCTTGTGGCCACAGAGGTTCAAATGCGGTGACTTCGGGCTACCCGTGAAACGGGTGGTCGCCCTGGGATTAGTTAGCTCGCATAACGGGTTGGATATCCAGGTTAATAAAAAAAATGCAAACTCCATTACTATTGATAAATATTCCTTGTATCCAAGATTCCATTACTATATCATTTAACAAGACTTTCAAAGAAAGAGTTGTATACATAGATAAGCACATATGCATACATTTATACACAAACAAGCACACATCAAAAACAAAGAAAATATGAAAATTTGGTTCCCCAAAACAAGGAAAATATTAAAATATGAAAATTTGGTTCCATTAATGTACACTAATAACCTGTACAAAGAAGAAGAAACTAACCTTTTTATCCTACTACTCGAACAATCTAGAAGAAGTGTTCGAGATGGAGACGGTTGGCAACAATGAACAGAGCGACGGCTACATGCAGCGATGAAGGACCACATAACCAAACTTATCAAGCACCAAAAGATCCCTGGAAGATTCAAGATGGCCCAATTATAAGATCAAGATCGAAACTAATCAAGGAAGCTTTGATGAGCTTGGTTGTGGACAAATGCATTAAAGTCCAATTAAGATTTGCATGTAACTCATGATATTATGCTTATTGGAGCTTTGGATAATTGAAGAAGTTAAAAAGAAGCATTTGTGTTGAAGATTGTTGGGCCACTTCAAAGAATAAAACCATTAACCATTATTTTGGAGCCCAAATTGAACTACTTCCTTGGTCCGAAATTATATTTGATCCCAATAAACTTGATTTGAAAGCCCAATACGTTTTTGGCCTATCTTAAAGTTTAGGTGACTAAAAGTCTTTTGAATAAGTACATAAAACATGTCTAGGTTCATGAATTAAAGGTATGTCTTTAGTTCTTGATTGAAATTTAAGTTAGCTTTTAAGAGAGTCTTTTGGGGTGACTTAGAACCCTATAAATAGGAGTCTTTTGTAATCATTTTGGATCATCATCCTTAAATTATGAACACTTTGTTTTTTAGTTTAACTCATTTGTGAGCTAAGATTTCTTGCAAGAGCGTTCATCGTTCAAGAACTTATCAAGATTGTGAGCACGATCTTGTGGCGTTCTAGATTTTTTTGGTTCTTAGTTTTCTAACTAACAGGTCAAGGATTGCTCTAGGTTAGTTGAAGAATCCTATACTTGGGATATTCACTGCCTAATCTATCTCATACGAAGGTTCCAAGTTAAATTAACTTGTGGGTCGATGTTTTCGTATCATTTGGTATCAGAGCGAAGGTTTGGTTTCTTTTAATATTATCTTTGCTTCTACATCTCCTTAAATCTTTGTCCTTTTTCTTCTTATATCAATTTCTTCTTCATCTTCTTCGATTATCTAAAAAAAAGTAAAAAGAAAAAGAAAAGGGAAGTTGTATTCTTGGTAGAATTTCTCGCATCCGTTTGTTTGATTTAAGTTTTAAAAAGATTTATTGAATGCCGAGATTTGTGTTTTAACTTGATTTGTTCTTTTACGAATTGAGCTCTACAAGGGATCAAGAGGTAAAAGGTATTGAGTGTGTAAAAACAATCGAGGAGAGGTAAAAGCCATATTAAGTGCAAACACGATGGATTTGTGAGAACAAAATTTGTTTTATTGTAATATTTAAACATGTCGAGAAAAGGTTCTAATACACAAGAAAATCCACCCAAGAATGAAAGGGAGACTGATTTCACTCTTCGAGCCACGCAACAACAATTTCAAAGACTTGGAGTTGTATTAGAAGGTGTGATGGAAAGATTGGAAAGAATTGAAAGAAGGACAAAAGAAGAAATACATAGAGAAGAGGAGTATGATGGAGAGGAAGAATATGAAGATGGACCACGACATCAAAGAAGAAGGCACTATAATAGAAGACGAAATCAAAGGGATGATGGGGGATTTAACAATATGAAAATTCCACAATTTCAAGGGAAAAGTGGTTCAGAAGCGTATTTGGAATGGGAAAAAAGGCTGATCTCATATTTGATTGCAACAACTATTTCGAGGATAAAAAGGTAAAAGTAGTTGCCATTGAATTCATAGAATACGCGATAGTATGGTGGGATCAACTGGTGACAAATCAAAGGAGATATGGTGATAGACCAATTTCTACTTGGGATGAAATGAAAGCGGTTATTCGCAAGAGGTTTGTTCCTTCTCATTATTTTAAAGACTTGTATTGCAAATTGCAAACTTTGAATCAGGAAACGATATCTATGGAGGACTATTACAAAGAGATGGAGATTGCTATGATTCGAGCAAATGTTGAAGAAGATAGGGAGGCAACCATGGAAAGGTTTTTAAGTGGCCTAAATCATGAAATAGCCAATGTGATGGAACTACAATATTGCTTGGAACTTGAGGATATGGTGCACACGACCATGAAAGTTGAGAGGCAACTAAAGAAGAGAAATACTTATTCAAGAGGGAAAACATCTAATTTCCAGTCCTTAAATAAGCTTAAAGGAGAGGCATCCGAGGCTTCAAATTCTACCTCTTCAAAATCACATGAAGCTCTCAAAGGCGGAAAAGTGGACAAGGGTAAAGGTATTGGTTCTACACATACTAAATCTCATGAAATTAAGTGTTTCAATTGTCTAGGTTTTAGTCACATTACATCACAATGTCCAAATAGAAGAGCCATTATTCTTCATGAAATTGATGAAGTGGAATTTGAAAGTGAAAAGGATGATTCCTTTGATGAGGAAGACGAGATGGAGAAAACCGAGGCAGAAAAGGTGAATTATTGGTAGTAAAAAAAGCTTTGAACTTGCAAGTGAAGGTGGATGACACACAACACCAGGAAAACATATTTCATACATGTTGTTTGTTGCAAGGCAAGGTATGTACTTTATAATAATTGATGGTGGGAGTTATGCTAATATCGTAAGTACTTAAGTTGTTGAGAAGTTAAAATTGCACACTTTAAAGCATCCACAACCATATAAACTTCAACGGTTAAATGAGTGTGGAGAAGTGAAAGTCACTAAACAGGTGTTGATCTCTTTTTCCATTGGTCAGTACAAGGATGATGTGATGTGTGATGTTTTTCCAATGCATGTTAGTCATATACTTTTGGCGAGGCCGTGGCAATTTGACCGAAGAGTTATCTATGATGGCTCTCATAATCATTATACTTTCAAACATCATGACAAGAAAGTAGTTCTTGTATCATTATCTCCACAAGAAGTACACGAGGATCAAATGAAAATGATGGCTGAAAAGAAAATTAATGAGAGTGGTAGATCGGGAGAAAAACAAAGTGAAGATAAAAAAGAGAGTGGTGAAAATGGGGAAAAGAAAAGAGAGAGAATAAGGTCAAATTTTTTTTGGCAAAATTGAGTGACGTCAAGTAGGTGATAGTTGAAAACAAGAGAGTAATGATTTTGGTTTTCAAGGAGGCTTGTTTAAGTACTAATGAGCTAACCCAAAATCTTCCAAGTTTTATTGTGAATCTTTTACAGGAATATGATGATATCTTTCCTAAGGAAGAGCCAAGTGGATTGCCACCTCTACGTGGAATAGAGCATCAAATTGATTTCATTCCAGGGGCTACTCTTCCAAATCATCCAGCTTATAGAGCTAATCCTGAGGAGACAAAAGAGATACAAAAACAAGTGGTGGACTTATTGTCAAGAGGGAGAATTCGAGAATCCATGAGTCCTTGTGTGATAACCGGGTTATGATTATGACCCAAGGTATTTGTTATGTGAATTAACTGTTTATGTGGATACATGCTTACATAAATTTAATATGTAAGTATGTGTATTTCTATGCATAGAGATATATGCATAATATGTAGATATATATATATATATATACATATATATGTGTATAAAATATATATGTGGAGTGTGTGTATGCATGAGATGTATGCATAAGTTTATATGTGTACATGCATGCATGCGGGTAAGGGGCCTGAATGGCCGACCTTTCCTGTTTTAGAAAGGTATAAAAAGGAGAGTTTTACCTTCATTTCATTCCCTTGCCATCTTTTTTGAAATCTAAAGAGTGATTTGAGAAGAGTTGTCCGGTCATTCAAAAGAAGTTTGCAATCTCCTACAAAAACCTGCGAATTCTCATAAGCAGAGTGATTTCTAAACCTTTTTGCATAAAAATTGTTACTAGTTTTGTTTGAATGTTATTTATTATTGGAAAGAAATCAGTAACTTGTTTAAGGGTTTTATCCGGGTAAAGGGTGACCGGATTAAGTTTAAATCGGACAAGCCTTGGGCGATGAGTTGTCCGGGTTATAAATCGGTCAAGGGTTGGGCGATTTAGCCTTAAACCGCTCAAGTGTTGAACGGTTTAGTCTTAAACCGGTTAAGTGTCCAGCGGTTATGATTGATAAGAATGGTTATCATTTTGAACTGAGAAGTAGGAATACGACCATATGGTGACCGGATTATTTTAAATCGGTCAAGTTTTGATCGATATATTGTCCGGACTTGTTATCCGGACAAAGGTGTTGGAATTTAGAATTTATTCGAAGTGTTAAATTGGTCAAGCTTTGATCGATGTATTGTCTGGACTTGTTATCCGGACAAAAGTGTTGGAATTTATTTTAAGTGTAAATCGGACAAGCCTTGAGCGATGAGTTGTCCGGATAACTTCTTATTTGGAAATTTTTCATAAGTTTTATATTTTAGACTTTTTATATGGTTTAAAATGTCTATTATTGGGTTTAATTATGGATTATAAAATGGGTATTTTATATCCTTTTCAATATAAAGATATGTTCCTACCAAGCGTGGTGACGTAAGTCTGTTTTGGTATTGGAACAGGATTTTTGGGAAATGTTTCTACCAAGCGTGTGACGTAAGTCTGTTTTGGTACGAAACTATATTTTGGGAAACCTTCCTACCAAGCGTGGTGACRYAAKKCTGTTTTGGTATGGAAGTGGATTTTGTAAATTGTTTCTACCAAGCGTGGTGACGTAAGTCTGTTTTGGTATGAAACTTGTTTTAAGTAATAGTTCCCCCAGACGTGATGACTTTTGTCTGTTTTGGTTTGGAACTGGGAATGGGTACTTTCAGACGTGGTGACTTATGTCTGTTCTGATAAGTAGCCCTGTTTTGATGGAGGAATAAGGGTGACATATCAAGGAGAGGTGTACTTGGAATAAGGGTGACATTGTCATATGTGGATACTATTATAACTCTTATTATTATTACTAATTGRATTTAATAACTTTGAGTCATCATTTCTTTGTGACCTGATGAATTAAAGATATTATTCCTATTTAGAAGTAATAATTTAGATGTTATTGAGAAGRGRAAAATAGTTTGTCATATCAGRCAAGTATTGCCTTAAATCTTTTCTGTTAATATTTATAAAGGGATGGTMTATTGATTCAAGAAGTTTTGGTTACAATATTTGTTTCATATTGGGAACGTTGGATCTCTAATCAGAGATATTTTATAGAACTGAGGTTCTTGGGTATACTCTATTTTRCATGATATTGTGAACTGCATCATTTATTTGTACTGCAGAATATTTCTAAGCGGAATTAGATTTTGGTGTTCATCACCCTGCATTTGCAAGGAAGGGATTTACTCACTAGACCCATCCGGTCTAACCCTCATTTTCTGTTTTAAATTATGCAATGCAAGAATAACGGGGTCCGGGGATATTAAAGGGAAAGGGAAAATGTGATTATTTTCCTAATCTGTTGTTGCTTTTGAAGATACATGTTGCATTACGTGTAATAGTACATGATTTGTTTTGGAAATTTTTATATGTAGGTTTTGTACATATAGTAATCCTTGTACTAGTGGGACCTTATGATGTAAACTATATTTCTATGTAATGAAATATGTAATATATGCAAATGTGGTGTTTGGGGGTGTAACAAAAGTGGTATCAAAGCCTTAGTTTAAGAGATTTATGTATTCAAAGCATGATACCTAGACTTAAACTGTCATTTGCATATTAAGGGTCCCAGACATAGTTAGCACCATTGGAAATAAATATGATGGGTTGAAAGAACAGTGTGTAAGGTAAATTTTAATTACATCTGGCCAGTGTAATTATGAATTTACAGGTACACATCTGAACTTGAATACTTTATTATATTTGGGAATGTGAATACGTGATTATTAATACTAAACTCTATAGATGTCTAGCCGAACTAGAAGATCTGAAAGAACGGCTCGTCCAGAGTCTGAAGAAAGGGAAGAGTCACCTGTTAATCTTCCAACTAGCACGTCCAGAAATAGAGGTCGGGGAAGACCAAGGGGACGAGGTAGAGGAAGAAGTCAGTCTCARGGAAGAGGTCGGACCGAAATACATTCTGAACATGAGGAATCCCACTCTGGGAATGTTCAGGAAAAGTCTGTGCCACACCCAGAATATATAACCAGAGATATTTTGGCAGAGGAAATGGGGAAGTTGCGGGAAACTCTGACATCTATTATGGGACTGCCAGCTAGAATAGAAACTGAGCGAGTTGGAATTAATCCTCCAGCTCCTTCAGCAGGCAGCAATAATCGGGGAGGAGATATAAAGATGTTTCTGACATGTAAACCTTCAACCTTTTCAGGAGAGAGAGATCCAGTTAAAGCAATGTGCTGGATAAAAGAGATTGAATCAGTATTTAACACTAGTAGGTGTTCTGAAGAAGATAAGGTTAGATTCGCAATATCTATGCTCAAATCTAATGCCTTATATTGGTGGGATGTGGAGTCCTCAGCACAACCGAATATACTGCAAACAATGTGTTGGGAAGAATTTGTGAGTAAATTTAAAACACAATTCTATCCTACAACAGCAGTAAGACAAATGGAGGAATATTTTCTTAAACTAGAGCAAAGGAGCAGATCTGTGCGAGATTATACCGAGAAATTTATTGAGTTTTCCCGATTTGCTGAGCATTATGTATCTTCAGAATCCCGAAAAGTAGAAAGATATATTTGGGGTCTGAAACCTTCTATTCGAGAGTTCGTGATTGCTATGAACCCTGAAACTTTCTCTTTAGCCGTTAATGCTGCCGAAGTTACTGAAAGAAATAAGARTCGGYARGGKRAAGAGAAATTTGTTGAGAAAAGAAAGTGGGAAGGGTCTTCAGTTAGTTTTCGAAGACCCAAATTTATTAAATCAGATAATCGTGTTTCTCAGTTACATTCTGTTAAAACCTGCCCGCAATGTCAACAGATACACCAGGGAAGTTGTCCTTCTGAACCAAAGAGATGTTATCGTTGTGGAGAGACAAGGCATTTGTCAAGGGACTACACTACACCCAAAAGATGTTTTCAGTGCAATTCACCTGACCACATTCGACCAAATTGTCCATAATTGAGAGCTCCTCGTTTGACAATGGGAGGAAATACTCCTAGTAACCGTGGAAGGCCTAGTGCACCGAGGGGAGGCCAGAGTGGAGCCAGGGGTAGATCGTTCCAAATAACAAAGAATGAGGCAGAAACAACCCTATATGTAGTAACATGTACTTTTCTTCTGAATTCTATACGTGCTAAGGTGTTGTTTGATTTTGGTGCAAATTTTTCATTTGTATCACCATCATTTGCTCAATCTGCATGTCTGAATTCTGTGCTACTTGATGACAAATTAGTAGTTAACACTGCTAATAGTCAAGAATCTGTTACTAAAGTATTCAATAATTGTACTATTATTATTGAGGGGTGTGAGTTACCAATTCGACTGTTTCTTATGCCAATAAAAGAGTTTGATGTAGTGGTGGGTATGGACTGGTTAGCAGAGTATCATGCCAGTATTGTTTGTAATAAAAAGATGATCAGAATTACTCTGCCAGATCAAGGAAAAGTTATTATTTATGGTGACCGTCAGGATCATCATACTAGTTTATTATCTGTGTTGAAAGCCTAAAGATCTATTCGGAAGGGATGTTAGGGGTGTTTAGCATATGTTATTGATGCAAAGAAAGAAAAAGGGAAACAGAAATTGATTCCAATCATTAATGAATACCCGGAAGTTTTTCCAGAGGATTTATCTGGATTACCACCAGATAGAGTCATTGAGTTCTGAATTGATTTAATACCAGAGGCTGCACCAGTAGCAAAGGCGCTGTACCGTTTAGCTCCATCTGAATTGAAAGAACTGGTTGCACAGTTGAAAGACTTAACTGATAAGGGATTTATTAGACCCAGCACTTCACCTTGGGGTGCTCCGGTCCTATTTGTCAAAAAGAAGGATGGGTCTATGCGAATGTGTATAGACTATCGTGAACTGAATAAGTTAACAATAAAAAATAAGTATCCTTTACCGAGGATTGATGACTTGTTCGACCAATTGGTGGGAGCAAGTTATTTCTCAAAGATTGATTTAAGATTAGGGTATCATCAGCTCAAGGTCAGGGAAGAAGATGTTGCCATAACAACATTTAGAACAAGGTACGGGCATCACGAATTCTTAGTTATGCCATTCGGTTTAACTAATGCCCCGCAGCCTTTATGGATTTGATGAATAGGGTATGTAAGGAATATCTTGATAAATTCGTTATTGTATTAATCGATGGTATTCTTATATACTCTAAGACTGAAGAAGAACATGCAAAACATCTTCGTTTGATACTGGAATTATTGAAGAAAGAAAAGTTGTATGCCAAATTGTCCAAGTGTGAGTTCTGGTTAAGAGAAGTTCAATTCTTAGGTCACGTTATCTTAGAAGCCGGAGTACAAGTAGATCCAGTAAAAATAGTGGGAAGTTCCAAAGAATCCGTCTGAAATCCGTAGCTTTTTGGGTAAAGCAGGTTACTACCGTAAGTTTATTCAGGACTTTTCTAAAATAGCCGTGCCATTAACCAAATTGACTCGAAAGAATGTCAAGTTTCAGTGGGAAAAAGAACAACAAGAAGCTTTCCAACTATTAAAGGATCACCTCTGTAGTGCGCCGGTGTTAACTCTACCAGATGGATCCGAAGACTTTGTGGTATACAACGATGCTTCAAAGTTAGGATTAGGATGCGTTCTGATGCAGAGAGGAAAATTGATTTCTTATGCATTAAGACAAATGAAGGATCATGAGAAGCAGTATCCGACTCATGACATGGAATTAGCTGCAGTGGTATTTGCTCTGAAAATCTGGAGACACTATCTTCTGGGAACAAAATGTCAGATTTACACTGACCATAAAAGTTTACAACATTTGTTCAACCATAAAGATTTAAATATGCGACAGCATCGGTGGATTGAACTTGTTAATGATTATGACTGTGAAATCCTTTACCATCCAGGAAAAGCTAACGTGGTGGCTGACGCTTTGAGCAGGAAGGAAAAGAGTGGAATCATTAAAACTGTAGCAATGAGAATAAACTTGATCCCTGATATTCGTAAGGAAATTCAGAAATGCCAACAAGAAGCTATGAAAGAAGAATTTGTTAAAACAGAAAAGTTGGGTAAGATGATCTCAACCTTGGAACAGAATGATGAAGGACTAATGTGCTTTCAAGGGCGAGTTTGGGTACCATGTTTTGGGGATATCCGAAGTATGATATTAAATGAAAGTCATAAATCCCGATACTYTAYTCATCCARGCACCAATAAGATGTATAGAGATTTAAAACCTTTTTATTGGTGGCCAGGTTTGAAAAGAGACATAGCTCGATATGTGGAACAGTGTCTGACATGTTTACAGGTTAAGATCGAACATCAAAAACCATATGGAAGCCTTCAATCTTTGGAAATACCTGTATGGAAATGGGATCACATTACCATGGATTTTGTTATGAAGTTACCTCAAACTCCAAAGGGGTATGACACGATTTGGGTAGTTGTGGATCGTTTGTCTAAATCTGCACATTTTCTACCAATAAGAGAGAAATACTCTCTAGAAAAGCTAGCGCAGATTTACATCAAAGAAATTGTTACCAGACACGGTGTTCCCTTGTCTATTATCTCTGATAGAGATAGTCGGTTTACTTCAAAGTTCTGGGAAGGATTACAGAAAGCTTTGGGGTCTGAAATCCGATTAAGTACAACTTATCATCCGCAAACGGATGGACAAAGTGAGAGAACTATCCAGACTCTCGAAGATATGTTGAGAAGCTGTATCATTGATTTTGGAGGATCGTGGGAAGATCACTTGCCATTGATATAGTTTGCATATAACAATAGTTACCATTCCAGCATCCAAGCGGCACCATATGAAGTGTTGTATAGACGTAAATGCCGAACGCCGTTGTGTTGGAATGAGGTTGGTGAAAAATAGCTAACGGGTCCTGAAATTGTCCAAGAAACTTCTGAAAAGATCGAACAGATCCGCGAAAGAATCAAAACAGCACAAGATCATCAGAAAAGTTATGCTGATAATCGTTGAAAGCCGATTGAATTTTGTGTAGGTGATTTTGTGATGCTGAAAGTTTCGCCGTGGAAGGGTGTCATCAGATTTGGAAAGAAAGGAAAGCTCAGTCCAAGGTATGTGGGGCCGTTCATAATATGTAAGCGAATTGGGTCAGTAGCATATCAGTTAGAACTGCCAGAAGAGCTGAGTCTGATTCACAACACTTTCCATRTGTCGAATCTGCGAAAATGTTTAGCTGATCCGAATCTCGCTGTACCATTACCAGAGGTCAAGCTGGACAGTAAACTGAACTTTGTAGAAATACCAGAAGCCGTAATTGACCAAAAGATCAGGGTGTTGAGAAACAAAGAAATTAGTCTGCTTAAAGTATAGTGGAAGTTTCACAAAGGACCAGAGGCAACTTGGGAACTGGAATAAAAAATGAGAGCAGATTATCCATGGCTTTTTAATTAAAGGAATTTCGGGACGAAATTCTTTTGAAGAAGTGGATAATGTGATAACCGGGTTCTGATTATTACCCAAGGTATTTGTTATGTGAATTAACTGTTTATGTGTATACATGCTTACGTAAATTTAATATGTGAGTATGTGTATTTTTATGCATATGTAGATATATATATATATATACATATATATATGTGTATAAAATATATATGTGGAGTGTGTGTATGCATGAGATGTATGCATAAGTTTATATGTGTACATGCATGCATGTGGGTAAGGGCCTGAATGGCCAACCTTTCCTGTTTTAGAAAGGTATAAAAAGGAGAGTTTTACCTTCATTTCATTCCCTTGCCATTTTTTTTTGAAATCTAAAGAGTGATTTGAGAAGAGTTGTCCGTTCATTCAAAAGAAGTTTGCAATCTCCTTCAAAAACCTGCGAATTCTCATAAGGTGAGTGATTTCTAAACCTTTTTGCATAAAAATTGTTACTAGTTTTGTTTGAATGTTATTTATTATTGGAAAGAAATCAGTAATTTGTTTAAGGGTTTTATCCGGGTAAAGGGTGACCGGATTAAGTTTAAATCGGACAAGCCTTGGGCGATGAGTTGTCCGGATTATTTATAAATCGGTCAAGGGTTGGGCGATTTAGCCTTAAACCGCTCAAGTGTTGAACGGTTTAGTCTTAAACCGGTTAAGTGTCTAGCGGGTTATGATTGATAAGAATGGTTATCATTTTGAACTGAGAAGTAGGAATATGACTATATGATGACCGGATTATTTTAAATCGGTCAAGATTTGATCGATATATTGTCCGAACTTGTTATCCGGACAAAGGTGTTGGAATTTAGAATTTATTCTAAGTGTTAAATCGGTCAAGCTTTGATCGATGTATTGTCCGGACTTGTTATCTGGACAAAAGTGTTGTAATTTATTTTAAGTGTAAATCGGACAAGCCTTGAGCGATGAGTTGTCCGGATAACTTCTTATTTGGAAATTTTTCATAAGTTTTATATTTTAGACTTTTTATAT
>NC_037540.1:32753612-32755205 GCF_001531365.2 Cynara cardunculus var. scolymus | reverse complement strand
TATGGTCTAACCCTCATTTTCTGTTTTAAATTATGCAATGCAGGAATTGTGGAGTCCGGGGATATTAAAGGGAAAGGGAAAATGTGATTATTTTCCTAATCTGTTGTTTGCTTTTGAAGATACATGTTGCATTACATGTAATAGTACATGATTTGTTTTGGAAATTTTTATATGTAGATTTTGTACATATAGTAATCCTTGTAATAGTGGGACCTTATGACGTAAACTATATTTCTATGTAATGAAATATGTAATATATGCAAATGTGGTGTTTGGGGGTGTAACACCTTGTGCTGTTCCCGTTATTGTGGTGCCCAAAAAGATAGGTGAATGGAGAATGTGCTCCGATTGTAGAGCCATCAACAAAATAACAGTAAAGTATCGCTATCCTATTCCTAGGTTAGACGATATGCTAGATGAGTTGCATAGGGCTGTGATTTTTACAAAAAATGATGTTAAAAGTGGGTATCATCAGATTAGAATAAGAGAGGGTGACGAGTGGAAAACCACATTCAAAACAAAATTTGGATTGTACAAGTGGTTAGTTATGCCTTTTGGGTTAACTAATGTGTCTAGTGCATTCATGAGATTGATGAATCATGTGATGCATGAGTTTAATGGTAAATTTGTTGTTGTTTACTTTGATGACATCTTGATTTATCGTAAAAACAAGGAATATCACATGATCCATTTACATGTTGTTTTGGACAGCTTGAGGAATGAATCTGTAGATCATCTCTCTCAATGATTTGATGATAATCTATTTTCACTTCTACTGTAACATCCCCCGTCCCCGTGGTCTGGAACGGGCGGTGTCACTAACGGGACTTAATTCAAAGACACAAACATTGCAGAGCTACTAATAAACTCCAAACGTAGATTAACTTCTAAAACATGCTTTACAATTCAAAATATTACATTCTATCAACTATTTATAAGTTTAGAATATTATACATCTAGTAACGAGTTTACCAACTCCAAAAAAAATCAAACGCTCGGTCTCAATTCCCGTCCCTTATCAAAATCACTTGGAACCTGCCGTGTCAAGAACAAGAACACGGCTGAGCACGAGGCTCAGTGAACAGATTGTAGTATAAACTTGAAATAATAATACGTAACATCGATAATAAAGCGGAAGACTTAAAAATATATTAAACTGCATTCATAGAAATCAAGATGTTTCACGGTTCTCATTTCAAAACATCATTTAAACACAATCCGTYAATTCCTGTAGTGTTCGTGGGGTGGCCAAACCACACGAACTATCGGGCCGGCGTGCGGGCACACACCCCGAGTCCCCTGTGAATTTAACCACGGTCACATGGTGGGTAATCCTATGATCGATCCATCCGCCCTGGAGCCAATAAAATCGGCCTAGTCCACAAGGTGGGTTCACGTAAGCCACTATTGGGCCTAACCTTGTGGACCGAGTTCACCTGCAGGACGCCATGGCTACAAAGCTGCCATAGAAGGCATCCCAAATAATGTGCCCATTAATTGAGTTGTTCTGAAAACCAATAAAACCAAACATGTGCCACTACCCGAATGACGTTCATAAAAAGTCAACATTCAAAGTACTTCATAAAACTCGAA
>NC_037540.1:32750962-32752967 GCF_001531365.2 Cynara cardunculus var. scolymus | reverse complement strand
TATTTTATACGAATATTACAAAATAGCAGATCAATCCTAAATACATTGCAAACAGCCCCGAAAACACACTATTTTGGGCTACTTAGATTCATAACTGGATTTTCGACCCTACATGAAAGTTGTAGTATACATTAAGGGATTTCTAACTGCAAAATATGAGCTTATTCCGACTTACGGTTTGTAAGTTATATACTGCCAAAGTATGGACCTGCAAGGTCGGTAAAATCCGATTCCGCAATTCCCGACTAAATTTTATRATCCAACTTTCATGATTCACTACATTTACATGCTATAAACATACTAAACCGTTAAACAAGTCCAATGGTCGTTAACCTAAGCTTAATCATGCAATTATACTATTTTCGACATTAGATCGAACAATTGGTGTACCGTTAAACATATACACCAAATCTAACCATAATGAAACCATAATCTACCCTTTCAATTTCTACATCAATTTAATCAATCCTATCATTCTAAACATGAAATATATCGTACTTATAACAATATCAATTCGTAAACTTAGACATAACATAGTTTATAAACCAGTCTAAAAATGCTAACGTAATCACCCTAATAAAAGTGAATGAAATTTATACCTTCATGAAGGGTTCGAAGTGTGGATTCCGAATATATAATCGTTACTTCTATTGCTTTAACGATTTGGGAAATATCTTAGAGAGAAGAAAAAAATGAAAGAGAAAGAGAAAGGCGGTGAGATGAACAAGAAGAAGACGTTGGATTTGTTTGTTTTCCTTCATATATATATAATATATATATATATATATATATTTATATATATATATATAATATATATATATATATATAATTATTATCAGTTTAGAAATTTGATGGCTTTAACCCCTTAATAATTATCGACCGTTATTTAAGTACGGTACAATTTGGGTAAGTTAACGAGAATGTTTTTAAAACTCGAGTCTTATAATTCTCCCCCCCTTAAAAGGAGATTTCATCCCCGAAATCGAATTTAGAGATAGAAAACTTACATCAGTTTGCGGATTAAATTTGTATTAAAATTCAAACATGTGTCCCACGCTTTATGTAAACCTTCCCAAAATCGAGATATAAAACATGGGTCTCGATCAGAGGTAATCGATATAGGTGTGCCATGAAGACGCACAATCTCACGTTGGAAAATTTCGGTCAGCTTATCAATTGACCAAGTTTGTCGGACAGGAAGAAAATAAGCCGATTTTGTCAGTCGGTCTACCACTACCCAGATTGCATCGTGTTTCGAGATCGTACGGGGTAATTCGACTACAAAATCCATAGTTATGTGCTCCCATTTCCATATTGGAATATTCAACGATTGGAGAACACCACCCGGACGTTGATGTTCAATTTTAACTTGTTGACAAGTGAGACAACGAGCTACAAAGTCGGCGATATCTTGCTTCATTCCAATCCACCAGAAATGGTTTCTCAAATCATGATACATTTTTGTTGTGCCAGGATGAACTGAAAACATAGAGTTATGAGCTTCGGTCAGAATTAGATCTCTAAGCTCCGAGTTATTCAGAACACAAAGACGATCCCGAAACCACAACACGTGATCATCATCAATTCTGAACTCTGAATTAGAATTCTCTTGTGCCTGCTGGAAATTTGCCCATAATTCACTATCATCTTGTTGGGCTTCTTTGATCCGAGAGATTAGAGTCGGTTTTACCATTAGATTCGACAGAATTTTCGTTTGCGAACTCGGATAGATTTCTAGTCCAAACCGTTCGATTTCCAAAGCCAACTCTGTAGAAACAATTAAAGAAGAAACTTGTTCCACAGCTTTACGGCTTAAAGCGTCAGTGACTAAATTAGCTTTACCCAGATGATACTGTATCCGAACATCGTAATCTTTCAAAAGTTCAAGCCATCTTCTTTGATGCATATTTAACTCTTTTTGAGTATAGATGTATTTGAGGCTTTTATGGTCAGTGAAAACTTCACAGGTCTCACCGTACAAATAGTGACGCCAGATCTTGAGTGC
>NC_037540.1:32747338-32749723 GCF_001531365.2 Cynara cardunculus var. scolymus | reverse complement strand
CAGTGGCGTGACAACCAGTCCATACCCAATATTAAATCGAAGTAGGACATATGCATTGGAAGCAGAGTGACCTCTCGTATGCAGTCCCCAATAAGCAACGGACAGTTGGAAAAACGAGTTAGCACACAAATTGAACCACCCATTGGAGTAGATATTACCACTGGAATTTGGTGGTTTACTCATACGATTTTAATCGGGATTCTAATTGTTCAGATACAATTGAGTGTGTCGCACCAGTATCAAACAAAACATAAACAGATAAATCAATTAATTTAACATGACCCGAAATCATACCCGCTTGACATTTGCTGCCAGGTAATGCAAAGACTCGTCCACWAGTACTTGGTTGTTTACCTTTCCCTTTGTCAGTTTGGATCCGAGCTTTGGGACAATCTTTTGCCATATGACCTTGTTCTCGACAATTGAAACATGAACCGATCATATTTAAACATGGACCCGGTTGATGTCGAAGATTACGTCGATCACAATTAATAATAGGGCTAGAAACATTTTGACTCCCACTGCTAGACAACACTAGAAGTCGTGGCGTGGATAGATTCGAGCCTTTTTGAGTATCACTGCTCGACTTTGGTTTTACAAAACGAGGGTTGTTTCGGGAGAAAGATTCAAATCCGCGTTTCTTATTGTCAACACGTGAATTTAACCATTGTTATCGTGACCGATCAATATTCTTTGCTGCGTCGGCCACTTCAGTAACGGTATGAAAAGGATGATTCAAGAGGCGATCTTTATACCTCGAGTTCAAAGTCCATCTAAATTTGTCAGCTTGTTGGACTTGAGTGCCTGCAGTATTTCCTGCAAAACGAGAAAATTTAAGAACCGCGCCATGTAGTCGGCAATTGTTTCTTCCTCGCCTTGTTGGATAGTAGCATATTCCCGCACATAAGCATCGCGATCAGCCGAGGTAAAGTATTGCTTGACGAAAAATTCTTTGAAATTATTCCAAGACAAGTCTTTAACAGATGGATCAGTTTGGATACAAGATTCCCACAAGTTATTGGATTCTTTCTCAAACATATAAGTAGCCAAACGGACCCGATACTGATCTGGAACCTCTAAGACATTGAAAATCTTTTCTATGTGTCGAATCCAATGTTCGGCATCCACAAAATCTATGGCAATTGAGAAAGACTGAGGTTTTTGTTTGTTAAACCTTTCAAGCCATATATATATTTCACCCGTTGGGTTACCCGAACTGGATATAGGAATTCCAGTATTTGGTGTAGGAACAAGATTTGGGTTCGAAAGAAAATTATGTGCTATTTGTCGCATAGCCTAAATGGCCAGCTAGAGATATGTAGGCATCAGACTTGACATGGTCTGACGAATCACATCAGCAATATTGGGTTCATTTCCACCCCCCATTGGATTGGGGTTGGGGTTTGGTTTACCCTCACATTGAGATCTGGATTTGCGTGGGTGACCACGTCTCGACATTCTTAAATAAAACAACATGAAAATCAGGATTCAAAACAATTATGGATTAGAAAAACGGTAGATCGAATTAGAATCTAGTATACTTGTTCTTATGTCTACCCATTTCTCACAGGTCAAGCTTACTTTATCTACAAGTCAAAACCTATGCTCTGATACCACATTTGTAACATCCCCCGTCCCCGTGGTCCAGAACGAGCGGTGTCACTAACGGGACTTAATTCAAAGACACAAACATTGCAGAGCTACTAATAAACTCCAAACATAGATTAACCTCTAAAACATGCTTTACAATTCAAAATATTACATTCTATCAACTATTTATAAGTTTATAATATTATACATCTAGTAACGAGTTTACCAACTCCAAAAAAAATCAAACGCTCGGTCTTAATTCCCGTCCCTTATCAAACTTGGAACCTGCCGTGTCAAGAACAAGAACACGGCTGAGCACGGGGCTCAGTGAACAGATTGTAATATAAACTTGAAATAATAATACGTAACATCGATAATAAAGCGGAAGACTTAAAAATCAATTAAACTGAATTCATAGAAATCAAGACGTTTCACGGTTCTCATTTCAAAATATCATTTAAACACAATCCGTCAATTCGTGTAGTGTTCGTGGGGTGGCCAAACCACATGAACTATCGGGCTGGCGTGTGGGCACACACCCCGAGTCCCCCGTGAATTTAACCACGGTCACATGGTGGGTAATCCTAGGATCGATGCATCCGCCCTGGAGCCAATAAAATCGGCCTAGTCCACAAGGTGGGTTCACGTAAGCCACTATTGGGCCTAATCTTGTGGACCGAGTTCACCTGCAGGACGCCATGACTACAAAGCCGCCATAGAAGGCATCCCAAATAATGTGCCCATTAATTGAGTTGTTCTGAAAACCAATAAAACCAAACATGTGCCACTACCCAA
>NC_037540.1:32743374-32745093 GCF_001531365.2 Cynara cardunculus var. scolymus | reverse complement strand
ACTTTAGGTAAGGATGTCTACTCATGAATATTGCTTTTTGTACTATTCACTATAGCAAAGGACAAGCGTTCCTCTTAAGGCTTGACACACACTCTAACCCTACCATATTGCATTAAATGAACATTTAATGCACTGGGTATAAATAAAAGTGTTTCTTCTCCATGCAGAGTGCGCGCAACTCACTCCCTAAACCTAATTCTTACTTCAAGCATTTTCTAGCTTAAGTAAAGGATCTCCTCTTTACAACATTTCTTTTCTTGTATTGCTAAGAACTCGTGTGTAACCAAAGATTGTTTAGATAGATTTTTTCTACTTTATCTTTCCGCAAACAATCTTGTAAAATCTGTATTGATCTTCTTTACCAATATATATTTTAAATTTAAAAATATTGTGTTTGTATTCATCCCCCCCTTTTACAAACTGTTTTACTGTTCTTGTAGACCCTCAAGGGACCAACAGAATCATTGTATGATATATATATATATATATATATATATATATATATATAAAAGAGAGATCAAGTGAAAACCGCCCTCATTTGTGAAAACAATGTAAACCAATCT
Organism: Cynara cardunculus var. scolymus; assembly: GCF_001531365.2. Classification (NCBI taxonomy): domain Eukaryota; kingdom Viridiplantae; phylum Streptophyta; class Magnoliopsida; order Asterales; family Asteraceae; genus Cynara; species Cynara cardunculus. Next base: position 32,744,530 of record NC_037540.1, on the reverse strand, counting down.
CATCAATCCATTTTTTTGATCAATGGTCAAGATTAGTTTAGGTTATATTAGAAAATTAAAAAAATAAAAAAATAAAAATTTATTTTATAATCCCGAAAAGGGCAAAATGGTAACTTTGGTAGTGGTAATATTAATGCCAACCATATCATGTATATCGTAATATTAATGAAACAAAATCATTTTTAAGATAATATATTAATTTTATGTTCAAATATTATAAAAAAAAATAACATCCATTATTAAAATAGATCAATAATAAAAATAAAACACACTATAATCAATTTAACATAATGAAACATTTTGAATAATAATAATAAAAAAATTTACTACTACATTTCATGAACGAAATGGTTTCACAGTTTCATCAATACACAAATCAACGTAATGCTAGATGAGGCATTTGTCATTTTCATGTTTCCGGTAGATGGATCCGTTTCAATCTAATTATGAAATGGTTTAACTGTTTGCTACTTAAACAACATGTTCTTAACAATTATGAAATGGTTTCTCTGTCTTGACAGACTATGTTAACCATTAAGTGAACAAAATTATCCAAACAAATTATCCAAAAATTATATTACGCAACCAGTTCATCCCCAAAAGTTTCATTAAACAAGTTCCTCCATGAATGTTTTCACAAAACAATCTGCATACATTTCATTATATTATTTTACATTTTTTCATTAAATTAGTGCCCTTTTTTGTAATACAACATATTATGTATCCTCGTAAATTATGCAACGATTTAATCATAATTTTTTTGCTATCTAAACATGCGATACTACGTTACTGCTTCTACCAAACCATACAAAAAAATAACCACTAAGTGAACAAGGAAACCCAAAAAAAAAAAAAACCTTTGAAACAATTTCATCAGCAACTATTTCAAAAGACGAAAGTTTTATTAGTACATGAATCTGTTTCACTAATATGATAATTTTACCGGTTCATGAATCTCTGTTTAGGATATTGTACTGATTTTGTGTATCAATCAATATAAGCTTTTGATCTTCATATTCTTACCACGTATAAACCTATAAAATAAATAAACATATTTAATTTTTAAAATACTAAATTAAATAAACATTTAACTATTACCATTTCTAACATTTCCTTTATTACGTTTCCTTAATTAACATAACTTAATACCTTCCAT
>NC_037540.1:32730002-32737684 GCF_001531365.2 Cynara cardunculus var. scolymus | reverse complement strand
CATCGTCCAACCTTTGACCAGATAAAACCCTTAAGCAAAATCCTTTGATTTCATTCCAATAATAAACAAGATTCATATAAAACCAGTAAAAGTTTTATGCAAAAGAGTTTAGAAATTACTCACCTTAACAAGCTTTTGAAATCAAATACTTGAAATCAACTTGAATCTCCAGACAAKGAAATAATYYRGTCAACCTCTCTTCTCTTTTAAATCACACAACCTTAACAAAAGCAAGAAGAGAAAATATGGAGGCTCAACCTCCCTTTTTATATTTTCCAAAACAGGAAAGACGGCTAACTCACATACCCACATGCATGCATACATACACCATGCATATATGATTATATAAATATATACACACCCATTTCAAGCACATATACCATGTATATATATATATATATATATATATACTTCCACATATGTACATATTCTCATACACATAATCACAATATGCACATAATTTTCACATACCAGCATGATCAAATGTATCAATTTATCATGCTATCACGTAATCATTTAATCAGATAATCACATATTAATTACCTTAGGTGATAACCAGGATCCGATTATCATAGAATACGACCCGAATCAAAATGCATACATTTGTCTCAAATACTATAAGGATGGTGAAAAGAGATATATTTTACATCCCAGGGGGGCTATAATTGGAGATACCATTGTTTCTGGTACAAAAGTTCCTATAAAAATGGGAAATTCCTTACCTTTGAGTGCGGTTTGAATGATTGATTTACGTAATTGGAAGTAACCAATTAGGTTTACRACGAAACCTAGAAATCGATCACTGATCCAATTTGAGTACCTCTACAGGATAGACCTCAACAGAAAACTGAAAAGTAAGGACAGCAAGTGATTGAGTTCAATAGTTCCTCATATAAAATTATTGACTCTTATGGAGAAGACAAAATTGTTTCAAGCACCGAAAGAACCGGAAGCTCCCCTTCTTTCAAAGAGAAGAGGACAGATTATTCACATTTCATTTGATGGTCAAAGGCGAATTGAAAGCTAAGTAGTAGTAATTCTAAAGATTTTTGGGGAAAAAATAGAGAGCTGTCTTCTACGTTACCCATAATATGTGGAAGTATCAACGTAATTTCATAGAGTTATTCGGTCTGAATGCTACATGAAGAACATAAGCTAGATGATGGAACGGGAAGACCTATAATGTAGAAGATCATAATATGAGTGATTCGGTAGATTTTGATTCCTATATATCCACCCATGTCATACTTCATTATACCATATATATAACAACCATCTGTATAGATATCACCATCTACATCCAGAAAGCCGTATGCTTTGGAAGAAGCTTGTATAGTTTGGGAAGGGGTTTTGATTGATAAAAAAGAAGAATCTACTTCAATCGATATGCCCTTAGGCACGACCATACATAACATAGAAATCACACTTGGAAAGGGTGGACAATTAGCTAGAGYAGCGGGTGCTGTAGCGAAACTGATTGCAAAAGAAGGGAAATCGACCACATTAAAATCACCTTCTAGGGAGGTCCGTTTGATATCCAAAAACTGCTTAACAACAATCAGACAAGTGGGAATGTTGGGGTGAACCAGAAAAGTTTGGGTAGAGACTGATCTAAGCGTTGGCTAGTAAGAGGAGTAGTTATGAACCATGTAGACCATCCACATGGGGGGTAGTGAAGGAAGGCCCCCAATTGGTAGAAAAAAACCCACAACCCCTTAAGGTTATCCTGCACTTGGAAAAAGAAGTAGAAAAAAGAATAAATATAGTGATAATTTGATTCTTCGTTGCCGTAGTAAATATGAGGGAAAATAGAATTTCTTTCTTCGTCTTTACAAAAAAAAATAGGAAGAAGCTGTGACACGTTCACTAAAAAAATCTTTTTGTAGCAAATAATTTATTAAAAATAAATAAATAAAGTTAACACAAAAGCAGAAAAAGAAATAATAATAACCTGGTCCCGAGCATCTACCATTATACCCACAATGGTGGGCCATACTATTGTTATCCATAATGGAAAGGAACATTTACCTATTTATATAACAGATCGTATGGTAGGCCACAAATTGACAGAATTTGGCCCTACTTGAAATTTTCGAGGACATGCAAAAAGCGATAATAGATCTCGTCATTAAAGAAACGTTAATAATATCTATAATATATAGATATTTATCATTAATTAGTAGGAGGCAAACTTTATGTTAAATAAGAGAACAACAGAAGTATACGCTTTAGGTCAACATATATCTATGTCTGCTCACAAAGCGCGAAGAGTAATTGATCAAAATTCGTGGACAGTCCTACGAAGAAACACTTATTATATTAGAACTCATGCGTTATCGAGCATGTTATCCCATTTTTAAATTAGTTTATTCTGCGACAACAAATGCTAGTTTCAATATGGGTTCGAATGAAACAAATTTAGTCATTAGTAAAGCTGAAGTCAATGAGGGTACTACCGTTAAGAGATTAAAACCTCGAGGTCGAGGGCGTAGTTATCCGACACAAAAACCTACCTGCCATATAACTATTGTAATAAAAGATATATCCTTAGATGAATATATAGATAYCGACTCTATTAGATGGTCACAAAAACCAAAATGCAAAAAAAAACATACAACTATGTCGTATTATGATATATATAGTAATGGGGGAACATGAGACAAAAAATAAATCCAATTGGTTTCAGACTTGGTACATTCCCTTTGGTTCGCACATCCTAAAAATTATTCTGAAGGTCTGCAAGAAGATCAAAAAATAAGAAATTATATCAAGAATTATGTACAAAAAAATATGAAAACATCTTCTGGCGTCGAGGGAATTGCACATATAGAGATTCAAAAAAGAATCGACCTGATCCAAATCATAATCTATATGGGATTTCCAAAAATATTAATTGAAAGCCGACCCCGAGGAATCGAAGAATTACAGATGAATTTACAAAAAGAATTTAATTCTGTAAATAGAAAACTTAACATTGCTATCACACGAATTGAAAAGCCTTATGGAAACCCTAATATTCTTGCAGAATTTATAGCTGGCCAATTAAAAAATAGAGTTTCTTTTCGCAAAGCAATGAAAAGGCTATAGAATTAACTGAACAAGCAGATACAAAAGGAATTCAAGTGCAAATTGCAGAACATATTGACGGAAAAGAAATTGCGTGTGTTGAATGGATCTGAGAGAGTAGGGTTCCACTACAAACCATTYGAGCTAAAATTGATTATTGTTCCTATATAGTTCGAACGATCCATGGGGTATTAGGCATCAAAGTTTGGATATTTATAGATGGGGAGTAATAAACCTTTATTTGCATTTCCATTCTATCCAGCGATGGAACAAAAACTGATAAATTCGTTTCTTCTTTTTCTTTTTTGTTCAATAAAAAAATGAAAAATTGTAATTCTATAGGGTTGAATAAAAATTCAATTAATCTTTTGATAAAATTGCTATGCTTAGTGTGTGACTCGTTGGTTTTTTGAGGGTTAGTATAAAAAACCAGCCCCATAGTATAAACAAATAACTATAGAAGTAATAACCAACTCATCACTTCGTATTATCTTGATCCAAAGAACTAGCCAAGATATGATATATTGTTCATACATATTGTTGTAGCGACTGAAATCTTTTTTCATTAAAAAAATCTGCTTTTAAGTTGTCAATCGAAACAAAAAAAAAATGGTATGGATAAATGGAAGGATGAGAGAAAGAAAGAAAAAGAATATTGATGATATATAATTCCAATATGTAAGGTCTATGAGTCATCTCATAAAAAAGCTGTGTAATAAAGCATCAATATGGATTCATCATTTAATGGATCTACTCATCGAACAAAAAATAAAGAGCTTCGAGCCAATAAAGACTAAGAATATCGACTCAAGAATTAATAGCTCCATTGTAGAATTGGGACCTAACCATAAAGTAAGAAGCGATGTGAACGTTGGAACCTGTGAATTTAAAAGATTCTAGTGAAAATGAATTCGATTGATTCATTGATCAGGATGGCGGAACCGACCAGAGACCAATTTATCTATTCGGAAAAGTTATGAACTAATGATAGAACTGAAATATAAATTGAAAAAGTAAATATTCGCGAAAACTTTATTTTCTTGGATTTCTAAATTTGAGTGAATCCAATACGATAAAATGTGTAAAATAAAAGAAAGATTCATTTTAACATTCTAAAAACCATATATATAAATATAAGAAAAAAATAGTTATTTAATATATTTAGTTATCTATACAAACAAGATATACAAATTAATAATAGATTTGATCTAGATTAAATTAAATCTATGATTCAGTATGTTATTTATCAAATACATGTGTATCTTAATTCAAATTATATCTGAATTCAAAATCTTTAATTTGAATTCATTTTATTYGCGAGGAGCTGGATGAGAAGAAACTCTTACGCCTGGTTCTGTAGTAGAGACGGAATTCAAAACAAACCATCAACTATAACCCCAAAAGAACCAGATTCCGTAAACAACATAGAGGAAGAATGAAGGAAATATCTTATCAAGGTAATCATATTTGTTTTGATAAATACGCTCTTTAGGCACTTGAACTCGCTTGGATCACATCTAGACAAATAGAAGCAGGTCGACGAGCAATGACACGAAATGCACGTCGTGGTGGAAAAATATGGGTCCGTATATTTCCAGATAAACCAGTTACAGTAAGACCCGCAGAAACACGTATGGGTTCAGGTAAAGGCTCTCTCGAATATTGAGTAGCTGTTGTTAAACCAGGTCGAATCCTTTATGAAATGGGTGGAGTAACATAAAATATAGCTAGAAGGGATATTTCAATAGCAGCGTCCAAAATGCCTATACGAGCTCAATTCATCATTTCGGGATAAAAAAGAAATAAGCCTTGGGTAAAAAAAAAATAGCGGGTGCAGGTTTCTTTTTTAGATATATTTCTTTTTTTATTCGACCTTTGTATTGTAAAAAACAGATAAAAAAAAATGATATGATTCAACCTCAGACCCATTTAAATGTAGCAGATAACAGCGGGGATCGAGAATTGATGTGTATTCGAATCATAGGAGCTATCAATCGTTGATATGCTCTTATTGGTGACGTTATTGTTGHTGTGATCAAAGACGCAGTCCCAAACATGCCTCTAGAAAGATCAGAAGTGGTCAGAGCTGTAATTGTCCGTACTTGTAAAGAACTTAAAGTTGACAAGAATATGATAATACAATATGATGACAATGCTGCAGTTGTGATTGATCAAGAAGGAAATCCAAAAGAAACTCGAGTTTTTGGTGCGATTGCCCGAGAATTGAGATAGTTCAATTTTACTAAACTAGTTTCATTAGCTTATGAGGTATTATAAAATGAGACCACGATATTAGAGCATTTAAAAAAATAGATTAAGATTAATTTAGTAGATTTTGTCTCACGTATATACCTTTCAAAATTAATATTCATAAACAAATACGTAAAAAAAGAAAGAAAAACATGTTGATTATATCCAAATTTGGAGGCACCAATAATTTTAATTAATCATGGGTAGTGATACTATTGCTGAAATAATAACCTCTATACGAAATGCCGATATGTATAGAAAAAGCGTGGTTCGAGTAGCATCTACTAATATCAGCCAAAGTATTGTTAAAATACTTTTACGAGAGGGTTTTATCGAAAACGTGAGAAARCATCGAGAAAACAACAAATATTTTTTGGTTTTACCCTACGACATAGAAGGAATAGGAAAAGGCCTTACAAAAATCTTTTAAATTTTAAATGGATCAGTCGGCCGGGTCTACGAATCTATTCTAACTATCAAAGAATTCCTAGAATTTTAGGTGGGATGGGGGTTGTAATTCTTTCTACCTCTCGGGGTATAATGACAGACCGAGAGGCTCRACTAGAAAGAATAGGCGGAGAAATTTTGTGTTATATATGGTAATCCCTCTAATATCCGAATTGAATACGAAACTTCTTATTTGTGAAAAAGAAAAGAGAAGGGGCGGGTTGTCTAATAGGGTTCTTCCTCCACACTGAGGAGCATCGAAAGAAGCAGCCTCAGGTCCAGTGGTGCGTGTCTCAGTATCAGGAAGGACAGTCGCTGATACATCATCGACATGTGTAAAGACCAAGGAGGGAGGAGAAGAGAAAATGGTTGAGAAAAGACGTGGGTGTTCAGCGGTGGCGGCGCTGATATCTACACTTTCAGTGATTTGGGTCACTGAAGTGATTGGTGAAGGTACCATTGATACGACAGTGATGGGAGAAATCACTGAAGATCTAGGAGGGATAACAGAAGGCGCCTCGGGGTAAGGCTAGTTTCAATAACTGAAGCCTGTTGAGAGGCCCCAGCTAGTGACGTGGCTGTCCCCTTTTTGGCATTCTTGGCTTTCTGAGGAGAACCAAGAGTTGGTTGAGATGGTCATTTTGAAGGGGTTTTGGTGGCTTGGCTAGACTCGGGAGGGTTTGCCCTTTTCGTGACCACCTGAGAAGAGGTAGTGATGGACATAATGGAAGAGAGTGCCACATCACTGTCCCTCAGCTTATGATCCAGAATCCTGGATCCAAGCCTAAAAACTGGAAGGTTTCCTTCTTTGGGGTAAAGACTTTTGAAGATCTTAGTCAATACCATAGAAAGAAACCTGGTGTAAGGCACCACCTTTTCTCGCTGGTGCTTGTTCAGCTTTAGCACCAGGTCATCGAAAATGACCGCAACATAATTTATATTGCGACGCTGAATCGCAGAGACGCCTATGATGAATGCAATCCTGGAGGCCTGGTCCTGAYCGCCAGTTTTTCCACCCATGCACTGGATGAAATGAGAAAACAGATATTGTCAGACGGCTGACATCCTGTTTTTCTCAATCTTTGTGAGGGATTTGAGAGGAGCGCTGGAGTCCTTCTTCATTGGCCACTGGTTGCCAATGGCGTCGAGGAAAGAAATGATCTCGGTGGTGGAGGGTTTGCTGTCGAAGGGACCCCTGGGAAGACGAAGAGCTGATCGGAGTGTAGAAACCCCAAAGTTTACTTCCATGCGGTTGAACGTGAAGTGGATTTGCTCCATAGTGCGTCCAGCTTCGTCTTGGACCTCGACCACCTCAGCAGTGTACCAGAACTGCTGGAGAAGTTCCTTAACCATGAGAGGCTCATGGTTGAGAGCATATCCAAGGGACGACTGTTTGAGGAAGTCCGCTGCCTCTTGGTAAAAAGCTCTGGTGGAGGGTATCTCTAGCAAGGCAATGTGGTTGTTGGCCTTGATAGAGATCTCATCAATGGTGAAGTTGACGTTCTTGGCAGCCATCTGCATTGTTAAAAAAAATAACATAAACAGGAAAAAGGAGGGTTAGAAATATACCAAGAATATATGGTCAAAGAGTATAGAAAAAGTTTTTAAACAAGGAAAGACTTCATTTGAAAAATCCTTAAAAAATTAGGGTTTTTCAAGTAGAATGTGTATAAAGAAACATATTTTTTTAATCAAGAAAGAGATGATTAAAAATCTTTACAGTTTAATGTATTAAGAGAACAAAGTTCTTAATAAGATTAAACACATTTCTTTAAAACGTAGAAGAAAAGAAGATTCTGACCTTTGAAAGTGAAGAGGAAAGGTCGAAAAAGAGGTTTGAAGAGAGTGTTCTTACTTTGGAGTAATCTTAGCAGAGGTTCGTCTAATGATTTTGAAAGCGTAAAGAGAAAAGTGAAGAA
>NC_037540.1:32721618-32722897 GCF_001531365.2 Cynara cardunculus var. scolymus | reverse complement strand
CCTTTCGCTGGTTATTCTTCATCTTCTTGTATTTCTCCTTCAGTTTTAAGTATTTTTCATCTTTGGTCTTGAAGGAGGAGGATGAAGCTTTAGAAGATGGCGTCACAGTCTTCTTTGATCTGCATTCACCTACAAAATGTCCGAGCCGGTGACAGTTGTAGTAGACAGCTGAAGCCTTGTCTATTCTTTCAAACTTTGGCTTCTCCCTTAAGGATAGCTAAGGAGATCTGCAGAAATTGCTTTTGCTGGTGAACCTCCTGAATGACTTAGTCAGGAGTGCCAGGGAGTTATCAAAATCTGTTAAATCAGATTCTGGAATGTCCTCAGAAGAATCTATCTCTGTGATGACCACTGGAGGTAGAGAAGAAACAAAAGGAGTAGAAGTATCAACTGAAGAAGATTCAGAGATCAAAGCTAAAGGAGAGCTTTTCATTTCCCTGGATTCTTTTACAAGATTTCTTTTCAGTTTACGAGATTGCTCATGGTTAAGCAAAATCCCATATAAGGTAGAAAGAAAAATAGTGGACATGTCATTTGACATTTTGAGACACATGGAAAAGGTGTCCCAAGACTCAGGAAGGCATTCTAGAAACTTAGTCAAGGTTTCAGAATTAGAATATTCCCTGCCGACAGCCCTAAGATCAATAAGAAGGGAATTAAATCATTGATGTACTTCAGACAGCGTCTAAGACTTTCCACAGAGAAAGCTTTCATATTGTCTTACTAGATTGATCTTTCTAGTCTCCTGAACCTGAGTGGTTCCTTCATATTAAACACAAAGTGTATCCCATATGGCTTTAGAAGTTTTGAGTTTCATCACTGAGTGGTAGATCTCATCAAGAAGAGACATAGCTATTATAGACCGAGCACGCGTGTCTATAGATATTTTCTTCTTGTCCTCATCGCTCCACTGGTGTGGAAGCTTTGGAATCTGCCGTTCAGGAATCGTGGCAGTAGTAGCTGTTTCTGGAACAGCCAGAATAATAGCAAATGGAATATATGGTCCATTTTCTATGTAATGTGGAATTTCAGGATCCACACCTTCCAGAAAGAGGGACATCCGATTCTTCCAGAGACTAAAGTTGTCACAGACAAACCGGAGAGGTTTGGCAAGAGAGCCATTATCTTGTGTATGTGTGTTTGCAATTTTGTAAAGCCATTTGCAAGCAGTAAATTATCTAAGAAGAGATAAATTAATACAGAAAATTAGCCAAACACAAGGAAAAAAAGAAAATACTGCTTTGATACCACTTGTTGGTCCCGTAAGGGTCTACAAGAA
>NC_037540.1:32714227-32720694 GCF_001531365.2 Cynara cardunculus var. scolymus | reverse complement strand
TGTATTTGATAGATTTACAATGCAAGTTCTTCAGCGATCACTGAACATACTCAGTGAAGATCGTTGGAACTGAAAATACAGAAACACAAATACAACGTGAAAGAGAAAATGGATTATCATCAAATCACTGAGAGAGAGGATCAACAGTTTACAAAACAATAAATTATATGAGTGTATACAAAACAATACATTTCAACTCTTAAAACTTTTTATGTCTCACAATTATCTTTTTATTTTGGCGTTTGCATTACCCAAACATGTATTATGAAAATTTTCCTAATATTAAATAAAAGTTTATTATAAAAAGTTTGCCCTAATCCAATAACTTTTGTGCCCATGAGACGTGCCGTAAGTACAATGCAAGCATATATCCTAAACTTTTGAATAATGACTAACATATCACAATTAATAAATAGTCACCTTATTAATTTATTATTTTTCATTTATCCATGTCAAAATGAGATGAGAGATGATATTTAATGCTCATCATTAGTCATAATTAATCGTTAAGATAAAGTGATGGGGTGTAATTCCTAAATAAATGAGGTCTAAATCCACCACGCCTACATGAGCCTTCATCATTTTCATAAATATTGGTTTGCAAGTTTGTAACATTTAGAAAGTTTGCATTTGATTTGGGTCTATATATAAGCTTAATCATTTGAGAGCATCAAAATATGTGAAATTTATAAGATCCATCCTAAGCCATTAATTTAGGATAATTAATTAATGAGATAATTATTTTTATTTATTAAATAAAAATCAATGCATTTTTTAGGAAAATTTCATGCTTATCTCCTTCTCTTCTATCACCCCATTAACATATATAAATTGCGCACTCAAGGTGAACACAATGTAACCTTATGAATTTTTTTAGTAGGATGTTCACAAGTGATATGTTTAGATTTAACTTTATCAATTTAGTTTGTATTAACAATATGTTCACAACTTATATTAGATCTTTGAAGATTTAGAGTGTGTTCACAATGAGTTCAGAAACTATAATAATATTTTTAGGACTGAAAATCAGTGTAAAATTGTATTCGTCTTGAAAGTTAATTTTGTCTATAATTGTAGAAAAGTCGTCATGTTTGACTTTTCTTTAGAGAAGTTTGACTTTAACCATGTGTATTGTTTGACCCTGTAAATAGGGTATTTCCTTGTAATTTTGGTATGAGCTCATTTGATAAAATCAGTATACGTAAATACAGTTTGACCATATTAGAAGAGTTGACTTTCTCTCTCTACATGTTCTTCTAAATTCTTAACTGTAAATACAGATCTGCCATGGTTATGAAGATTTATATTGAAGATTGATCAATTTTAGGGACAACAATTGTTATCAGAGCAGATTGTGCAAGAAATCAGACGAAGAAATTATCTCATTTTGAAGAATTTTTGAAGAAAAGTTTCTGAAATTTTCTTTGTGTTTATCATGTTCTTCATCTTTCTTTGAGTTTGATTCAAAATTTTTGAAAATATTGTGTTTTTGTGTTAAAACCATGATCATTGTGTGCGTATTTGTTTTGTGAATCTTTGTTATTCACAAAGATTTGTATTCTGATCATTAGTTTTTCGAGATTTGTTAAAATTTGTGGTTTTTTTAAAATTTTTGTGTTCTTGAAAAAGTTCTTCAAAAAGTCTGCTTTTGATCTATTTTTGGATGAAAAAGTAGAAATTTTTGTGTTTTTGGTGATTGTTGTTTGGATTCTGAAATTTGGGTTGACTGATGTTTGTTAAATTGCTCAAGGAAGTTTTCTAACGTTGGGCTTAATCGTATACATCTAAATCGCTGTGCTTAACCGTATACATCTAAGTCGCTGGGCCTATAAATCGCTTATAGTATTACACGATTTAGGACTTAGCATATTTCAACAATGTGACCGGATTAGTGCTTACCTCGTACAAGACTTATCCGTATTAACCTTACTCCGCTCAACCATCCAACCGATTCAAGTTTACATTGCTTATCACTGTGACCGGTTTAGGACTTAGCTAATTTTGCAACTAGTAACCGGACTTGACCTAATTCGATTGACACAGTGACCGGTTTAAGGCAACCTTGCTCAAGGTTTATCCGGATATTGTTATCGGCCAGGACTTAGTCGCATTTGGTGCATCCGGCTTAGGCTTCTCCGAACATTAGCTTCATTGATTTCATCTTCTTCATAGCTTGACCGAATTAGAGGAGACAGCTCAAGCGGTTAAGATTTAAATCGCAGAAGTCGTAAGCGGACAAGGGATTATATCAATCATTGGTTGAGCGATTTAGGCAATTTCTTTGACCGATTTAGAGATTCCCTTGAGCAATTAATCCTATTTGGTGAGCAATTTAGGGTTAGTTGTAAGCTATTTAGGGTCAAGTGTAAGTGATTGACTCAAAGTCTTGAGCGAATAAAGAAAAGCCTTGAGCGATTAATGTGTAAATCGCAGAATACTTGAACGGATTACGATTCATCGTTCCTAAATCGGACAACATTTCATTCTAGTTGGTTCAAGGGCTGTCATCTTCATTAATCCTAAATCTTAATCAACACCTCGACTACTTCTCAGCTGGATTCGGTTTTGGGGAATGACGGTGAGGCATCCTTAGCAATTGACAACTTTCCCGATATCGTGAGTGTAGATTTTGCAGGTTATCGCTGCCTATTTCATTCTGATTTGAAGTTTATCATGCATCAGATTGAGGTTTCAAGCAAGAAAAATCAGTCAGTGTATTGTAAATTTTTGATTGATTACACAGTGTTTGAAGTTTAATTTTGCTGTATGTTTGAAGATTGATTAATTGATTTGTATTAGACTTTTCAAGATTAGGTTTAATCAGTCAATAGTTTATTCAATTACCTGCTTCATCATTCAAGGTTTTAGGTGCTCAAGGTTTTATGTAATCTTTTACTGAAACTATACAGGCTTTGCTGAAACAGTCTCTAATCTTGTTTCCTAGGCTCTGTTGTTTAGTGATAAGAGCTCCTGTTGTTGCCATCTTCAACCATGATTGAAGAATTTTCTTAGTCTACTGTATTCAAATTTATAGTCTCATCCTGTTTTTGACACACTTCAAATGGGATCATCTTGAATTTTATATGGTTGCCGTGTGTTGTAATAGTTGTTGTCTCTACAAGGAACTATCAATTGACAGCTGTTTTTGTGTTTTTGGCACTATCTTCATTCTGTTGTTGCTGCATTTTGCACTTGTCTGCTGGCCCATTGATTACTGTTCTTTGAGTTGTTAAGGAGTCTTGATTTGAGCATTTTAAATCAGTGTTGTGTTTTACTGCTGCTGCATAATGTTTTGAAGCGGTGAGTTTGATTCTCTCACAAAATCCATTAACGGATCAAATAGAATTGCAAAGATAAGTGCAAAGTGGGAACCCAGAGCCTTTGCAGAAGCAGGAAGTAGATCTGTAACAGCATCCATATGCAATTCATTGTGTTCAGGATTGATTTCACTGTCAGATTCTACTTGCTGACATGCTGACTTCTGGCACAACAATACCAGAGTTGTCTAAGGATTGACAGCAACAGTGAGTATTTGATCCATGGCTGTCTAGCAGGAAGCTTTGTCAGAAGAGACTGTTTATTCGTTTAGGCACTAAATTGATCACAAGGCCATCGTAATTCAATCCAAGCTTCATCTTATCGGCTGTTTTCTCAGTCAAGGGTTTACACAGGCTTCAAGGAACATCCATTTTCAGTTTGGAAAGATTTGGGCTTGTATTTTTTTTTTTTAATTTTGTTTAGATTTTCATTTTTTTGAATCTTTGTTTATCTGTTTTGAGTGTTTTTAACTGTGTTGAGAAATTTTGAACTGTTTTACGTCGTATAAACTGTTTCTTATCAGTTTAACTGTTCTTGACTGTTTTTAACAGTTTTTAACTGTTTTCAACAGTTTTGACTGTTTTTACTGATTTTATACAGTTTTTCGTCGTTTTTCTAAATTCTCATTAGTTTTTAGTGTTTTTTTCTGTTATTTTTTTGAGATAAATTGTTCCTGATTTCTTTTTAATGATTTCATCGCATAGATCCTATATCTGATCAATCTTATTGTTGTCTAAAATGGCAGATATTCTTGAGGAGGAGAATAAAGTGTTGAGAACTCAGATTTCCATGCTGGAAAAGAGTATAGTGRACTATAAAGACAAATACATAAACATGTTTTCTGAGAATTATGCTAATGTGGAACTTATTGCAAGTTTAYAAAAAGATCATAAAGCAGCATTGGAAAGAGTTGAGAATGATTTGAATTATAAGATTAATAAACTTGAGAAAATTTTGGATTCTGAAAGGAGTGAGTTAGATGATGAAATTAGAAGTTCAAACAAGATAAAACAAGATTTAGTCAATAAACTTCATAAACCAGAGTCTGAACTGAATGCTATAAGGAATTTTCCAGAAAAGAAAACTAAAGAGACTGAAGAGTTTACAGAGAAACTTTATGAAGCTGAAAAGAAAGTTATTAATGAAAGGAAGTTATTGGAAAAAGAGAAAGAAAAGGTTTTAGAAGCGGAAAAGGATATGAATGTTGAGAGGAAGAAACTTGAGAAAGAGAAGAATAGAGTGATTGAACTAGAAAGAAAATTTGAAGCTGAACGTGTATCTTACGAGAAAAGGATAAACTTTCTAGAGCTAAATGCAAAAATGCTTTTAAAGCAAATCTCGGATTTTGAGCAGCTAATCATCTTGGAACGAGCCAAGAATGATAAAGAAAAGAAAGACATCTCTGAAGACTGTCAGAGTCAATTATAGAAATTGTCTGAAAGCATTGATCTAAAGCAAAAGGCTTTAGACGAAGAGAAGAAGCAATTTGCTCTTGAGAAAAGAAATACTTCAAAGAAGTATATAGCAATTGCTAAAGAGCTTGCAAATAAGAAAAAGTGGCTTGACATCACCTCGGAGAATGACAAGAGCAGCTCAGATGAAGAGAAACGAGAGTTAATAAATCAGAAAAGAAAGTTTGAAATGCTTAAGAAGGAGTTATAAGGTAAACTCCTGGATGCTACAAGCAAATTGTCTGATCTAAAGACAGACCTTGAAACTGAGATGAAGATGAGAACTGAACTTAAAATTAAATATGATTTAGTTACTGCTTAAAAAGACCATCTTTTACTAAAAGTCAAATGACTTTTCGTGTGCACAAAGTTTAATTGGTTCTCCTTCACAGTGTAAAACAAGCTTCCATAACGTTGGTAAATCAAACAGTTATTCGAGTAGCCCTAAATCTACTGTTTCTAAGAACTATTCTCATTCTTCTAATCAGTATTATCAAGGGTACGTCTTTGGATCACCCAATTATTCTTCTAAAATTAAAAGCATTTGGGTTAGTAAATCTGAATCTGTTTTAACTCGTACTCCTGTTGTTACTAATAATCTTCCTTGTTTTGTGAGATCCAATTCTGATTTGATAAATCTTAGCAAGAAAAGGATCATGAGCTCCACATGTAACTCAACAGATTTTGTGAACAATAAGATATATAACAGATGGAGTACAGACAACAGATATCAGAACGGTTCAAAAGGTAAGAACAGGTATGATCACAATTATTGGTTTGGATCATATTTTATTCCTGATCATCCTCTTCATAGTGCTAAAAAGAATATATCTAATAAGAATAGATGGTTTGGAAGTTACAATGTACCCCAACCCGATACTAACAAAATATGACCCAAATTCATTTGGGTACCAAAATCTACTTAATCTGGTTTTGCAGGTGTGTCAAGTTTGTGCTGATCAGAATATCAATTCTTTAAAACACTAATGCATGGGGAGTTGTAATCTGTTCCACTAAGGCTTCTAAACACTCAGTTTAGAACCCTTGCTTAAAATGTTTCCTTTTTAATTTTTGAGCTTAACTGAAACATTTCTGAAATCAACTTTCTAGGGGGAGTCTCTAGAAGTTTTAAATAAATGTTTTATGGAAGTAAATAAATTTTTGGAAACGAGTACATTCTCTGAACAGGTATTTCCTAAGATTTTACTTGTGTAATTTCTCGTCGTACATAACTCCAATACTTGTTTCAGCTATTCTTCAAATTGTTATTATTACGTCTCGTAAAGAAAATCATTTTCGGTGATAATACGCTTGTTAGTATTCAATGTTTGTTTTCTGAATTTTTTTCTTTGATTGATATACATTTCTATAATTCTTTGAATATCAAAATCTGTAAACTTGTTCTTACAGATTTTCATTCATTTCTTTCATATACCGAATAATCTGATCGTTGTCGCGTCATTCCTTATTGATAGTGCTTAAAGCCATATTTCTTGATCAATTTTTATCTGATCATTATGCTTATTTGCAATAATAATTTTGATCAATCATTATGATCAACTGAACTTACTGTAATTTTAGGAGGGAGTGAGTGCTTATCAGAAATACCTCTATGGAATGTCAGAACCGACAGACCTACCCAAGAGGACAACCATATCTGAGTGAGCTTTATATACAAAAGGGTTTGTGTGCTGAGAC
>NC_037540.1:32705016-32713897 GCF_001531365.2 Cynara cardunculus var. scolymus | reverse complement strand
AGAAGGATATATGTCCCCCCTTCAAGTCTTTTTGATCACTAATTGAGTCTGATAAATTTGTGTAGTCCACACGGTTTGTCTTTTTAAGCCTAAACATAAGCATTAGTTGCTTTATCTTTCTACACTACACAGATTTTGCATTTTATATGTTAATTTGCCAAAACATTCATAGATATGCTATTTTTAAGCTATCGATGACTGAATGGAAGACCTGGTGAGATGAGCATCAAAAAGTCTCATATATACAGTACATCCGTTGTACTGAATATATTTGTTATACTCACAGGCCAATCTTTTTATAAGATTGAAAACAATTTCATACGTTGAAATTGACTGTTATCTTCCCATTCCCTTAATCTGAAAAGATTAAATAAGTGGATTTGAAAAGATCTACTTACAATTTCATGAATTGACGGCTTACGCAGAGGATTTCATTCATTCTTGTGTATGATGGAATGATTCTCATTTCATCATAAGGGGGAGTATGTAATAATGAATGAAATGTCTAATTCCGAACATTTTAAAGGGGAATCTGATGTAAAGATCAAGGGGGAGTAAGTTCGAAATTGGCAAAAGACTCAAAAGAAGTGCGACCGGAGATGATTATGAAGATTATTCCGATGCTACAATGTGAGAATTGTTGAATGTGAAGATCATCATTTCAACAATTTACTGATAGAGATTTCTCGTTATAAAAGAATGTTTGTGATCTTATCTGAAGAAATTCATTATTGGAGAGAATGTTTAGAATTTGTTGTCTGAAGATTGAAGATCGTTATTGTTTCTGATCTACATCGTTAAAAGAGAAGATCATCGTTGTTCTACATTCAAGGGGGAGAATGATAGAAGATCTTTCTCAACAATTGATTGTCTAAAGATTTCGAGTTGAAGTTGGTTTTTGAAGAAGACGTAATGTGCTTAAAGCTTCAAAGTTCAAACGAGACTCAAAGCGTGCAAATTCTTTCAAGTCTGAATATAAAAGAAGAGAATGTTATGACTGGAAATCAGTGTAAAATTGTATTCGTCTTGAAAGTTTATTTTGTCTATAATTGTAGAAAAGTCGTCGTGTTTGACTTTTCTTTAGAGAAGTTTGATTTTGACCATGTGTATTGTTTGACCCTATAAATAGGGTATTTCCTTGTAATTTTGGTATGAGCTCATTTGATAAAATCAGTATACATAAATACAGTTTGACCATATTGGAAGAGTTGACTTTCTCTCTCTACATGTTCTTTTTAATTCTTAACTGTAAATACAGATCTGCCATGGTTATTAGGATTTATATTGAAGATTGATCATTGTTAGGGACAACAAATATTTTTAAGAAAGTGTTCACAATGTGTTCACTAGTCATATTCTATTATGTGTGTACATGTATGTTATATATAGAGAACATAAGAGATATTGGAGAAAAAATAGGTGATAGGAGAGAGGAAAGAGAAAGAGAAGTTTTATTCTATATTAGGTCTTTTTCCATCTAATTTTTTTGTGGTTTAAATTAGATCTCACAGATCTAAAAAATTAGCAAGTTCTTAAAAGAAGGCCCCTATATATAGATGAAGGATCGTGTGAGAATTGAAGTTATGGTGAGAAGTGTAAGAACAGATCTGAACTCTTGATCATTTTTAATCTGTCAAAACTTTGAAGTTCTAGTTGTTGACTATCACATGGATTTTCTCAAAGATTAGAGGCAACATAACTATTTATACAATTTAGAGTCTTTTAGTTTGAAATTGATTTAGGGTTATTATTTGTTAGATTTATATTTTGTCTATTTGTTTGAAACTGATTTAGAGTTTATAAAAGAGAAGTGTCTCTACAATTCGTTGTTGTATTAAAGATGTTCATGCGTTATCCGGATATACATTTCCTTCAGTGTCTGAGCACCCTTCATTTCCCCAAGAAGATGGTTTGGTCATGGTTTAGGTTTTCAGATCAGGTCATGGTTTAGGTCCATATTTGGTTTTCAAATAAATAATTCCTCTAGATATACAGATCCGGCATGGTTTAGGTTCATATTTGGTTTTGCCAGAGAAGATGACTGGAGTAGGATGGTGTTTGTTGCTTGATTTTGATGTAATGGTTGAGATGCATCAAAAGGTAGTACACATGCTTTAAGCATGTGTACCTTTAATTTATTTAAAAAAAGATAAAACAAAAAAAGAAAGTAAAAAGGAACAAAATGACTAAAATATCCTTGACTTAATGAACCTTTTTAATGGGGGTTAATTTGAAAAGTGAAATAAAATAATAATCACAATGACTAAAAATGTAATCGGTTGAACATAGGGATGGGAGTTGATGGTTGATGACAATCACAAGGAGCAAAAGTGTAATTTACTTTGGTTTTACTTTAATATTAAAAAAATGATTTAACATGTTAAGTAGAGGATATTTGTTTGCATCTTAATTAAAAGGCAATATCTGAATTGCACCTTGTTTGGTAAAAAAAATTAAAACCTCTTAATGGCTCCAAAATCAAGTGAACCATTTTGTATCTAAGGCTAAGCTAAACCATTCAAAGCCTCATTCTTTCTGATTTGCCCTTTCTCATTTTCTCTATCAAACCCACTTTTTTAATAAAGCTCAACTAACATCCATTAAAGTCTAATACGACCAATTAAAGCCCAATAGATCAATTAAAGCCCAATAGATCAATTAAAGCCCAATATGATCTAATAAACCTCAATATATCCATTAAGCTCAATAAAACCGTTAAAGCCCAACTAACATCCATTAAGCCCAATAGATCCATTAAAACCCAATAGATCCATTAAAGCCTAATAGATTCATCGAAGCCCAATAAGATCAAATAAAGACCAACTAATACGACCAATTAAAGCCTAATACGACCAATTAAAACCTAATAGATCAATTAAAGCCCAATATGACAAAATAAAACCGAATACATCCATTAAAGCCAAATAGAATCGTTAAAGCTCAACTAACATCCATTAAAATTCAACAGATCCATTAAAGCCCAATAGATCCATTGAATTCCAATACGATCAAATAAAGCCCAATAGATACATTAAAACCCAATAGATCATGTAAAAAACTCAATAAGAACCATTAAAGCCCAATAGAGCAATTAAAGCCCAACTAACTTCCATTAAATCGTAATACGTGTTTGTGAGAAGACATTGTTGGTCCCTTGAGGGTCTACAAGATATGCATAACAGTTTGTAGAAGGGGGAGGGGATGAATACAAACATAGTATTTTTAAATTTAAAATGTATATTGATAAGAGAAGATCAATACAAATTTTACAAGACTGTTTGCTGAAAGATAAGGTAAGAAAACCTATCTAAACTATCTTTGGTTACACACAGAATCTTAGCAAATGAGAAAAGAAATGCTGTAAAGATTTTTTTTTACTTAAGCTCTAGAACGCTTAAAGTAAGAATTAAGTTAAGAGAGTGTGTTGCGCACGCACTCTGCATGGAGAAGAAACACTTCTATTTATACCTAATGCATTAAATGTTCATTTAATGCAATATGGTAGGGTTACAGTGCGTGTCATGCCTTAAGAGGAAGGCTTGTCCTTAAGAGGAAGGCTTGTACAAAAAGCCTATTCATGAGCAGACATCCTTACCTAAAGTTGGTGGGTAAGAGTCAACAAGTCGGCTCCATACTGTATTAACATTTAGAAAGGGTATAGGTTTGTCCTTTGTGTGCATAAGGACAAGACAAGAACAATCGTGCTTAGCAAGCTTCCTTTGATCGCTGAATGCTAGAACAACCTGGAGGTCTTTTAAGTATTCGCTGAGGCTTGAGCAGTTTTCACACATATGTAGACAGGCTTGTAAACACTGAGTACCGCTTGTAATCACGTACCCGTCAGTCTCTAATCTTCAGTTTCAGTCTTCAACTTTGGCTGAAGGTTCTTTGGTGTGAGTGTTGTCTTCTTGAAGTATCGCTGTCTCTGATTGAATTACAATACAAGTTTTTCAGCGATCACTGAACAGGCTCAGTGATGATCGCTGGAACTGAAAAGATAGAAACAGAAATACAATGTATAAGTGAAAAGGGATTATCATCAAATCACTGAGAGAGAGGATCAACAATCTCCCCCTATTTGATGATAACAAGACAACATAAAGAAAGTTGTCTTATCAAATAATAGTAAGGAAAAGTTACATATAAAATACATGTCCCTTTTTACTATTTTGGGATCTTTTTCAGTGAGTTAGTCTTTGCTTGAGAATTTTTCTTAAGTTATATATAAGTGAAAATTACAAGGATGAAGACTGAAACTGAAAGCTTATTCACTGACTTATAGAACAATGTGATATCTCACACCTGGTAAATCCTTAACCCTTGGTAGTTTCCACCGCCTGTCCAGAGTTGAGCCCTGGGATTTGACAAATATGTACGGAATCGAAAGATTCCAACCTCCCAAGTAAAGAACTGTTACAGGTCGCGATCCCGCAAGGGTGAGCTATAGAACTCATAGACTTGTGTCCATATTACTTTTTTCAGGGATTTTTTTCAGTGAAGTACAAGAAATACTTATTTTATTATCACTGGTAATATTACAAGTAGTTCAGTACATGTCTAATACTTACAGACTAGAAGATTAATCACTGAAAGTAGACATAGTAAAATAGATTTAGAAGGAAAAGTGAACAATATTACAAAGAGAAACTAATCTAGAACACTCAAATCTATGTAGCTAGGTACATCTTTACCAAGGTTTCTTCGATGTAGGCATTCCCTTCGTATCATCTATCCAGAGCAAGAGGTAAACCAAATGACCCATTGGACATAGATGTAGCTCTGACATTCTCTGAAATCTGACTTCACCTTCATAGTCAAGGAATATAACTCCTAACTCAGGTTTGAAATGCACAGCGTTGGGTGTATAGATACCCTTATCTGGCAAGTCAAGATTCAACATAGAAATGTCTATACTCTCATGACCATTTAGGATTCCATCTAAGGAGAACCTTGTTTCATGTTCGTTTCTTAGAAATGGTCCATTATTAGGATCAGAGAGCTTTTGTTTCTTCTTCCCACCTTTCTTTAGAGAAGGCCTGTTAGAGACTGTGACATACCTGGACATCCGTTTGATGAGATCGCTGATGGTGTTCTCGATAATTGCCTTATGTCTTGACTTGGATCGCTGAATGGCTTGTCTGATCTCCATCCATTCACTGTATCCATATCGGCCAAGGTAGGAAGGGTACTCGGTGATGGCATCAAGATTGTCCCTGGTGATGAGCATTGAGACCAGTGTTCCACCGTCTTTTGAACGTCCGCTGATGCTGACGATGATGATCGTGCAGGGACTGACTCTTTTCTTCAGCTTTGTTTCGCTCCATTGCTTGTCCTTTTCCACCAGTTTCAGGTTCTTCTGATGCTCAGCTTCTGTAATGGAAAGAAGTTTAACCTAGGCTTGGACAACGTTCACCTTCTTCTTGGACTTTCTCTTGGGGAGAATCTTCTCAGCTAGTGACTTGGCCAGCTTTAAGCTATCTTCAGTCTGCTTCCTCTGAAGCTCTAGCTCTTCTTCAGCCCTTAATGCCTCTAGTCTTTCAGCTTCTGAAAGAAAGTAAAACTCACCACCATTAGAGATACAAAGAGGAATTTTTACTCTAGTCTAGTCGAGTGACTCTTTTAGCTGAGCCATCTGCTGGTCGGTGGGAGCACTGGAGATAGGGTTTTCAGGGAGCCACTCCAGTCGACTACAGGTAGTTGATGGAATTTGAAGTTGATACAGAGAAGTGACTACTACCTGAGAGGTAGAGTCTTCAAACAAGGGTTGAGAGATATTGAAAAGTACCTTCAGATTCCCTTCTTTAGTGATCGCTTTTCCTTTCGACTTGTGGTCCTGGTTCTTTGATGGAGCAGACTCTCCTTCCCTTTGCTCCCCTTGAGATGCAGAATCCATGAGGGTGACTCCCTTGGTGGCGGTTGTTGGCTTTTGATACTTGATGGTAAAGTCATCTTCATCATCATCGTCACCATCACCATCTAGGCCACTTTCGATTCCGGGGTCTGGGATGGCAGGTTCATCA
Organism: Cynara cardunculus var. scolymus; assembly: GCF_001531365.2. NCBI lineage: Eukaryota > Viridiplantae > Streptophyta > Magnoliopsida > Asterales > Asteraceae > Cynara > Cynara cardunculus. The sequence goes on along the minus strand of NC_037540.1, from coordinate 32,707,877 downwards.
CCATCTTCATCATCATCATCATCATCATCATCATCATCATCATCATCATCATCATCATCATCATCATCATCATCGTCATCATCATCATCATCATCTTTGTCTTCATCATCATCATCATCATCATCACCAGTAGCAATGGTGATGGGATGAGCATCATCTATAGGGATGACATCGACTGCCTCAGCTGAAACATCTTCGGTGGTCGGGATTGCAGGAGCAGCAACAGCTTCAGCTCTAGGAGCTTCAACAGCTTCAGCTCTAGGAGTTTCGGCTTCAGCTGCAGAGAATGTTGGAGCAGCAGCAGATGGTCCAGCAGCGTTTGACCTCATCTGCGCTTCTGAGATATATCCATGATGAGTTGTAAATTTTTTTCTTAATATGATGACTTTTGCTTCCAGTACTGTAAGAATTCATCATCCAATAAAAATTTGGAATTTGATGCTTTTCTATTAGATTAGTCTTTGTTCTTCAAAATTGTTCCTAGATTAGTTTATGTTTGTTCTTTCATTACTTAGGGGAAGATTTGTATCACCTATTTTTTCCCCCTTTTGTTTATTTGGCCCTTTTAAATTTGGGGGGGGGGGTATTACCTACTGTATATAGTTGGTGACCATTTGATCTTCCTCACTTGCTACTTTTTTTTCTTTTGATATGATGGTTGGGGTTAGTAGTTGGGGGATAAAGGCCTTACCAGGGAAGGAAAGGTGAACGGCACTTTTCAAGAGGGAGCAGGAAAGGAAAAAGAGAGGATGAGAGAGAGTGCATCTATGGACCGCCGTTCGAAAGGGGGGGGAGAAGGTATTGTGGTCTCTTCCTGATTTTCTTATGCCCTTTGAAAGGATCAACAGCTTCAAGGATTGTTCGGCCACATCTGCACCATGCTTTCAACCCACACCATCTTCACTCCATCTGTTCCCAACCCTTGAATCCAACAGCCATCAACAGGACTGTTGCGTCCTTTTTGAATCAACCAGCAGGCAGCGGCTTGCCGTGCTGTTTCTCCATTTTCCCTAAGCCCGATACAGCAGGCGCCGCCGTACTGTTGCAAGCATCAAAACAGTGGACAACAAGCAGCAGCCGCTGCTGTCCTGTCTCTTCGATACCTGGTCTGAAGGAATAAAATAGCAGCCGTGGGTTGCTGGTTTGAAGAAGGAGCTGCAGGTTGCTGTTTGGTCGTAGTCGACGGAAAAAGAAGCTGTTGTTTATGCTGTTTGGTCGCGYACTGAAGGACTGTTTGGCTCACGAAGAAGCAGTCGGTAGCTGCTGGTTGAAGACAGAAACARCGGCTGYTGTTGGGTCGTTGGCCGAMRGAAAAGAAGCAGCAAAYAGCTGCTGTTTGGTYACGCATCGGACGGGAACGGTTGCTGTTTGGCAGCTGCTGTTCGGTTGCGCATCAGATGGAAAAGAGCTGCTGGTTTGGGGCCAAACAGGGCGCCAGGACTGTCTAGTTTGAAGGGTCGCGACACTTCACCCTCGGCTGTACACCGCTACACCGCACCACCATCCTCTCCCACAACTTGGACATCGATAGCAGACCCTGTCGTGTCAATCAGACAGCGGGTGCTGCCGTGCAACGACGGACAGCAGGCAGCTGTTTTGGCGTGCAGCAGGCCGAGACGGACAGCAGGCAGCTGTTTTGGCGCGCAGCAGGCCGAGACGGACAGCAGGCAGCTGTCTTGCCGCGTAGCAGGCCGAGACGAACAGCAGGCAGCTGTCTTGGCGCGCAGCAGACCGAGACAGACAACAAGCAGCTCTTTGGCGCGCAAGTTTGGAAGTTTGATCAGAAACAGCAACTTCAGTCCAGATTTTTGGGATTTCCTCTAAATCCTACAAGGTGAGTCCATATCAACACTTCTATGAGATCTAAAACGATTACCATATTATATCTTACTCGCTATATACTCTAGTTCTTATTGAACTACTTGTTTGGATGAAACGAGAATCCCGAGTTTAAGGTGAGTAAACTTAGTAATGACGCTGTTGATGATAGAAGAAGCTTGAAAGGATTATTAACTAAGAGGATTGYATTGTTTAGTCCCGTCTTGACCCATCTCCGMGTTCGAGTTTGGACAGCCCCTCACCCTTCATTGTGAGTCCACTTTTACCRTTAAAATCATTATACTTATATTAATATTGTGTTTTATGCCTCAAGTCTTAATACCTAGATAAAAATAACTATTTTAGATGAATCATATTTTGGTCGAAGGAGATGAACTCGGATGAGTCCATTAATGAGGAAAATTGGATTGGGTAGATGGTTTTGATCACTTTAGGTAGAATAACCATTTCTCTAAGCATTATTAGACGTTGAATTATAAAAACCTTTCACTAGTGGCTTGAGGATTCCTTTTGCATGGGAAATGATCATTCCGTTGATTTTCTTCATTTATGGCTAATTTGGTGAAATTCTTGTGTGTTGACCTTGTAATCAATAATATAGACATGGTTAGATGGTATTTTGATTGTTGGAAAAAAGATTGAATCCAAAATATGGATTTTAGTCTATTTAGTTGGTGAATTTGACAGCACCAAATCTACCCGAGATGCTGTTTTGAATGTGCGATAACTTCTTAACCGTAGCTCAGATTGCTACGATTCTGGACATTTTAGTAAGCTTATATATAGATCTAAACCTGTCCTTTAGAAACCTTTTAGAAATAAGACTTTTAGGTTGGTTATATTTGCGTCTCAAAACTGATAAAAAGCTAATTTTGAGCTGCGAATTACAGTGCCTAAAATGAGTTTAAATTAAGTTTGGTTAAGTTTTGTTGTCGGATCTTTATGAAACTTTGGGTACATATTACAAGTGTTAAATAAGCTCACTTGGTCCTTCCAGAGTGACCGTTGGACGATGTTTAGAC
>NC_037540.1:32703789-32704916 GCF_001531365.2 Cynara cardunculus var. scolymus | reverse complement strand
TTTGAAGTAAACCGACTATCTCTGTCAGAGATAATAGACAAAGGAACACCRTGTCTAGTAATAACCTCTTTAATGTAAATATGCGCTAACTTTTCTAAAGAGTAACTCTCTCTTATCGGTAGAAAATGTGCAGATTTAGACAAACGATCAACAATTATCCAAATTGCATCATACCCCTTTTGAGTTCGAGGTAACTTCATAATGAAATCCATGGTAATGTGATCCCATTTCCATAYAGGTATTTCCAAAGATTGCAAACTTCCATAAGGCTTCTGATGTTCAATCTTAACCTGTAGACATGTCAGACACTGTTCCACATATCATGCTATATCTATTTTCAATCCTGGCCACCAATAAAAAGGTTTTAAATCTCGATACATCTTATTGGTACCTGGATGGATAGAGTRTCGGGATTTATGACTTTCATTCAATATCATATTTCGGACATCTCCAAAATATGATACCCAAATTCGCCCCTGAAAGCACATAATTCCTTTGTCATTYGGTTYCAATATTGAAATCATCTTACCCAACTTTTCTGATTTGATAAGATCTTCTTTCATTGCTTCCCTCTGGCATTTCAGAACTTCTTCATGAATATTAAGGACTAAACTTAATCTCATTGCCACAGTTTTGATAGTCCCACTTCTTTCTTTTCTGCTTAAAGCGTCAGCTACCACGTTAGCTTTCCCTGGGTGATAACGAATTTCACAATCATAATCATTAACAAGCTCAATCCACCGACGCTGTCGCATATTCAAATCTTTCTGGCTAAACAAATGTTGTAAACTCTTGTGATCTGTGTAAATCTGACACTTTGTTCCAAGAAGATAATGCCTCCATATTTTTAGAGCAAATACTACCKCAGCTAACTCCATATCATGAGTCGGATATTGTTTCTCATGATCTTTCAATTGTCTTGACGCATAAGAAATCACCTTTCCTCTTTGCATCAAAACACACCCTAATCCTAACTTTGAAGCATCGYTGTATACCACAAAGTCTTCGGATCCTTCTGGAAAGACTTCAGGATATTTACTAACCACGGGTATAAACTCTTGCTTATTCTTTTCTTTCTTGGCATCAATTATGTAAGCTAAAAATCCTTGGCACTTCTTTTGAATACA
>NC_037540.1:32686551-32701591 GCF_001531365.2 Cynara cardunculus var. scolymus | reverse complement strand
TAATCTTGGCTTTAGAAAGATACCACAATATAACAAATATGCAGTTTTCTATGGCATCACTAAACCTGAAGAGGCTTGAGTGGAAAGAGGAACATCCTCTGACACTACTAACGTAGTTTCAGTGGAAGTCTTTACTGATCCTGATGAAGAGGCTTCAGTGGTGGGAATTACATCGTCTGATGCTGAAGACTTGTCAACAGGAGTTGTCTTCGCTGAGCCTGAAGAAAAGGCTCCAGCAGTTTGCTTCACTTTGGTTACTTTCGCGGCCTTAGTGGATGATTTCACCTTGGTTGATTTCTTAGCCTTGGCTACTTTCTTGCCCATAGCTAGTAAACCAGTCTTGGCAGCAGAAGGACACTTGCTGGCAATATGTGTTTTTTCACCACAGTGTTTGCCCTTCCTAAAGCTGAAAGTAGCTTTAGGGCTAGGAAGTATCAGATTAGAAGAGGGACCAACTCCAAGGATTTCCTTCTCATTGGTTCTAGGAGGAACCTTTGAGGCTTTGGATTCCATAGGTGTAAAGTTCACCTTGAGCTGAGACTTGGATTTCTGAGAGGGTTCAAATTTCCTAGTCCCTGAAGAAGAAGCTTTACAAGCTGAAGGAATAGACCTTGATCTATTGGACTTGTTAGACTTCTTAGGAAGAGGTGTTGGACTTGATCTAAGACCTTGAGAGGGTTCAAAATACCTTTGTTTTTGCAACCAGAACTCGAAGGAGTTCCTTCAAGATAACTCTCAGTAAAAGAAGACTAAGAGGAAGAAGTGTTAAGAATAGAGAAGACGAAGGTGCCAAACTTGAGCATGGACCTGTTTGTAACACGTTCTTCCTGATCATAGGAGAATCCTAGACCAGTCATTATCTTGGCGGGGATCTGAGCGTTGATGATCTAAAATGCTTTGAGAGAAGTTTTGCACCACCCTTCAATGGTAGCTTCCTTAGCCTTAAGTTCAGCGATTGCTCGCTCACGCTCAGCGATAGCCTTTTCACGTTCAACGGTGATGGCTTGGTTTACAATGACCAGATCCTTAAGATTTTCCTCGACAACGGTCAGCTCTTTGATCTTAGAATGACAAATCTTCAACTGTTCTTGTTAAAACCCAGATCTGACAATAGAACAATTTAATAAGGAAATTCAAGAGAAAYTTGTAGAAGAAGAAGATGAAATAGAAATCGACGGCGCTTTCTTTATTGAATGAAAATTACAAACTCTCAAGAAACCTAATCGACTCTCATAAGATGTATCTGAATCTATGTGTTTACAATGAATTTTTTATTTGCTCTCATACATTTTTCTCTACTTGAAACACTACTTATATAGGCAGTAATTCATGCTAATCTGAATAGGATTAGCCTTATCCAGAATAGGATTAGCCTTATCCAGAATAGGATTATGAAGATAGTCATCTTGAAGGACCAGAGGATAGACAGACCACAGAGGCTCTGGTACTCCAGAGGCTCTGATCAATACAACCAGAGGCTCTGGTCCTCTTCACAGAGGCTCTGGTTTAAGTGTCTTCACATAGGCTCTGGTGAATCTTACAGAGGCTCTGGTCGTCCATATTTGGTCGATTTAGCACAGCGGCTGGTCTTCTTCCAGACTTAGACGTTTTGGCACAGTAGCATCTTCAGATGTTCCATCTTCAGCCCCGATTTCTTAATAAAACTTTTTGAGATAATTATTAGGATCAATTTGATGCTAACAGTTCTTGAAGATCAATATTAAGCATTTCTGCTTTAGATTTGCCAATGAGGGCATTGTAAAGATCCACAGTCAACATATCTAGTGCGGATAGGCTAGAGGAAGAAGAGGGTCTATTCAGGATACATATCTGAGTAGTAGAAGTGGTAGATGGCTCAGAAGAAGTAGATGCTCCTGAAAATTCTTCATGTGCATCTTTGGTCATCAAGCAAAGATAGGTTGTATCCTTCTCATCAGAAGATGATTCATCGGATGATTCAGCCCAGTCATGTTCTTCAGCGATAAAACCGTTTGCCATTCGCTGGTTGTTCTTCACCTTCCTGTACTTCTCCTTCAGTTTTAAGTACTTTCCACCTGCAACTCTGACCAACTACTGTCCCAACACCCCTTCTTCGACAATGATGATCTCTTCCACCCCATATGACACTTGGCGACCAACCCTACCCTCTTTGTCCTACTTCCACTTCCACTTCCACTTTCTCTTCCCTGCAAGCACATCACCACACATCACCACACTTGAAGATGGACAACAAATCGTCTCTTCGGATGTTTTTTTATGTTTGAAGCAATGAAAGATGCAAAGCACAATCGATCTCTCTTCCTCTCCATCTTTGATTTTTGTTTTGATTGGTTTTTTATCTTTGATTTAGGTTGGGTTTTGATTAGTTTCTGATTTGGGTTTTGGTGTGATTTAGGTTGAGTTTTGATTGGTTTCTCTACCTAACGCCATTCTTAAATCCTCTATTAGGTACAACACACCATGCCCCTCATATGAGGGGCAATTTTGTCCTTTTACCACTTTCTTTGATTTTGCAAATTTCTTTTATTTCTTTTTCATATGAAGGATTAAAAAAACAGTATGAACATCATTAATATGAATATCAAGAATTCTAAAATACTCAATAACATCAATGAGCATTCAATAACAAACTTGCCCAAATTCATTTAAAAGCTTTGTGATACAAGGCCATATAAATTAAAAATCTAACTTGAATTCAAAGAACAAACACTAAATCATATTCAAACAAAAAAAATCCTTAAAACCCATAAACAAAATCAAAACCGAAGTTCAAACCAAAAATGAAATCGAGGTTAAAATCGGGAATGATGTCGAGACCCAACTTCAAAACTAGAACCGACATCGAAACAAGATTGATAATGAAGTTCTTTTTTCTTTTAAAAAGAAGATGATATCTCTGCCGATTTTTAATAAGAAATAAATAAGTGTACGTCTAAATCGCACGGTAACTAATTATATGTACAAAAAATTTAGTAAAAAAACTTAGTCTATAAATAATTTGAAAATATATTAACCGATCATTAATACATATAAATTACTATAGAGAATAATTCATTGTTATAAGACGAATGATGTCTACAAATAACAAAAACGAATACTCTCTACGTCCCAAAACAAGTGTTGCTCTTTCTATTTTAATTTGTCCTAAAGCAAGTGTCCATTTTCAAAAAGTAATGTCTACTTTCCAACTCTACTATTAATTATGAGACAGAGAATTTATTGATCTCTCAATTATAAATGATAGAATTGTTATTTAGTTAATTAAAAAGTGTAATGGTTACACATTTATAACATTATGGATATGTATTTTGAGACTTAAACATGTATCAATATAAATAAATATTTTTAAATATTAATCAATAAATGTTATTTACTATCATTAAATATTCTAATTATTATATTGATTATATATATATATATATATATATATATTATACATGGAGTTGCATTTAAAAGTTTGAAGTCAATGCAAATCAATTAATATTGATCAATTAATATTATTTATCGTCACTAAATTTTAAATTATGGAGAGAGAAAGGAAAAGATTGATATAATGTAAATTAAAAAAGTAAAATAAATTGATTTATATATATATATATGATTGTAATAAGCTTTTCTAGATGTATATATTAAAAAATTTATACATATATATATATATAGATAATATTTAAATTAACAAAAATGAATTTCTTTGGCAATTATGTATATATATGTGTGTGTCTAGGGGGGATGATAATCAAATAAAATCCACAAAAGGTTACAAATTTATAAGAATTGATAAAAAAATAATTTTTTACATTATGTTTTTCATCAAAAACTGTAATTTAAAATATTATTTTACATATTTTTGTGTTTATTGTATGAAAATTTTATATGTGAATTTTTTTGTTCACTTACATCATCTCCAACCAACACTAAAACACTAAAAAGAATAAGGGTAAAAATGTTGGCTTCTATATTTGAAAGTCAATAAAGTAAGCCTTTATAATCAAATATTAATATTTTATTCAATTTTTATAATTATGTATTGTATTGATTAATAGTTTAATATATTAAATAATATTTTTTGTTAAGTTTATAATTTAGTTATTAATATATGAATCAATTGAAACTAAAAAAGAAAAAAAAAAGATTCTATTATCAGCAATCAGATAATTATTGAATCAATTAGTTAAATCCGATCTATGGGTTAGACAAATTATTCACAGGCGGAAGACGAAATGCAAAATATGATTGATAGAAGAAGCACAATCAAAAATCAAATAGAAGTAAAGAAAAAAGAGAGAGAAAAAGGGAAGGCTAGGAATAAAAAGAAATCAAATAATAATAGAAAGTCACCATAAAAAATGAAAAACTATTTAAAAAAATATATACTCAATTAACAGTTAAATTTTTCATTTAAAAAAATACACATAGAATCACTTTTTTTTTAAATCAATCAAATATATAAAAAATAAAGTTTCCCCCTTTTCATACCAAGGCTGTTAGCCTTGACGCTTGCATAGCAAAACAAATTTATACACGATAAAAACATTAATTTTTTCGTTACTTATTTTAGATTTGATATTAAATAAATGAATAAAACTTTAAACAAATTCTAAAATAACAAAAAAAATAATGAACACATATTATACAATAAAAATAAGTTAGTTAAAAGCAAAGAAATATACATACTAAACCCACATGAACATTGCATTCTATTGATTTCCAAAGAAATAAATGCATAAATATTATTTTAAGTGTTTTTTTAAACAACAAATAATCACATGAGATATAATGATTTTCATAAATGACCACAATATAGAGAATGAGATAAAAAATACAAATTGAAAAACTTTATAACTATAAAACATGGAGAAAGAAATTCATAATAAAAAAGCTCCACACAAGTCATACTTGATCAGATCCTGATTATTGTCAGTAAACAAAAAATAAAACTTGAATAATTTTAAAACAAAAATAGGCAAAATAAAAAAGACATATAAATAACACATACATAACATATAATCACATGAGATATACTTTTTTCATATTTCCACTTTGTCGAAGAGTTATTTCTTAATTATTTTTCTCAAATTTCTAGATTTTTTAAATATTTTTGTTGGTTCTATTAATTGTTTTTCATTAAGTCATAAATGTCTTAGAACTTCGGTTTTTTATTCCATTTTTTTATCCCATCTATACATTATATATCATTTAACGTTTTCTTTCTTTTATTTTACTGAATCCTCCATCAAAGCAAAACCTACAAAGAATGATGTGACACGTTCTTAGAATAGGATTTGTCTTGAGATTTTTTCTCATTATTTTGAGTTTTTAAGTTAAAGACTATTATATCCCTAAATGAAAAGTATGTATTTCAATATAAGAAGGCTAATTTGGTTATTTCATTTTTAATTTAATTAGCTTTAACTTTCAATCTATCAAACTCCTAGAGACATTTATTATACTTTTTTTTCTTCATATTTCCACTTTGTGGAAGAGTTATTTGTTAATTCTTTTTTCTCAAAATTTTAGATTTTTTGAATATTTTTGTTAGTTATATCAATAGTTCTTTCATTATGAACAATGGATTTATCTATAATAGCTTGAATGATACATAAAACTTTACTACCGGGCCTCTTCTACCAATCACAAATTCAAAAATATTAAAGATAAAAAATCAATATTATAAAAAAAGATGAATAATAAGTTAACAAAAATTATAAATTCAATATTAAATGCCTTGATTCATGTCCCTACTAGAACATATATGAACATACCTGAACGTATATGAACAATAGTTGCAGTTTATGGCAGGTCAAGCATCACAAGCAGCTGATGGAGCTGAATGGTTATCAGAATTGGATTGCATAACAAATTAAGTTGACGATGAACATATGAGTAGAGCTCTTACTAATAATTAAAGAAAATATACCAACACAATATGAACTATAAAAAATACAAAAACATCATAATCAACATAATTTTGATTATGATTGGTTCAATTTGGATCCTTAAAGATGAATGAGATATGCATGACTCCCCCTCAAATGATGCAAGGGGATGTGCAATGATTGGTTCAATTTNAAGGGGATGTGCAATGATTGGTTCAATTTGGATCCTTAAAGATGAATGAGATATGCATGACTCCCCCTCAAATGATGCAAGGGGATGTGCAATGAGTAAAAACTCCCCCTATAACCAATAAGGAGATAAATGGGATGACTAGAAGCTCTGGCTGTGAATGATGGTTTAAATGAGAATGAATGATGATGGGAATGATGGGTCTATGGGACCAGTGGGTCTCTGGTTCCAAAGACATAGAATCTAGAGGCTCTGGTCTTTAGAACTAGAAGCTCTGGTTGCTTGAATGATATGAAATACAAATAAGATGCAAGGAAAAAGATAGCTTATGATGACCAAGTTGGACTAGAGGGGCTCTGGTCTCAAAGGACATGGCATCCAGATGCTCTGGTCTTTGGAACCAGAGGCTCTGGTGGTAAAAAGGATGGAAAAACTAAGGGGCTGTTTGTTTACCACTTATTGATCCCATTAAGAGGTTAGGGTCTGAATCGGTCAGACCTAATCTTGTTTGGCAAGACTTTTAGAAAAGCTCTGAATGATAATTTTCCTCTGAATCGCTCCTTCATCTACCCCAACCCTATACGATTCAGATCTCATTTTTTCCAAAATTATCTCTCGCCTTCTCGTTCTCCAGGTACTGTCCATGTCCATCGATTCGGTCCATCTCTCTTCCCGATTCACCCCTTATCGTTTCCCTCTAGTTGATCGAACCAACAATCGCATCCATTGAAGAACCGATTGTAGCACCTGTTGAAGAACCGATTGTAGCATTGTTGAATAAACAACGTTCGATTCAAGGTACCATCTCTCAACTTTAGTATGTGTTTAGTGATTCAACTTTCGTTTGTATATGTTTAGTGATTTGGGTTTAAACCTGCTGTTTTTTTACTGTTTAGTTGAGCCATTGGTTAAAATGTCTACCGATTCACCTCTTATTAGTTCACTGTTTTCTTTCAATTTCTTGTTGGGGAGCCATTATTTTAAAATGCATAACAGTTGAATACTTGGGACTCCATCTTGATTACATTGTTGGCATCTATCTGTTTCTAGTTTATTGCTTTCTAATTGCTATAGGGTAGGCCATCATCAGCCATGACTATCTTCAAATCGAAGCTTTTTTTTCAAATGTATATATATAGTCTATTAGGGCTTGCTTGTTAGAAGCTTAATGAGCTTAATGAGATATTCTTTTGGTCGATTGTTCTTTGAGGAAAGTATTCAACCATTAATGTACTTTTCAACTATCATGTTTTATTGATTTGGGTTTAAACCTGCTTTTTTTCTACTGGTAGCAATGAAGCCTGAATTTGTGATGCCATCCACTGCAGTCCTGATGTTCTATTTGCTTGGGACAGGAGGGTACCTATTTTCCATGGAACAATTCCTCTTCACCCCCTGTTTTTACATGCCTCATAATCAACTAGGATACTATTTGTCTTCCCTTTACTTTATATAATTAGATCATTGGTAGCTTTATTTTTTATGGACATAAGAACCAAGAGATAAAAGAAGTATATGAGTCCAATAATCAACATGCAGTGCCTAAAGTGGAAGATTTCAATATAAAGTTCTAGGAACTTGATTCCAAGTTTAGAAGTATGGGAGTATTTATTTTATCCATGTGAGTGTGGTGTTTAGATCCTTCACTTCTATGAGCTTGATATAGCCTTTCCTTTGAAAAATTGGCACAATTACCAGGAGCTAAAGTATCAAATAACATGATTAATTAATACATATATGGCACTATGAGTAACAGTGAAAGCCAAGATGAAGCCCATGTTGACTAACCCACAACTTTGACAGTGAAGAAAGCCAAAATCCCTATGCATTTTGTTTTCTAAACACCCCCCCCCCCTGAGTTCTGTGATTGGATGTATTTTATAGAACCAAAGTGAATGCTTTTATATCTCACATATGTCTCTCTTTAAATTCTGTTTGTGCATATTTAGGTGAATGTAGTGTTTTAATCTTTAAGGTCTATACAGTTTGGTGTATATAAACCTTTGGGTTACTCCACTAAAATAGTTTTGAATTTGAGAAGTAATGTTTGATAATTAAAAGTCAAAGTAGGCATCCAATAGGAAACTTTCATATTTGCATGAATGATGGCTTCAAGGCCTTGCTACTTATGATGCAACAGTACCTTATAAGAGATGATATATCCTAGCTTTATGTATATGAGATGATGCAACAGTACCTTAAATGTATAGTATAACTATGAATGTGAAAAACATATAACAAAAGACTTGCACAAATTTTACTTTTAGTCCGAGTTTAATTTCACATCTCAACCCTTTTAGGCATATTATAAGAGATCTTTTATATGTGGTCCTTTTAGGCATCTCAACTAGTGTTAAATGCTTCAAATTAGATGGTGTACTCAAAATATTGAATTTGAAGTTGTGTTTCATGTGATGTTTTGTTATGCCAAAACTTGAACAAATATTGTCATGGTTTGGATTGATATAATATTATGTAATGGCTTGGACCATTAATTATTTTCTATTTTTCATTTAGAAATTTCCTTCAAAACTGTTGTCAAACGTTAATTTTCATTAAATACAAGACTGGGGGTAAATTGGTAATTTTATGTCATTCAGACTGTTGATTCAGAACAGTTTCCAAACACCCATTTTCTATCTGACACTAAATCATACAGAATTTCTTAATCATCCTGACCACTTAATCATACTGCACTAAACCATTCAGCAACTGCCAAACAGCCCATAAGATAAATGCATGGAAAACAAATGAGATGAGACCAAGTTGGACCAGAGGGGCTTTGGTCACAAGGACTTGGAATCTTGAGGCTCTGGTCTTTGGAACTAGAGGCTTTGGTTGGGAAGGGGGTACTTAGTAAAAATACCAAGTACTTTCTTTGGACTAGAGGGCCTCTAGTTCCAAAGAAATAAATTTTGGCCAAATAGTAAACAAGTATTTCTAATTGTCCAGAGGCTCTGGTCTTTAGAACCAGAGGCTCTGGTTTAGAGTACTTGGTTATGAAGGCCATAACCAAGAAATATTGAGAATCTCTGGTTTGGAAAGATAATTTGTCTCTAAGTGGTGAGATTCAGCATACCCATCTTGCTGACAAGAAACACAAATCTTTTCTCATCTAGTGCTTTTGTAAAAATGTCAGCAAGTTCAATCTCTGTAGGAACAAAATACATCTCTATTGTTTCCTTTTCTACATGATCTTCGAGCAAATGGTACCTGACATCAATGTGCTTAGTCTTGGAATGTTGCACAGGATTTGCAGAGATAGCTATGGCACTCTTGGAGTCACAGAGGATGGGATCTTTTCATATTGAAATCCATAATCCTTCAGCTGGGTCTTCATCAAGACCACTTGTGAACAACAACTAGTAGCATCAACATATTATGTTTCTGCTGTAGATGTTGAGACACAATTCTGTCTTCTGGTTGTCCAACTTACCAGTTTGTCCCCCAAGAGTTGACAGCTTCCAGCCATACTCTTTCTATCAAGCTTGCAACCTGCATGATCTGTATCTGTATAGGCTATTAGATCAAAGAGTTCTTTGGATACCAGAGACCCAATGAAGGGGTTCCCTTAAGGTATCTAAAGATCCTCTTGACTTCATAGAGATGAGATTCTTTAGGATTAGCTTGATACCTTGCATAAAGACATGTAGCAAACATAATATATGGCCTACTAGCTGTTAGATACATAAGTGATCCAATCATGCCTCTGTAGGTTGTTACATCCACATATTTTCCTGATGGATCAGCAAATAACTTAACTCCTGTAGCCATTGGTGTTCTCATCGATGATGAATTTGAGAGAGAGTATTTCTTTAGAAGATCAGTCATATATTTGGACTGATTGATGAAGATTCCTTTTAAAGTTTGTTTTATTTGAAGACCCAGGAAGAAATTGAGTTCTCCTATCATACTCATCTCAAATTTGCTTTTCATCAATTCTCTGATGTCGTCCACATATATTTGGACAAGTAAAATTTCACCTTTGTGCCTCTTAAGAAAGAAAGTTGTGTCGATGGTACCTTTTTCGAATCCATTAGCAATGAGAAAAGCAGATAGTGTATCATACCAGGCCCTGGGTGCTTGCTTCAGCCCATAGAGAGCTTTGTCCAGAAAATAGATATAGTCTGGATGCTTAGGATTGTCGAATCCCGGGGGCTGCTGCATGTAGATTTCTTCTTGAAGTTTGTCATTGAGGAAGGCAGACTTGACATCCATCTGATAGACTTTTAAACCTTTATGTGTTGCATAGGCAAGGAATATTCTGATGGCTACAAGTCTAGAGAGTAGCGAATGTTTCATCGTAGTCTATCCCTTCTTCCTGGCGATAGCCCTTTGCAACAAGCCTGGCTTTGTTCCTCACTACAATTCCATCTTCATCCTTTTTGTTTGTGAAGACCCATTTGGTCTCAATGGTCGTTTTCCCTTTGGGTAGAGGCATGCGGGACCATACTTTGTTCCGCTCAAATTGGAGTAGCTCTTCTTGCATGACATCTATCCACTTTGGATCTTGTAGGGCTTCAGAAATCTTCTTTGGTTCGATCATACTTAGAAAGTTTGCGAAGAGGTATTCATTGGCAATAGCAGATCTCGTCTTGACACCGGATGATGGATTACCAATGATTTAGTGATGAGGATGGTCTTTTGTCCACTTGGTGCAAGATTGAGGTTCTGGAGCAACAGGATGCAGTTATTCATCGGCTGATGGAACTGCTTGCTCCCCTCAAATAAATCATCTCGAGAATGATGTTCTGGTTCTGAAGACACAGGAGAAGTAGAGGGTGAAGTAACATGAGTTTCAGAAAGAGTTGTACTTTCAACATTAGAGATCTCATGTGCTTCATTGGCTCTAGAAGGAAGCTCTTCATTGGGCGCTTGTCTAGAGGCTGCTTCTTCTTCTTCAAAGATGTCTTTAAATAAATAAGCCAACTGTAATTCATTGGGTTTGCATAGTGATGAACCACATGCTTCTTTTGATAGCTCGAGTTTTGAACTGATGTGTCAAGAATTCATGGGTGATGAATCATCAAAGGACACGTTGATGCTTTCTATGACGATCTTTGTCCTTCTGATGAACACTCTGTAGGCCTTAGCGGTTTGTGAGTATCCCAGAAATATGCCTTCATCAGCCTTTTTGTCGAACTTTCCAAGATATTCCCTGTCATTGAGTACAAAACATTTGCACCCAAAGACATGAAAATATTTGACATTTGGACGTCATTGGTTGATTAGTTCATATGGAGTCTTCTGGTGCCTCTTGTTGATGATAGATCATAGAACGGTTCTGGATTAAGCATGCAGTGGAAATTGTTTCGGCCCAGAAGAATATTGGTAGCTCAGATGAAGCAAGCATGGTCCTTGCTGCTTACACTAGGGTTCTGTTCCTTCGCTCAACAACTCCGTTTTGCTGTGGAGTTCTGGGTGATGAAAAGTTTTGAGAGATTCCTTTACTGATGAAGTATTCATCAATTTTGGTATCCTTGAATTTTGTTCCATTGTCACTTCTAACTTTGATGAGTTTGCGTTGTAGAAAGACTTGGAGCCTTTTCATCACCGCGATGAGGTCAGGAAAGTCTGATTTCTTCTTGACGAATTCAACCTATGTGCATCTTGAGTATTCATCAACAAGTACGAGGATGTACTTCTTTCCCGAGAGGCTTTGTGTGGAGATTGGTCCACAGAGATCGATATAAATCATATCCAAGGGTTATGAGCAAGAGGTTTTTCGACTTGGTTCTGTGATAAGCCCGTTTTAGCTTCCCCATCTCACAGGCTGAGCAGAGGTGGTCCTTTTCGAAGTTGAGATCAGGAATTCCCTTGACCAGCTTATGTTTGGCTAACTTCTTCAGGACATCAAAGTTTAGATGTAAAAACTTTTGATGTCATAGCCAATTTTCATCACTCCTATGGGAGACAAGGCATAGAGTGTCTTGACCCACAAAAGATTGAACATCTAGAAGATAGAGATTTCCTTCTCTCTTTGCCTTGATGATAGTTTGGCCAGGATTAGTCTCAATGATGCAGAAGCCTTTGCGAAATCTTACTTCAAGTCCCTTGTTGCAGAATTGGCTTATGCTTAGTAGATTATGCTTCAAGCCTTCAACATAAACTTTAGCAATTGAGATGTTTCCTTTGATGAGAGTGTCATATCCCTTGATAGTTCCCTTGCTGTTGTCTCCAAAATTAACAGAGCCTCCAGATTTTTCGATGAAGGAGGACAGCTGACTTTTATCACCAATCATGTGCCTGGAGCAACCTGAATCCATATACCATGGTTGCACATGTTGGTCCTACAAGACAAGTTAAGGGTTTTTAGGTATCCATTTCATAATGGGTCCACGTTTGTTAGCCGGGGATATGACATCCTTCTTTTCATCAGCCTTCTTGAATTGGGTTGATTTCCATTACCCTTAGCCTTTTCAGGCTTGGGTTTATTTCCATTGCCCTTGGCCTTTGCAGGCCTGGGCTTTTTCATATTTTCAGGAGCCTTAACATTTTTATAACGATAGACATGCTCAGAAAAAATGCAACGATGATTTAACATGTGATTCCTCAGGTTTTGTAAAAGAGTTAAACACTGACAGTTAGGAGTTTTTGGACAAGAGTGTTTAAAAAATTTCTTTTTATTCAATGAAGAAGAAGTGAAAGCATAGGGTGAAGATTTTGTCCTAGCATTGGTTGTTTTACAAACTTCCTATCTAGTGCAGACTTTTTATTTGAAGGGGCAGGCGTGGGTTTTACTTCTTTCCTGAGGAGAGGCTTCTTCCCTTTAGCTGAAGGAGAAGAAAAATGCAGGTTATAATTTTCAGAAGCAGGCCACTTCTGTTTATGTTCACGAGTGTTAGGACCTGTAAATTAAGCTTTGGTATTTGATCTCTTACTCTGAATCATTTTTAGGACGATTACAGTGCAACGGAAACAATGATAAGAACAAAACAGAGAAATTAACCAAGAACACACAGATTAATATGAAGAAGATGAACGCAATAGAATAGCTTCAAAGGTTTTTCAATTGATTGAAAATATAGACGATTACAATTCGGAAGCGCACTAAATTACAAAGGTCTAAGATGCTATTTATACTAGTTCCTAACGACCTTTCTGACATGACCTAGACGTGTGAAATCATCCAAGCCGTCCAAATAAAGTCGATTAAAGACCTAGTCACGTGAGAAGCACGTGCAGCTAACAACCTTTAAAAAATAGCAGAACAGGATCTTCACAGAAGACAAATCCGCAGACCCTCTGTGAGCCATCTCAGAGGCTTTGCTGTAGAAGACTTGTAGGTTCTTATTGCCAGAGGACCATTTTCCAGAACCTCTGTGAGAGACATCAGAGGTTCTGTCATTCTTGACTTGTACGATGAAACAGCTTCTGTTGTAGGTCCTCTTTTGTCTTCTGTGGAAGATACCCTTCTGTCAACACTTGCAGAATACTTTTTCATACTTTTACATTAAGTAAATATTAGAGCTAACAATCTCCCCCTAAGTATGAAAAAGTAAAATTGGACAATTGAATCCATGAACTGACTAATTGAAAGAAATACAAGCAAGAAATACAAGAAAGAATTACAAGAGGAGATTAAACTCATCCTCTGAAAAGAATTACATAAATTTGAAAGAATTACAAAATTGTTGCTCAGGCCAAWACTATTACAGAAGATTAGTCCACAGCAGAGTCTGGATAGTCGTCTACGGMAAACTGCAGATCTGACTTGATGGTTCTGTAGACCTTGAATATCCACTCTCTGAAGGAGACTTGAACTTTAATCGCTTCCAGAATACCAGACACTTAGTCCGCCCTTAGATGCCCTCTGTGCACCTCTGCTGCCACTTGGTTGAACACCCACTCAAGAGTCTCTGTCGCATACTTGTTCGCCTCTGTCGGATCAAAGAACCTTAGAATGTCATCCTTGTCCAAGAACACAAACCCAAAGATGGGATTTTGGACAATGGTGTTGGGATGACATATAAGTAACCAACTTGGCCTGTTCTTCGGAGGGGAAATCTTCAAATCTGTTTGGGCCAATCTCATCGCGATATCGAAGTCCTTCTGGCTGTAGTATTTTACTTGAGCACGCATTACTTCAATCAGCCTTTTGAGGGAAGTCGAATAGCTTGACCTCCTCTCCATGTACTTGTTAAGAATTTTGTGCAAGAAGATAAGGTCAAATACACAGAGGTTGTGGAGGTCAGCATCTGTGAATGTGTATAGGTTGTCGTCATCCCTCTTCACCACATATTGAGCATAAAGCACGGTCTTCTTCAGCATAGTCCTTGGAGATATTGTTTCAAGGAAAGTTATCACGTGTTCTGAGAAGACCTGCTCGCGTGGCCTTGTAAGTTTTGAGAAGTGAAACTTCACAACTGTAGAGGGTATACATGTAAGCTCTGGGTCGTAAGGGGGCTCTGTGTCCACGGCAGAGTAGCGCCACCACAGAATCTCCTCCACAGTGGTTACGGGCTCTGTGCGCACTTGCTGCATGGGAATTTTGCTTATCGAATCAAGGATCTCAGTAACCCTTCCCATTGTGGCTGATTCTGGTATTCTGGTTTCTTCTTCTTCTAGTATCGGCCTCTGGGTGGACCCCTCTGCTAGGATAGGTTTGACAGTTCCTAACAGAGCGTCGAACGTTCTCGTGGACGTTTCCTCCTTCGCCATCTTGGAGGATGAGCCTTCTCCAGCTCTGGGGATAGGGGCTCTACCCTTTCTTGCTTGTGCCTCTGCCAAAGAAACCTTTAACGCTTGAACGAGCTTTGGGTCATCGTACTCTTCTTCATTTATCTCCTTTGGCGTTTCAGAGCTCGACCCCCTCTGTGGCGACTCCTCTACAGCTTTGCCCTTGCCTTTCCCCTTAGGCTCTGGTGCTTTGTCTTTTGAGAACAGGGCAGCTGCAGAGTCCACTATCTTTAGTGGTTTGGCAGAGGTCGTCTTCTTAGGCTCTTCAGCTTTCTTCTCTGTCTTCTTCTCCCCC
>NC_037540.1:32682011-32686451 GCF_001531365.2 Cynara cardunculus var. scolymus | reverse complement strand
TACTCCTCACGTATAAGCGTGGGAGGTTTAGATTGAGAACCAGTACTCATGAAAGATGTATTGGCCAGATTCGCCATTGAAAGAAGAAGAAAAATAGGAATAAGATGAAACTGATATAATAGAGTAAAACAGGGTAACCTGAAGAAGAAGATTGGTGTTCTTGAGCAAATGCAGATTAATACCAAGAACAGAATAAATCAAATTAGAATTTGATTCCTGCTCTGATACCAATTGTTAGGACCTTTATATTTAGCTTATGATATTAACCAAATACTCTGGATGATCTTTAAGAACAATAATAGTGCAGCGAAAACAGTATAAGAACAAACAAAGTAATTAATCAATCAAGAACACAGATGATGAATATGAAGAACACGAGAGAATAACTTCAAATGATTTTTAATTCTATTGAAAATATTGACAATTACAATACGGGAAGCTCACTAATTACAAAGGCCTAAGCTGCTATTTATACTAATTTCTAACGGCTTTTCTGACATGACCTAGACAAGTGAAATGATCTAAGCCGTTCAAATAAAGCAGATTACAAACATAGTCACGTGATAAGCACGTGCAACTAACAAACCTAAGTAAAACAGTGAGAAGTGGTTCTTCACCGAAGATAAACTGCAGACCCTCTGTGAGTCATCCCAGAGGCTCTGCTGGATATGACTTGTAAGCACTTGATGCCAGAGGATCAGTTTCCAGAACCTCTGTGAGAGACAGCAGAGGTTCTGTCATTCTTGACTTGTACGCTTTTGTATATCTTCTGTTGTTGGTCCTCTGTGGTCTTCTGTGGTAGAACCCTTCTGTCAACACTTGCAGTAATACTTTTTCATACTTTTACATTAAATGAAATATGAGAGCTAACAAAAGTGTTTAATCCGGTCAAATCCTTAATCCACTCAAGATCAACACAAACTCTAAATCGCTCACCCCACAACCTAAATCGCTCAAAGTAAAAGTTTAATCGCTCAAGATGTAAGCCAGATTCCAGTCAAATCCACTCACGAAGTATCCCTACATCGCTCAAGGACCAAACCTAGCTCGCTCAAGGGATGTGCGATGAAGGATTAAATCGCTCAAACTTGAAATAAATCGCTCACTACTAACCTTTTAATCCGATCAAAGAGTGAGCTAAGTCGCTCAAGCTTGAAAAATACACCAAGTATAATCCGCTCAACACACAGCCTAAGTCGCTCACCACATGATCCTTAATCAATGAATAAATCGCTCACAACTCAATGTAAATTGCTCAAGCTTGAAGTATATACTAAGTATAAATCGCACACCACATGGTCTTAATTCGGTCAAGAGGTCTGCGATAACGAGCTAAATCGCTCACCAAAGGAGTTAAGTCGCTCAAGGGGTAGCTCTAAATCACTTAATGAAATGTCTTAAATCACTCACTACAGGCTCAAGAAGTGAACGATGTAAC
This sequence comes from Cynara cardunculus var. scolymus, assembly GCF_001531365.2. Classification (NCBI taxonomy): domain Eukaryota; kingdom Viridiplantae; phylum Streptophyta; class Magnoliopsida; order Asterales; family Asteraceae; genus Cynara; species Cynara cardunculus. The sequence continues at coordinate 32,685,013 of NC_037540.1, read as the reverse complement.
ATTAACACGTTCACAGCCTTGCCTGAATCTGGTCAACAATTTGAGAAGAGCCAAGCTAAATTGCTCAATGAAGTGTGGAAGAGTCAAGCGATTTAAGAAAAAAACAAGATCCAATAAAAAAAACTTTCAGCCTTAGATCAAACTAACACACAAACACAAAATTTACAAAAACTCATACAAAAATGGATCAAATTCTATCTTTTTGATGAATTTTCGTAAGAACACGAAGAACTTCAAAGTTCATAAAACTCTTCAAATCTTTACTGCCAATGATCAAATCATGAAATTGTAAGAATAACACTGATTCACAACTTAAAACCGTACACAATGATCACAATTTTAACAATTAATCATCAAAAAATGAAAGATTTGAGAGAAATTTATGAAGAACAAAGATGAACATTTAAGAACAAGATGAACTTCAAAACAATATTATGAAATTCCAGAAAATTGTGCAACTCTTGATGGTTTTTTCAATCAAATTCCCTGTAAATCTGCTCTGATACCAATTATTAGTCCCAAATATGATCAATCTTCAACTAATCATCAAGAAATCCATGGCAGAGATGTTTTTCATATATGAATACTTAGGAGGAGATGAGAGAGAAAGTCAACACCCAATATATGGTCAAACTTCAATTATGTATTTGAATATTACAATAAAGCTCTACACCAAAATTACAAAGAATAACTTTTTATATAGGGTCAAACATGACACAAAGTTAAAGTCAAACAATCTAAGAAAAGTCAAACACGGTGACTTTTAATACAACTATAGACAAAATTAACTTTCAAGACGAATACAATTTAATACTGATTTTCAGTCCTAACAAAAGACTACTTTGATAATATGGGATGAGGCGCCAATGGTTCATAAGCATGCATTTGAAGCATTGGATAGAAGTATGAACGATATTTTCAATAGTCAACGCAATAGTGACTCACAAATGCTTTTTGGTGGGAAGGTAATTGTTTTTGGAGGAGATTTCAAACAAATTCTGCCGGTTATTCCCAATGCAGGTAGACAAGAAATTGTAAATGCATCATTAAGCTCAACTTACATTTGGGAAAAATGCAAAGTCCTAAGGTTAACTAAGAACATGAGGCTAACTGCAAACGGTGAGAGTACGGAAATTGAACAAACAAGAGATTTTGCAAACTAGATTTTGGACTTTAGAGAAGGAAAAGTTGGAGGTGATAATGATGGTGAGACAGTTATTGAGATACCTCATGATCTTCTCATTACCGATTCCGTCAATCCTATATCTGCATTAATAGAATTTGTCTATCCCTCAATTCTTGAAAACATAAACAACTGAACTTATTTTCAAGAACGAGCAATACTTGCACCAAAAAATGAAATCGTTCAAAAAATAAATGATTGTTTGCTGTCATTGTTCCCAAGAGACGAAAAAGAGTACTTAAGTTCAGATATGCTATGTGAATCAGAGTACCTTCATGATCAGTTTAATAAAACTTTGTACTCTCCTGATGTCTTAAATGGTCTTAAATTATCAGGGATACCAAACCATAATATTTTACCAGAAGTTGGTGTTCATATCATGTTTCTTAGGAATATTGATCAGAAATCTGGATTATGTAATGGAACTAGACTGCGGGTGTTATCATTGGGAAATCGGGTGATAGAAGCACAAATTATATCTGGAAGCAATATTGGAAGTCGGACATTCATTCCAAGAATGTCTTTGACACCTACAGACAAAAGGATTCCATTCAAATTTTAAAGGAGACAATTTCCAATTGTTCTATGTTTTGCCATGACCATAAATAATAGCCAAGGACAATCATTATCAAAAGTTGGTTTATTTCTAAGATAACCGGTCTTCATCCATGGTCAGTTATATGTTGCTTTATCTAAAATTAAAAGCAAGCAAGATTTGAAAGTACTAATTATGGATGATGATGGTATTATTGGCAGTAGAACAACGAATGTTGTATATAAAGAAGTGTTTAGTAATATATGATACATGGTTGTTATTCTATTAATATTTTAAGTACTTACCTTTACCTAATTTCATATACATTTTTTTTTATAAATTTTGTTATACAAGCTTTTAATATTTACTCATATTATTATAGATTCTTTATAAAATGCATACTGCTTTCATTTAATTCTTGCAAAATAGACAGTGTAATGCATGAGAGCGAAGGACACTAAACGACTCTGCATGAACTATGTAGAAGCTTTGTGTCTAGACTGAATCTCTGCATCAGGCACTTAACCTTTTTTGCAATTAAGCCTTCATCTTAATTGGAATACAACACAGGCTCCTTATATGAGACACTTAACTCTTGAGTAAAGACTCTGTCCCTTGATGTCTTCTGCATGAGAGCTGTTGGTCCAGCACGGTTAAAAAAATAAGTCCTAAAAACTACAATAAGAGACTTCAAACTTACACTTTTAGAAGATGGGCTCTAAGAATCTACAACTAAGTGTAAGTAAGACAAACTCTTACAGGAATGAAAAGGCAAGTCATATCGAAGCTCTGCATGTACTATGCAGAGGCTCTCTGTCTGAAGTGCAACTTTGCATAAACCACTTAAACTCTGCATGTGCGCTCAAGCCTTGCTCTTCCTTGGAATACAACATGGAATCTTTACATAAGACAACCTCTTACTTATACTTTTACAAAATGGGATCTAACAATCTATACCTAAGTGTAAATAATACAAGCTCTTAGTGGAATGAAAAGACAAGTGTAATTGAAGGCAGAGGTGAAAGACAACCTCTGTATTACATTAACTGTCAAAGTTTTTAAGTAATCTATACATGATTGTTATTGTATTAATAATTTAACTACTTACCTTTGTCAAATTTCATCTAGATTTTGTTACAAATTTTGTTTTACAAGCTGTTAATATATACTGATGTTATTATAGATTCTTTACAAAATTGATACTGCTTTCATTTCATTCTTGCAAAATGCCCCGTGTAATACACGGGCTCGAACCTAGTATATATATATATATATATATATATA
>NC_037540.1:32665952-32681971 GCF_001531365.2 Cynara cardunculus var. scolymus | reverse complement strand
ATGTTAACCAAGCTCAACCAATCATATTCCATCTTTTTCTTTGGTTCAAATGTAACTCATATATTAAATACAAGGGTATTTAAGTAATTTGTCATTTTATGTAACTCCCAAATAATTAATTGGGAGTTACAAATTTGAAAATATCACAATTGATCATGATGCAATATTGACATTAGGGTTTCACACGTGTTCATGTTCTATAATTTACATTTATTTTAGTCGACAGTTCTCACCTTTGACATATGAACACATCAGAAATCACACAGCCTTAGATGTCGTGATTCATAAGTGTTCATGTATATTCAAGTCACTAGATGTTCATATGAATACACACACACATAGAGAGAACATGTGAAAACATGTGAACACGTATGAAAATACACAACCCTATATGTCTTGGTTCATAGGTGTTCATGTACGTACAACAGAGTTGGTTCCTGAATATACAGAAGATGTTCATACGGTTCACATGTTGTTCATATGTCTAATCTTTTTCGTTTGATGTGGTTTGAAGATATACACAAGTTGTTCATATGTCTGACAACTCGTGTATCAAAGATAGATTACTTTTTACCTAAATACCCTTTGATATTTTGTTCACATATGTTAATTGAAAATATTAATTTAATAATTAATTTTTAAATATCATTAAATCACAACCATTTATTATTCAAATTAACGGTCAAGATCGGTTAACAAAGTTAACACGATAATCTTGGTTAGCATTTGAACTAGCCCCTATATATATATTTACAAACAACAACAGGGGCGGAATACAAACTTTCCAACTTTAGGGACCAGACCTAATATATTATATATTTCAAAGGTACCAAAATACACTGTTTAAAGTTATAACGTAGTAAAACTCTAAAACTAGACGTTAAATATAAACATGTCAAACATCGCTAATCAAAGTGGAACCCGTCGATCTTTCGTGACCTTGAAGTCTTCCACAATTTCCTCCAAACTAATCTTTTCAGCTACTTCCCTTTCGATAAACAAAAGCAACGAGTCATTTAGAAACTCGTTATCCATTTTATTCCGTATTCTTGTTTTCACAATATTCATTACTGAAAATGATCTCTCGGTTGTCACGGTAGAAATTGGGAGAGTAAGTAATAGACTTATTAATCGATAAATAAGATCAAAAGTGGTTTTTCTTCTAGTCCTTACCAGCCATTAACCCAATTCTGCAGTAGATGTCAATTGCTTATAATCTATATGTTGAACGACATCAATAGCATAATGTTGAAGTTGCATTTTCAGAATTATTTTCTCATGATCACTGAATCTTCAGGATAAAACTTCTCTACTAGTTTTCGTACATCAAGACTTCTAAAAGTGTCATACGCATTTTTATGATCTAGAGTTGAAGCAAGACAAAGCATCTCCATGGAACCATCACTGAAACGATGATCTAATTTCATTAATTGACAATTAATTGCTTCATAAAAGATATCCACTAAGTAATTATGCTCAAGTGTATGATCACTATGCTCATTACGAGCTCGATTCCCTCTGCTAAAGTAGGAAGAAGATAAGTCAGGAATATCTATGTTACGTACCTGACAAGAAAACAAGTCGAGAAGAAGACAGGTTAGGAAGATTTACTTGATAATGATGTTCGAGTGTATGACCATTATGTTATGTACCTGCCAAAATGACTTAATGAAGGCAAAGCAAAGCATCCCAGCTTTCATCTTTCATTAGTTGCAATAACAATTTGGTAGATGCAACTAACCTCAATGAGTTAAAAATATCTTGATCTCGCCTTTGTAAAGCTTGACAAAGTAAATAAGTGATCTCCATTATTTCTCTTTCGAGATGCAAAAAAAATATGAACTCAAATGTCATCATAGCGTCATATGCTGAATCTGCATCTCCTTTGATTGGACCAGTTCATTCCTCAAAAATTTTAAGCAAAACCTCACAAGTTGGACTGAACATCTTGATTAGTCTAGAAACTGATCTGAGATGAGAACTCCATCTAATATCTTCGGCTCGTTGTAATGTACCAATTTGATTGAGACCTCTACAGGTCTCCAATTCATCAATAGAAATCAAGTATGCAATTTGCTCGACTTGTGCACTTCGTAGTTGGTCGGTGTGTTTGGAGGAAGCACTAACAACATTGACAACAAAAGACAATGTTGTAAAAAACTTATGCAGTGCTACAACTCCTTGAGAGGCGGCCATTAATGCCAATTGCAACCGATGAGCAAGACAGTAAACATAATATGCATCTTTATAATCTTCTAAAATCAAGGCTTGCAAACCTTTGAACTGACCTCACATATTGCTTGCACCATCATACCCTTGTTCACGAATAAACTTGACATCAAGGTTGTAATGTGACAACATAGAATAGATTCCATCCTTGAGCGTTTGTGTTGTAGTGTCACATACATGAACAAGTCTAAAAAAACACTAATGAAACTCTCTTTATTAACAAATCTCAAAAAAACAGACATTTGCTCTTTATGAGACTCATCTCGTGTTTCGTCAACAAGTAAACAAAACCTCGACCACCAATCTCCTCACAAATTATTTGTCTCACCTTATTTGATATAAGATTCAAAATTTTCTTCTGAATCAACTGTGATGTATATGATGCATATCTGGGAGCATGACAAAATAACTTTTTAAGATCGATGCTAAACTCACTAAGTGCCTCCAACATTTCAAGAAAATTCCCTTTGTTAATGGAATTTGTCTTTTCAATGTGGCCTTTAAATGCAACGGCTTGAAAGGCACACCAAACAGACGCAATAAATAGAAGCCGTTAATCTCAATTTGTTTTTCTCACGCTCTTCAGTTGTGAACTTCTCAAATACATTTCGTATATCTTGCGCCTCATTAAATAAATTATCTCATCCCTTTTGTGCAACATTGTGGAAAGATGTACATTCGGTTCCCATATGCATTAAGAAGCCACATTTTTTTCCACCCGCTTTTTTTCCAATTTCGAACCCCATCTATGGTAAATGTTTGTTGACCATAGTATCCGAGCCCAGATGGCTTATTAAATAAAAAACAAGGGAAACAAAATGCTGCATCCAAAGTCTTTGAATATTCAATCCAAGGATGTAACTTATACCAAGAAGCTTGAAAACTACATTTATGAGTTTCTGGTCCAGATTTTAGAAACATAGAAAGTGTAGGTTGAAGAGGACCAAGATTCATGTAAGCTCGTCGAATTGTATCTTGTTGATTGATAGGATAATCATAAACTTGATGACGCAAAGCAGGGTCTCATGCTAGTGTACCTAGATCAATATCATTACTTTCCATTTGAGCTTTTTTGCAAGGGTTTTCGATAGGCAAAACACTAGATGAGTGGTATTATCTACATTTTTCGTTTTTTCGGGATCTTGAGAAGAAGAACTAGCATGCTTTCTTTTAAAAAAACCATGATTGGTAGATTGAGTTTTCATCTTCATCTACATGTGGAACATATTTAACACTTAAGTACTTGAATAATTTGAGAAAAAAGGGACTTCCCAAACTAAACAACTTTAAAACCAATTCATAGATACTCATTCAAACAAGTGACGAGGGTAATGGACAATAGATGCTTCTGTCCTTAAAAGATATGTTGAAAAATGGTGTCGATTTTGGGTATTTAAAGTCCATGAATGTAAAGTCCACAAGACCACAAAGACAGATATGTTATATATGCAGATGCAGGTAGCAAAATGGTGTGGATTTTGGGGTTTTGTCCTTAAAAATACCCTTGAAGAACACACAACAAGTCCACAACAAATACCCTTGAAGAACACATAAAGATGTATGTATTAATGTATAAATATCTACAATTAACTACTTAACTTAACTTAATGTTCTATCAAATTTAAACCTAATTATCAGAGATCAAACAATTTAAAACTCATCAAATCAAGGCTCAAGTAATAATATTTTAAACCAAATCAAACAAAATATTAAACAAATTTAGACCTAAATCACCTAATCATAAATCATTATGCAAACAAATTTAGACAATTAGAATTTATACATACGGATACGTAGGTAGATGCCTGTGGCGGTTGGCGACAATGGAACAGAGAGAACAGAAGGAGAGAAGTAGCAGAGCAGGTCTGGTTCGTCTAGATGAGTTACCATCGACGTCGAGGACTCAGGACTGGATGTCTGGATCAAACTAGAGGACTGTTGCTGCATGCTGGAGGAGACGAGGAATTATCGTAATACAGTCGACGTCGAGGAGGTAGGAGCACAAACTACTGCCGTGGCTAGAGGATGGACCGCAGATGACTGGATCAAAGTGGAAGGGCCCAAATTTTCTTCCTACTTAAAAAGCTTTTAATGAATCAAGCATATAATGTATTTACAACAAAAGCCCAGGGGCCAAGGCCCCTAATGGCCCAACAGGACACCCGCCTCTGACCAACAATGATTCCAAATGTTGATAAAGTTCCAATTGATGAAACCATGCTTACAGTAGAATGAGTAATAATGATTTATTGTCTACTAATTGGAATGGAAAACCCAAGATTCCTTTACATAAGAAACCATTTTAAAATTTACAATATAGACAAAGTTATATTTTCCTTGCATGTTATGTTCAATTTATTACAAATTTCTAGAGTTATCATTACAGGTATAATAACTCGAATTGGAAATTCCTATGGATGATATTATTTTTCGTGCAAAGCATGCATGAGGAAGGTGGTCTCATGTGATGGTGGTCATTTTTGCAATGGAAATAAGACTATATAGCGACTATCATGTCATGTTGAATGTGAAAATCAATAAAGTTTATCAGTCAATTAATTTGTTTTTCTACTCAAGGTTCAAAATATATATAATTATAAAGGATAAAACATGAATGACTGTTTGCGTTTAATTTAATTTGATATCATTTATTTCTACTACTATATGTATGAATAAGTTCAAATATAATATATTCATAAATTGAAATATTTAACGTACTTAATTTATAATAATATTTATATACACCGAGTAAAACGCGGTACAGTTACCTAGTCTATATATCTATCTATATATATATATATATATATAAATGAGAATCATCAAAAGATGATGTGACATCTTGAGAGAGGTAGAATCATTAGTTGCTATTTTTCCCAATTTTTGAATTATTTAAAATAAAAACGTATCATTAAATGAATAAACCTTTCATTTACTTTATATATAAGTTACATATAATGATCTAATTAATCTTTAAACTTTTATATCTATAAATATATAAACTATATATCTATAATCTGTAAGTAAGAAGCAAAAGACATGATATGGCACAATATGGATCGAGGATTCCAAAATATTGAATTGCAGTCAACTTTAGACATCTCTCACTTTGATAAAAAGATGATACGTTGGAACTTTGGGGGTGATTATATAAAAAAAAATGATGACAACTTTTTATTTACATGGTTTTTTATTTATGATTACTTTAATTCATTTTGGATTAAATAGTTAATGTTAGTTACAATTTTCTTTGTGTTGATTTGATATTCTATTTTGTTATACAATTAATACAATACGCTTATTTCATTTGTTTTGTTTATCTTATATCTTTGTATATATGAAAGTAAGAACCAAGAGAAATGAAATGACACAATATGGATTGAGAATTCTAAAATATTGAATTATGGTTAACTTTGTCCATCCATTGATATAATCTTTATCTTATGTGTGTATAGGGATGGGAAAATGAAATTGAAATTAATATATAAATAAGATTATAATCAATGTACATAATTAGATACTTATTATTGTTGATCCCAGATCTCTCAATAACACTAATAATCAAGTTAGAAATAACCAAATTATAGTGTTTTAATGAACAAAATGATGAACACTCAAGAACAATGTATGAACATTCAAAGAACAATCTTGAGTGCCAATAATTTCACTTTATTCAATATGAAAACATAAAAACGACATTGATTACAATAGGCCTAATCACCTATTTATACTAGTGATAAGAAGATAACTATCTAGTAAAACTTTCTAGCCAATCTTCTAAGAAAGATAATGTTTATCTAAGAATGGATAAGTTATTAATCAAGATAAACTTGAAATCCAGCTGTCGATTTGTTATCTCCAGCTGTCTTCTATGAGATGTTAATTCAACCTTATCTTCATATCTTCGTCGTATGCCTCTGGTTGAATGACCAAAGGGGTGATGCAGATGCTCTTTCCATCGCATCTCTGGTCGATTCATCGACCTTTTGGTTGTTCTCCAGACTTAGTCAATTATGCCTTTATGTCTTCATCGGTCTTTTGGTTCTTCATCACTTATTGTTATTCATTACTTTTACACATATAGATTATGGGGTCTAACAATCTCCCCCTAAGTAATGAAGGAACAAACATAAACTATTCTATGAACAATATTGAAGAACAGAGACTAATCTAAAGAAAAGCATCAATTTCCAAATTTTCATTGGATGATGAATTCTTACAGTGCTGGAAGCAAAGACATTTCAATTTAAGRGAAAAATTTTAAAACTCTATTCATGATCTACCTTGAGATATTTCCCAGAAGCGCAGTAGCAGTCTTCGATAACTGAGGACTGTTGATATCTCATGAATGAGTTGATTCCCGTCTTCTCTTGGCACATGAGTTCTACCCAGTCTCTCTTTGATAACTTTTTGAAACCACTCAAGTGTATCGATTGAATACTTAAATGCTTCAGTTAGTCTAAAAAATTTCTTTACCCCGAACTCATTCTTGAAGACAAGTCCAAACTCGGGTTGAGTCAAGACAGAAGCAGATCTCTTCTCCTGCAGGCCAGGGAAGTCTTCATCAGGTGGAGTGCAAGAGAGTCTTTCGATGCCCAAATGAAGAGCAATCTGAAAATCACTCTTGGCTTGATGCTTCACCAAGGTCTCCATCATCTTTACAATTGCTCTGTTTGCCATCCCAAATCTTATTCCTTGATCCTGTTGCTGAGTTGTGAATGCATAAAGCTCAATCAAGTCATAGGGATTGAGATTGATCAAGTCATTGTCATTGAAGACGCTGACCTGACCATGGGCTCTCTCCACTGTGTACTCGATATATCTTATAACTCTATTAGCGAAGGTCCTCATCTTTATGTCCATTACCATCCTTATCCCATCTTTTGAGAAGACCGCCTGTGGTGGTTGGGTAGTCTGTCTAACAAACCTATGGTGTAGGAGGTCCATGGATTCTGGCGATAAAATTCGAGGATTGAGAGTCAAACCTTCATCGTGATCGTGGTATAGGTACTGATGGATATTTTCCATCATTATTGGTTCCCTTGGTGGCATCTCCGGACTTCTCCTTAGCGGCTCCATTTTCACGATGATCTCGTCGACTAAGCTCTGCGGAGGGTGCCTTGATGAAGAGGGAATGTCCGCATGCACCGTAGTTGGTTCGGTTGGGGGTTGAGTTTGGGTTATGGGTTGTGTATCAGTTGGTGATGGGATGGTTTGTCGGGTTGGCTCATGTTGGGGTGGTTCAGGTTCATTGGGTTGTGTTTGGGCTTGAGGTTGTTGAGGTGAAGATTGGATGTGTATTTGTTCAGGTTCATTGGGTAGGGTGATGAAAGGTTCTGTGGTGCGAGGAGTTGGTGATGGGGTTAATGGTAGGCTTGATGTTGGTGATGTAGTGAAAGGTGGGTTGGTTTCTGTTGGTGGGGTTGATGGGCTTTCATCGGATGAGGAACTAAACACAATGGGTTCAGGTATGGTAACAAGGGGAACATGTACATTATGTACATCTTCAGAGGGCTGAGCCTTTGGTTTGGTTGCTTGGGTTGATGGTGGAGATTGTTATGTTTGGAATTGTGGTGATGGTGCAGCAAATTCCATCGGTTGAGCAGCCACAACCTGGTTCTCCCCCTCATAAAGTCCAAGACCTTGATCATCGGGGTCTGGGTCCTCATGTCGTGGCCTTTTGTGCAGGCGACTACTATAGCACGAAGCTCTGCTCCTCTTCTTCTTTTTCTCCTTCCTGAAAGACGCAAGATACGCCTTCAGGGATTGTTGTCTTCGGCTCTCCTCCATCGTATGAAGGAGAGAGGTGGTGCGCCTTTGTTGATCAGCAAGGTTCTGGGAGAGAGCCTTGGTAGGTTGAATAGCGCAATGGATGAATTTTGCACTTATCGCATTGAAGGATGAGACAAGTGCCTTTGACAGGGCTCTTAGGTCGGCCCTGGTTGCATATTCCATGGTGGAGGTGGAGGCAGGTGGGGGCATGGAGGTGGAGGCGGATGTGGATGGTGGAATAGGGATGTTGGTAAGGATATTCCTCACCTCTGCAGTGAAGGAAGAGAATGCTTCATCGAAGGATGGGCCTGCAGAGGGAGGTGGAAGTGGAGTAGGTTGGGGTATGTTGGCTAGTATTGTGGCTGAGAGTTGGGTTAGGGTGGTTTGTATGGTGGCCATTTGGTTGGTGAGGGAGGCTAGGATTTCATCGATTGATGAAGTTTTGAGGTGGGGTTGGTTGAGGGATTTGGGAGATTATGGTGGCTGGTAGGGCATTGAGGGTTTGGAAGATGGTGTTTATCTTGGTGGTTATGGAGGCTAGGGTCTCATCGGTCACAGTTGCCTGGGCCGTGAGGGTGGCGATGGAGTGAATGAGGAGTTGGTTTCTTTGGGTGGCAAGGGAGGAGGATGTGTTATGGTGTTGGGTTACGGTTTGTTGCAGCATTTGGAGACGGGTTGTATTGTCTTGGGTTTGGGTTGCAAGGGTGGCAAGGGATTGTTGAAGGGTGGTGATATCGATGGATGGTGGGTTTTCAACAATCCCTTGGATGATGAGTTTTAGGTCTTCCAATGACTGCTGAACTGAGTCAAGAAAGGCTTGGAACTCAGCCTTTATGACCAGATCGGCCACGGGGGTAACCCTTGCAGCAACGGATGCTGCAGGTGGAGCCTCAGCTCCAGAGGCGCCTTCGTTGCCTTGTGAAAATGCATACCTTGAAGGACTTCCATCATGTCCTCGATAGCCCTCTAGTGAGGAGCTATCTCCTAATGTTGCAACTACTTCTTCTTCTTCCTCGGTTTCAGAGGCCGGGTAAGAGAAGTAAGTGTATTTCCCCTTCGCTAGATCAAGTATTGAAGGGGGGTTTTGTGCACGAATGGGAGATCGCTCTGAACGATCTTGGGATTCAACAATGTCAGAAGCAACACATGCTTTTGGGTGTGTGGGTGGTAGTGTCGAGGCATGAGGCGATGTGGCTCTTATGTCTTTATCGCCTCTCTGTTGGGAGCGGGGCGATGGAAATTGTGGTTCTTCAGCTAAATCATCTCCAGAGGCCCGAAGAATGGCCTCTGGATGGCTGGTTTGGGTTGGGTTTRGWCTGGGCCRTCCTTGTTCAATACCCCTTTGGCCTTGATCGCCAGGGGTAGAGATGGTGGTCGCCCTTTGGGAAGAGGGAGGGGGATTTGTTTGTGCAGGGCCGGGGGATGCACGAGGAGTGTCATCATCATCATCTTCATCATCCGATGAAGATGGCTCATGTGCTCCCTCGCTTGACTGAGGGGACGGCTCTATGCGCTCTAGGGTAGCTGCCATTGGTTCCTTGGACAACACAGAGCATTCGTAAGTTCTTCGAATCTCAGATGTCTCTGGGATTACACTGAGCATGGCTTTGGAGATTGGCCTGTTGATGGTGTAGCCATCCTTTGAGAGTATAGGTCGATGGCCATGCATTTTGAAGATTGGAGTAAATGGTTCCTCGGCCGGTAGGTTGTGTTTCCTCATCACATCCCCTATGAAGAGAGACAGGAAACAAGGAAACAAAACGGAAGTCAAGGGCTTGCAGGTGGCCTGGAGCTTGCACTTTTTGACTACCGCTTGGTGGATCTCATTGTATATGAGAAAAGCGTAGTCAAGAGGGATGTTGAAGAAGAGTCCGTACATAATCATCATTATGTTTATGTTGCATTGATCCATCGACCCTAGCTTGCAGGTGAGGGCCCTGTTCAATATGGAAAAGAACATATTCCACATTGATGGAAAAAACTGCTTCTTGAAATCGGAGGCGTTGAGTAGGTCACGATTGTAAGCTAGCATTTGGATGAAACGGAGGATGTCTGAGGTTGTGGGTTGGTTGGCATATTGGTCAATGCCGAGCTCCCGACGGGTGGGAATGCACAGAATCCGAGATACTTTTGCCCGAGAGATCTTGAGTGAGCAAATCATGTCATTTGGGCCGTCGATGTCCCCCATTATTCCACGACTGTCAGGGTCGAACTCGTAAGTCTGCCAGTATTGTTGGATGTACTTTAGAGGTATGCCATTGTCGGTTAGTGTCAAGGCTGGTAGAAGGATGCAGTTACGGAAGAACTCGATTATTACGGCAAACCTGTCGTCGAACAGGGTGTGTTGAAGTTCGATGGCATGATTGTTGGGCTTCATTGGCAAGAACACTATTGTGCGGCTGTCGGTGCCGGTGGATTGAACATGGCTGTCGTTGGCATTGGACTCGTGTGAGGCGGAGGAAGCCATTGCGGATGAAGTTGCAGGTAGTTTTGTGCGTCAATGTCTAGTTGCAGGTTTTAGAAGGCGTAAGAGATGACTGGAGGTAGAAGAAGGGTATATATAGGTAGGGGGTAGAGAACATGAAACGGTTTTCTGATTATTATATTTAAATAACCATGAAAGGGGAAGGCGTTTGGCAAAAGGTGAGTTGATTTGGGGATCGTGAGCCGTCTTGATTATACGTGCCATTAATGTTGGAGGACACGTGTTAAGGCAGGGTTAGGGAAGGGTAATTTGAAACGATTCATGGGGAACAGGCTGTAAATTGTGTCAGGCGCGTGGGAGGATGACGTATGGATATGGTGTCAGGCGTGTTGGAGTATACCAAAAAATTTGACTTCCATCTAATTGTAAGATTAATACGAATTACGAAGTTTTGTTCTTCTAAAAACCCATGTTGTATAGTTTTTAGTCACAGAAGCTGCAATTTTGTATAATCTTTAGAAAGTTTTCAATTAAGAGGGTTTTTGGATGAAAGTTATTTTGTCATGGAACCAGAGGAGCTCTGGTTGGTCATGACTCATTGGGTGAGGATCCAGAGGTGCTTTGGTTGAACATATATGAATGAATTCATCGATAAGATGTTGGATTGTATGATAAATAAGCCTTGGATGACTAAATAGAGGCTCTAGATAAGCATTGACAATTCATTATGTAGAACCAGAGGGGCTCTGGTTAAATACACTATTATGTAGCATTTAAGTGTCCAGAGGCTCTGGATAGTAGAACCAGAGGCTCTGGTATGGAAAATGCATATATATGTAATGAAGATTCATGATGTATGAGTAGCTCCCTCTCAAATGATGCATGTAGATAAGATTTGAGTTTTAGAAACTCCCCTTAGAAATAATAAGAATGTGGATTGAGGTGACCAGTGGCTCTGGTCTATACAACCAGAGGCTCTGGTTGTCAGTGAAGATGAAAGGTTGTATGAAATATGTCTAAGTATGCAAATGAATATGTATATGAATGGGTCTTTGAGACCAAAGGGCTCTGGTTCCAAAGACAATGAATCAAGAGGCTCTGGTCTTTAGAACCAGAGGCTCTGGTTGCGAAGGCAATGAATCCAGAGGCTCTGGTTGCAAAGGCGATGAAGAGAAGTATGAGAATATGGTTAAGTGTATGTGAGGGAGTATAATAGATGGGCCTTTGAGACCAGAGGGAGTATCTAGAGTATTCGTCAACCAGTACTAACATGTACTTCTTTCCATAAAGACTTTGAGTTGATATTGGCCCACAGAGATCTATATGTACCATGTCCAAGGGCTTGGTGCAGGAGGTTTCTGACTTTGTTCGGTGAGAGGCCCGTTTTAGTTTTTCCATCTCACAGGCTGAGCATAGATGATCTTTTTCAAAGTTGAGATCAGGAATCCCCTTGACCARCTTCTGTTTGGCTAGCTTTCTTAAGACATCAAAATTCAGGTGTGAGAACTTCTGGTGCCATAGCCAATTTTCATCGCTCTTATGGGTTACAAGGCAAAGGGTGTCTTGTCCCTCAGAGGATTGAAAATCCAGAAGATAGAGATTCCATTCTCTCTTGGCCTTGATGATGGTTTGACCAGGCTTTGTCTCTATGATACAGAAACCTTTGCGGAACTTGACTTCAAGACCCTTGTCACAGAACTGGCTTATGCTTAGTAAGTTGTGCTTCAAACCTTCGACATAGGCCACTTTGCTGATGGAGATGTTGCCTTTGATGAGAGTTCCATATCCCTTGATGGTTCCCTTGCTGTTGTCTCCAAAAGTGACAGAACCTCCAGATTTTTTGATGAAGGAGGTCAGCTGACTTTTGTCACCAGTCATGTGCCTGGAGCAACCTGAATCCATGTACCATGGTTGCACATGCTGGTCCTGCAAGACAAACTAAAGGGTTTTAGGTACCCATTTCTTAATGGGTCCTCGTTTGTTAGTAGGAGATACCACTCTCTTTTCATTTCCCTTAGCCTTTGCAGGCTTTGGTTTATTAGCATTTCCCTTGCCCTTGGACTTGGGCTTTTTCACGTTCTCATTGGTTTTAACTTTGTAGTGATAAACGTGTTGGGAGAATATGCAGCGATGTGTCAACATGTGATTCCTCAGGTTTTGTAAAATAGCTAAGCATTGACAATTATTATACTTTGTGCATGAATGTCTAACATTCTTTTTATTCACTGAAAATAAAGAAGTAAATGCAGGGGTTGTAATTCCTGTCCTAGCATCGGTTGTTTTTACAAACTTCCTATCTAGTTCAGATTTTTTATGTGAAGGAGTCTTTGTCTTTACTTCTTTTCTCCTGAGGAAGGACTACTTTTCTTCAGCCGAATGAGAGGAAAAGTGGTGGTTAGTTTTCTTAGAGGCAGGCCACTTCTGTTTTTGCTCACGAGTAAACTTAATGAACTTGAAGGGTGTACTTGGGCCATGTGAGTTATCTTTGGCAGATTTGCTATTTCTCAGCTTTTCCTTTCCTTTGTCCGAAGATTTCATTGATGGAGGAATACCAGATTTCATTGGGGATTTGAAGTTTTGAGGCTTCTTATTCTCAATGATCTTTGGTGATTCATATATTATCTCTTCTTCGGATTCGGAATCGAGAAAGTCTCTTGTTGATTTCTCAAAATCAAAATTAGCATGGATGTTTGTGGGAGGTGTGGGTTTAGAGGTTGATGCTTCAGAGAGATCTGTTTGAGGTTCCATCGATTCTGACTTAGATGAACTTTCGGTTATACTCTGATGGTTCATTGATTCATCAGCTGATGGTTCCTCATTAGGATTCTCCTTTTCATCTACAGTACTTGCTGATGAAGTGGAATTGACACCCAGAGACTCTGGTTTGACCATAGGGTTTCCATCGGTCTCTGATTTGGAGATGTCATTCATTTGATCAGAATTCTTACGTGTATTATTCTCGTACACCACATTTCAAAATCCTGTCTTAAAACGACAGTTTTTCCATCGATTTTAACTCTTTTAATTTTTTTTGAAGTATATAATATTTATATACGGCAAATGCAACAAATAAACTCRCACACCCTYCTCACMTATGRTGAGGTTTGAACCCCTGACCTCCTAGAAGGCCAAGGGCTACGATACCGCTAGGCCAAAGGCCCTTTGGTAACTGTTTTAAAATTTGCTTTTGGTTTCGGGATAAAGTCGGGTTTCTGAATGCATCYAAGTTTGAARGTGGATTCAAGGGTGGATTTCTTTGATTCGATGAAGGAGTCAAATTCATTGAATCCAATCCCTTGAGTGTCCGTTTGACCACTTAATTTTTCATACACATCTTGGGCATCCTTGTATTTCTTCATCAGAAGTTCATTGGTTTGAAGCTTCTAGTGAAGAATCTCCCTTTCCTTTTGAAATAAATCTTTAAGAGCAACTGAGTTTAGTCTCTCTGCCTCAGATTCTTTTAAGGCCTTAGTTTTCTTTTCCAACTCCTTAGTTATTCATTTGTTTAGTTCCAGAAGTTTTTCTTCCTCTGATTTCTTAAGTGTGGTGATGCGAGGCTTTTCCTTAGCAAGTTCGGCTTTTTCTTCGGTTAGAAGATCAGTCTCTCTTTTGTAGAAATTTGCTTCTTTTTCCGCTTTTAATCTTTCAGTTTTTTCAAAATTTAATTTATCTTTTAATTTAAAGAAATCTTCTGAAAGTTTTATCACCCTTAACTCTAGCTCAGATGGAGCAGAGTTGGTTTCATTGGGAGTAGACTAACATACCTGATCATCAAAGTCGGAGGTGGGTTCTGTAATGGATGTGGCCATCAAACAAATGAGTGCTTTATCTTCTTCATCGGATGAAGAGTCGGATATCCAATTTTCTTTCTCAGCCATCAGGCTTCGCTCTGTTCGATTGTATTTGTACTTATTCTTGTAATAATCGGCATCCTTTATCAATCGTCCTCTGCACTCTTTTGAAAAATGACCAATTTTTCCGCATCTAAAGCAGCGAAGGTCATTTTTCTTTCCGTTTCTGTCTTCTTTCTTGTCCTCCCTTATGTCTTCTCTCTTCTTCTCTTCTGTCTTCCCTTTAATATAATTTCGATGGTTTCTTCTCATGGTATGACTGGTACTTCTCCTTCTTGAAGTCTCTTCTTTCATGGGGTCTCTTGATGAACTTCTTTTAGAACTGTCTTGTAATCAAGGCCAGAGACTTAGCAAAGGCTTTGATATCATCATCTGATTCAGATGACACGTCTTCAGACTCCTATTCTATCACCATTGCTTTCTTTCCTTTCTTCTTGTGATCTCTGGTTGGGGTCCTTGATACTTCCTTTTCATCAGCAGCAAGAGCCAAAGGTCCACCGATGGATACTTTCTTCTTCATCATGTCATTATCTTGTGCTGCAAGCGTTCCATATACATCATAATGTGACCAGCCGTCTAAGTCCTGATTAGCTTGAAGGGACATTGACAACTTAGTCCATTCATCGCCAAGACTTTTTAGGAACAAAACATTGTTTTCTTCCTTTGTTCTGGTGATATCATTTCGATGACATTGATTAATCAATGTGTTGAAACGATCATAAGTCTTCTTTATTGGTTCATCAGGAAGAGCTTTGAAGTTGGTGTATTCGTTGAGACATTGTGCTCTACGATTCTTCTTTGTTTTGGCTCCTCCTTCCAATTGGCTCGCAAGTTCATCCCACAATTCCTTTGCTGTGGAGCATGCATCAAGGGATTGAAAAATTTCATGGAGAATGGCCATGATGATTAGTCGCTTGGCCTTCTTGTCAGTTTCCACACGCTCAATATCGTCTTCATCCCAGTTTTTCTCATCCTTGGGCATGTAAAATGCAGGAATTTCTGCTGTGGTATTTGTTCCTGGGACTCTTGGGACAAGAGTCTGTGGAACATAAGGACCCTCCATTACCGATCGCAGGAGGTTTTGGTCCATTCCTTCCAAGAAGTTTACCATCCTTATTCTCCATTGTGGGTACTCTTCTCGTTGAAGAGTTGGAGGCATGGTGAGGGAACCAACACTATATGCGGAATTCCAGTTGGCCATCAAATTTACGTTTTTGGTGAAAATATTTTGTGAATTGAGAGATTTTAGATGATCGTTTGATTGGATAAACAATCAATTGGTTCTGATACCAATTGTTGATCCCAGATCTCTCCATAACATTAATAATCAAGTTAGAAATAACCAAATTATAGTGTTTTAATGAACAAAATGATGAACACTCAAGAACAATGTATRAACATTCAAAGAACAATCTTGAGTGCCAATAATTTCACTTTATTCAATATGAAAACGTAAAAAAGACATTGATTACAATAGGCCTAATCACCTATTTATACTAGCAATAAGAAGATAACTATCTAGCCAATCTTCTAAGAAAGATAATGTTTATCTAAGAATGGATAAGTTATTAATCAAGATAAACTTGAAATCTAGCTGTCGATTTGTTATCTCCAACTGTCTTCTATGATATGTTAATTCAACCTTATCTTCATATCTTCATCGTATGCCTCTGGTTGAATTGCTGAAGAAAACTCTAAATGTTGTTAACCAGAGGGGTGATGAAGATGCTCTTTCCATCGCATCT
>NC_037540.1:32655443-32665542 GCF_001531365.2 Cynara cardunculus var. scolymus | reverse complement strand
AGAACTTATAGTTATATATATATATATACACACACACACACACAATCAAACTTTATATATAATTAGCACTAGAATCAATATAATACATATCTTTTATTTTACATAATTTTACTAAGACTTTTTTTTTTAGGATTTTTTTTATAAAGAAACCAAACTATGAACTGTCAAAAACAAATCTAAAAAACTCGAATAAGTAAAATGAAAAAAATAACAAATCAATCAGACTCCTATGTATCTGGAATGGTCATAATACTATTGTTCTACTTTGTGCAATTGCATGTAGGAAAACAGGGTTTTTAAGGAGGTTTTTGGTCAATGATGCAAATGAGTATATTATGACTAATATGAGCAAATTACAAAAATATTCAACAATTATAACAAAGTAGGTAACAACACAATATTTTCTTGATGAATATAAATATTTTATGAGAATATATGTAGGAGATAAATTGATATGTACAAAACAATTCTCATAATACACCTTATGGTTATAAATCAATACTTTCACACACACACATATATATATATATATATATTGATTTTGAATCAATTACAAAGTTTGATATAATAAAAAATTGATATATAAGACATATTAATATATATATATAGGGGCAGGTTCAAATGCAAACCATCCAATTCTAAAAAACCGTGTAAACCAATTTCGACCAATAAGAAAATTCCATTTTTTTTAAATTAAATTTAATTGATAAGGGTATTTATGTCATTTTACACAATTTTTTGATAATTAAGGAAGTTATTAATACATTTTATTTAAGGCAATTTAATAAAAGAAAGTATGAAAATGGTAACGTTTCAAACTTTTATTATATTATATTATTAAAATCTTGATTTTTAATTATTTGGTATGCAATGAATCTGGAAAGGTTGTATGAAGATTATATCAACTTTAAGAATGAAATCGTGGGTTGAGGTTGGAGAAAAAAAAATCAATGTTCATGAAACTGTATTAATATGAAAAAGTTTCATTGTAAAATGATTTATTTTCTTCTTCAATGCATATGGTATATATAAATGAAATAGGTTCATGATGGTANAATGAAATAGGTTCATGATGGTAAAACATTTTCATTTTCTAATTGATTCGTGATTCATGAACTAGTTTCATGGTGATCAATGTTGCATTGTAATCGAAGTTCAGTTTAGTTGGTAGAATGAACATGAAACGGGTGCATAATGGATTTTGTTCGTTATGAAATATACGTATCATGAAACGGGTGCATAAATGGATTTTGTTCGTTATGAAATATACGTATCATGAAACGGGTGCATAGTTAATGAAATAGATTCATGTAAAATAGTTAATAAAATAGTTAATGAAATAGATTCATGTAAAATAGGTAATGAAATAGATTCATGTAAAATAGTTAATAAAATAGTTAATGAAATAGATTTATTGAATAGAATGAACATGAAACGGGTGCATAATGGACTTTTGTTCGTTATGAAATATACGTATCATGAAACGGGTGCATAGTTAATGAAATAGATTCATGTAAAATAGTTAATAAAATATATGTTATTGTACATGAAATTAATGTGCATGATCATTGAAGTGTATGAAACTGATGCATAATGTAAGATTATATTTTTAATATATTTTTTTTATTTCCTTAAATAAACTAAAATAATCTTTTACACTTTTACCCTTATTGATGATATAAGATTATATTTTTAGTATGTATTTTTTTTATTTCCTTAAATAAACTAAAATAATCTTAACCGTTGATCAATAAAATGGATGGATGAGATTGGTTTACACGGTTTTTTAGAATTGGGGCGGTTTTTATTTGAACGCTCCTCTCTCTCTCTCTCTCTCTCTCTCTATATATATATATATATAGAAGAACCAATAATGATAAGATGGATTCATATATCAAAGTAATTATTGATTATTATTAATTTCATATATATAAACATGATCATCGACTCATTTAGCTAATTTAAATAATTTAAAAAAATTATAGTCATCGCGCAACGCACAATGTCAAACATTAGTGTTTAATAAGAGAGATGGTAGTCAAGTTTAACTTTTTTTAGATCTTGGGAAACAAAGAATGTCCAATTTTTAAGAAGGCTGGGATCTTACGTATATTTGTAAGAGAAATTACCCAAAATGACCACTTTATATATAGTACCCTAATAAGATGACCATTTTTCAGACTTCTTTCACAAGATAACCACAAGGGTTGCCCCGGAAGGTGATTTTACTCTATGGGGGTGATTTTTTGATTTGAAGTACGGATTTGGGTCTCACACGGTGTTCAAAAAGGCATGACATGGTCGATATAACGCAAGACACGTCTCTGCCATTACAAAATGACCCACAACGTTTCTATAAGACGTGGCTCACGTCATGACGTCTTGAAACGCGTCATGGCATGCGTTTTATGTAACACGTGATTTTTTCCAAAAAAAAATTATTGTTTATCTTTTATGTTTTTACACTTTTAACTTCAGATTTCACATTTTTATAGATTTAACTAATCATATCACTCACAGTTTCACAAAGTCATAAACATTACAGACTCACGGTTAAAATGAAGTTGTAAAATTATCTTTATAAGCTCTATTTTAAATGTTTATCTTTATAATAATAAACTATATGATTTTTCTTATTCTAATATGAATGTACATTTTTTTATATCTCTATCTGACTAAATAATTAATGTATATATATATATATATATATATATATAATCCTATATATGACATACATATTTGTCGCATTATGTCATGCCTTAAAAAACGCCGCGTCCTCACCGTGGCATGTAAGGCTTGAGGCTTGACCTCACCGCCACGTCTCACCTTTTTGAACCTTGGTTCCACATGTATACCATTTTGGGGACAAAAATCTGATTTTTTTAGGATCTCATGCAAATCGCCCCTATCCCATGCAAATTGCTCTGGGGTCGAGTTTGACCTCTATTTTGTCATGTAGCGGAAACATTCTATGGCACGACTTTTTAGTTGATTTCACAACTTAATGATGACGTGACTAGACAGGGGTGATTTTCATTGGTATTTTGTCTTTATAGGACCAAATGTAGTACATATAACTCTTGTATTGTTCTATATAAAAATGTAGTAATCCAAACACTTCTACTCTCACAAACATTAACCCTTAAACACTTTCTACCATCACAACCCTTAACACAAATATAAAATCACGTCAAGGTGATAATGGTTCTATGTATGTTCAAAGTGGTGGTTTGTTCTAGACGATAAATGGTGTTATAGAGTATTTGTGGCTAGGAGTGTCCAAACGTATATTATATTTGCCTTCGCCAATAACTCATTCTGGTTTGGTTAAGCGTGTCGCAAAAATTTAAGTTTACGTAGTCGTTTTTCGTAATTTTATAAAAATTCTTTGAGTTGTAAGTTATTTGAGCTAGGTGACGACGATGATGTGCTGATGTTCCAAAACGTCGTTCATCAATATTTATTGCAAATTTGACACTCTTTGTTGTCGACGGTGGTAGTGGTGGTAGTGATGGTGGAGATCCATCAAGTGTCGTAATCCATCAACCAAGTATATTTTTCCACAGTAGTAGTGGTGCAAAGCCATACGGTCCTTCTCGAATCAATCAAACATGTACTTTTTACCCTAGTGGTAGTGGTAGAAATCCCTACGGTTCTACCAGAATCAATCAATCAAGTTATTTCTTCCCTGGTGGTAGTAGAGGAAATCCATATTTTACCGTCGTAATAAATCAATCGAAAAGTTTCTTCCCCGGTGGTATTGATGGAAATCCATATTTTGCTGTCTGAATCAATCAAACACGTAGTTTTTTTTGGTTGTAGTGGCTCTCATACATGAAATGTTGTCGGAATCAATCAATATGGTGCTACTGTAATTAATGAACTTGATATTTGTGTTCATTTGTCGAAGACGCCGATTGCAAAGCAACATTATCAAACCCAACCCACTAAGATTTTTGAACCGATAAATGATTTTGATCATATCATAGTTTTTTGGTTCAAGATTTGAACTAGTCTCTGATACAGTTTCCGAACTAGTCCCTAGACCAGTCTCTGAAACAGTCAATGTTGTGGAGGTAAATAAGGATGAAGACGTTTCTGTTGCAGCATAAATTTTGAATATACCCGAAGACGATAACTTAAATGATGAAGCAATCCATTCGGTAATGAATAGTTTTTGGTGTATGTCCGACCCAACACCTTGCTCTGCCCCTGTTATCATACCCAAAAGAAACCTTTCCTACCAGCCTACATCACAAGTAAAAGTTCTAGAAACCTTTGACTCGAAGGACTCATTGAAGCTGGCATTGGGATTAAAATGCATTTATGAAAACTTCCAGATAAAGGTTAAAAGATCATCCAAACACTGCTACAAGACAGTGTGTCACTCCTCAGACTGTGATTGGTGTTTAATAGCGGTTTCTATCAATGGTACCAGTATGTTTGAGATTCAGAAATTGTATGATGAACACATTTGTTCAAGGTCCCAAGTCCATCCAAACCACCATAATGTGAATAAAAAGGTTTCGGGTCATATATTGACAGCGAGTTTGAAAGAATGTAGGAGAGTCTACCTTAGAAAAGAAATCATGGAAGATGTGAACCAACACATATTAGCATCTCCTACAACCGAGCATGGAGAGTAAAGATGTATGTCTTACAACTGTTGAAGGGGAACCCTAAATCGTTGTTTAACCTACTCCCTGTTTATTGTCATAATTTGAAGATAGTGAATCAAGGACCGTGACTGAAATCGCCCTTGATGCATTAGGACGATTCAACGTGTTTGTTGCACTTTTTTTATCGGTAATAATTTTCATTATAGTCTTTGATCATAATTTTATTTTATGGTTTGAAGTTTATATTTGTAACCTCATTCATCTGCAGATCCGCTCGTTTATAGGACACTTGTGACTGCTCCTTATAGTGGATGGTGCCCATCTGAAGGGGCCATATGTGGGCACCAAATTCTTAGCGGTCGGCATGAATGAAAACATCCAGATCGTACCCATTGTAATGGGATTTGGGAATAAAGAAAGTGGCCCGTCATGGACATTGCTTTTATATAAGTTGAGGCAATATATCGGTGAAGTGCCAAATTTAACATTCGTAACTGATAAGGCTGCTTCTATTGAGTTTCCATTAGAAGGTATTCCTAACGTGCATCACAGACTTTATTGTCGGCATTTGAGCCATAACTTGCTCCTAACCTTGAATAGAGACAAGAAAAAGGTGGATGTTTGGAAGGCATGCAAATCTTATAGGGTGTCGGACTTTGAAGCTACAATGGATTTGATGCGGCACAGTCTATCTAACACCTCTCAATATCTTGAGTAAGTTGGTTACACTAGATGGACA
Organism: Cynara cardunculus var. scolymus; assembly: GCF_001531365.2. Lineage (NCBI taxonomy): Eukaryota > Viridiplantae > Streptophyta > Magnoliopsida > Asterales > Asteraceae > Cynara > Cynara cardunculus. Next base: position 32,660,184 of record NC_037540.1, on the reverse strand, counting down.
ATATCGCACTTCCCTGGATTACGGTATAGTGCAATGACTTCCAATAGTGACGAGTCCATCAATCTAGTAACTTGGTTTGCATATTACCTACCGATAACAATGTTAGTTGAATTTTATTGGGCGATATTGCAACAATGGTATTTTATATGTCAGCATAACGGAGGTAAATTTATATTCAAAAACTATATTTTAATTTATGTAACATAGGCTAATGTTATAATTTTTTACAACATAAATGATAAATGCAGTCACACCTTGGATGGAGGCAAAAATAGAAAAGAGAATCCATAAGAGTGAAACATGGAGGGTTTTTCCCATTAACGAGTTGTCATTTTAAGTTAATGACAGGTATAAGAATGGAAAAACAATTTGCCATGCTAAGACTTATACATGCTTGCAATGGTAACTTTTCGGTATACCTTGCAGCTATGTAATATCGATTACTCGAAGTTTTGATATTCAAGACTGCAACCAATTTTGTTCAGTCTAGTTCAACTCTGATTCCTATCAGGCACCATACGAGGAGGAAGTAAATCCTCTTTCACCAGAAACTGAATATGTGTTGCCCAATGAATGTATGACCGTTCGACCACCTTCTATGGACATACAAAAGTCTGACAGACTAGAAAACTGCGGCCGTAACCCATCACGAGACGAGGAACCAATAGTGAAAATTTGCAGTCAATGCCGGCAGAATTGGCATTTTTGTTATAAATGACCAATTTCGATGCCAGCTGCTCATCGGTTTATTCAACCTTAGATTTCAACACAAAAATAGAAACCAGGACAAGTATACACCTTGAACTACTGTCCTCTCGTAACAAGTAGTAATGGTAAAGTACCACATATCGTTCCCACAGAGATAGCTTTGCAAAGTTATTCAAAAGTCCAGTCTATAAAAACTAATTTCAGATGACGAAATGCTGGATTTAATTTATCTAAACTTTGGAGGTTTGATTAGTAACTAAGAGAATATCAGTCGTAAAAAAAAGCACAGGGTGCAGAGGTTGATTAAGACACTAAACAAATGATTCAGCAAAAAGGTGACATAGCATTCCTGCCACAATTATCTAAAATCAATAAATAATTTTATATAACTGTCACAGTATCAACTATCGGGTCGACGACCTCTCAAGAGTACACACCGATCAACGTGCTATCGATACGATATCATTTATGTTAGACGTCGTGAATCCTAGCACAACACAGTGTTACCATCCTACACCGTAGAAGTATAGTACTTATCAGATACTAAAGCTATTTATAACCTTCTCCTATTACCTCAGGTTTTATTATTTATCTTAACTCTAAAATTTAATGCATTTTCATACATAAAAACACTTGTCAATTAGTTTTAATGTAATCTTCAATGAAATTTTAATCACCTGAAACAAATAGTAGACTATAATGCTAATAAGACACCTTTGTACTTTCATATCGACTTTGGTCTTAATTTCCCCTTACACCCCAAGCTAAGGCGTTTAGCCCATCATCGCTTGGTTTCTTCTCGCGAAGGATGTAAGGATTGAAAAATAAGTAACTGATACGTAAAAGTAAATTACAAAAATTAAATTGCGAGAAATTAAAATGCTGGAATTTAAAGTACTGGAAAGTAAATTACAGAATTATAAATGACTGAAAGTAAATTACTGGAAATTAAATTACAGAAAGTAAATTGCAGAAAGTAAATTGCAGTAAAGTAAAGTGCAGAAATTAAAAGACTGAAAAGTAAAGACTGAAATTAAACTACTAAAAGGTAAATACTAATAACTAAAATTATTCTAAGACAAGACATAAACTAAATACTTATATGCTAAGATGTGACAAGTGAAAGCTTAAAAAAAGGAATATTTAAAGAAACTTGCACTCCAAGTTAAAAAAACTTGCAAGACAAGTTTCGTTACTAAAAATGAAGAGTTACTTGCAAACAAAATATTTAGTCTACGAAAATTAATCAAGAGCCACAAAGGATGAAATCCAATGTAAAGCAACAAAGATCGATATATTTCAACTTTGTAAAGAAAGTCAGAAAGCGTTTATAACTTGAAAGTATTTAGAGAGTAATTGTTTAATCCAATTAAAACCAAAAGCTAAAATATTTAGAGAGTAATTGTTTAATCCAAAGGTTGTGTGTACAAAAACAAAGGCTTAAGCTTCTATTTATAGAGAGTTTGGAGCTTGAAAAAGGGGGTTAACTAATAAGACATTAGAGGTCTTCAAAACAGGCTTTGTGATGGGTCTCGAGTCCGGCAAATAATAGAATTTTTTAAAAATAAGCCTATTATGTCTAAAATACGACTTGTGATAGCGATAAGTAGGGTTGTCTCCTCAGGAACTCAGTGTTAATCGTAAGTCTAAAACGTAACCGTGTGCAAATTCATAAAAAAATGTGTGTATATATAAAAAGGGGGGGTTGGAAGATTGATAAATGGCCTAAATACGCAAATTAAATTGAGAACTTTAAATAATAACGAATAAATTCTAGTGATGAGTATAACTAGTTCTTTATCAAATCATGTATCATTGACTTGTAAAAAAACATTTTCTCAATAGATTTTAGACCGGTCGTGAGTGTCGACACGTGCCAAACACTCAGCTTGTCTTTATAATTAAACTAGCACGAGAAGCTCGGTAGATTAGTTCCTAATTGATTAAGTTGATTCTAGTCACGGATATAAAATTGAACCTACCAATTGCCTTAAGTAATAAACAAGCACCAATCCTAACTAATGAACGGAAACCCGAACATTTAAGCTAGATTACACAGTCCTATAACGCAAACCAATGAACTTGGTTGTCTATTGATGCACTATTTGCTACCAAGTGGAAATTAAGAACAATTACAAATTCCTAATCATAACTAGCAATTCAAATATAGGCTAAAGGATTCAAGGGATCCTTCTCAAAACCAAAATCCCAAAAATGAAGAACGATTCTGAACAAGAATTGTGCAAAAAAATTCAATTAAGGTTCAATGTTAAACAAGTCTCAACAAAATTCAATTCAAATTAGCTATAATCCCATCACTAGAAACAGAAAATTAGCAACTCATAATTCTAAAATCTGCAAATTGATTTCAGTTTCTTCTCAGTTTCTGTTTCTGATCAATTTCAGTTTCTCCCTCAATCGACAGCTTCCTCCTTCTTCGATTTCTGCCTACCTGGTGATCGACTTCTATATCTTCAATCCCCTTTTGTCTCGAGCTCTGTCCTCTCTCGATTTTTCCTCTTGATTTTCCTCCTCAATCGACAGCTTCCTCTTTCAATCGATTTCTTCCTTTTAATTGCCATCTCTCTTTCCACGATCTCTCGTCTCTCTCTCTCTCTCGATGCCCACGTTGCTGCTGCTCAATGTCAAAAACAAAGACCGATTGTTTCTCTAGTGTTGGGCAGCAGCCCTATTTTTCTTTTGGGCTGCTGCAGTTTTTCTTTTGGGCTGCTGTAGTTTTTCTTTTGGGCTGCTGCTACAGGGCTGTTTGGACACAGCAGCAGGGCTGTTTAGAGACTGTTTCTGTGTTGTTTGGCTGCCGTTTCTCCTGCTGTTTGGCTGTTGTTTCTTGTTTGGCTACAACAGTTGTTTGCTGTTTGGCTACAGCAACTGTGTTGTTTGGCTACAAAAAACAATTAATCAATTTTTTTTCTTTTTCAACTTAAATAGCCTCAAGAAGTTAAATATCAACTCAAAATTAAATTGGATCTTTTTAAGCATCTATTTAACATTAATTTCAAGGTAACTTGACATAAAAATGTATTAATTGGGTGCTTATCAAGTTCCCCCACACTTAGATCATTGTCCGTCCGGACAATGACTTGAGTTAGCACGTAGTTATAAAAATCGAATCCAATGAGAATGTCAACACATATAACATATCATGAGTTTGAAATTTGCAACAAAGTATTGAAAAGAGGATGCACACGCAATCAAGTAGACACAAGCTAATCTCGAGACTCTCACGAATGGAATTAACAAAGCAACACTCGATTCACTCCTTGGGTTAATGTGTATCGCTCAATTCGTCAATGCACTAGCATGTACCTACCATATACTTGAAAAGTCTCTCACTCTCCACTACTTGGATAAAATACATGCTTATAAATCAAAAGGTCTTAAAAGGTGTAACGAAAAACAAGGCTTTGGGTATGGTAGAGATGTATTTTTGGGAAAAAGTGACAAAGGACCTTTTATCAAATGGACAACCCGGTTACTCAACCATGAGAATTTTGTTCTACAAAGGAATTTCCATATCTATCTTTTAATGAACATTCCCCTTTAGGCGATAGGAAATAAAGATAATTTGAAGCATATTCAACCTCATCATTCTGATTATCGTCTTTGGCTTCTTTATCTCTTCTTTTTCGAATTTTTCTCTTCTTTTTCATTCATTCTTCCCTTTCATTTTTCACTTTTTTAGCATTCTCCAACATATAAATACAACTTTTTGAGCATACAGGAAAACCGGGACTACTCCATTGGTGATTGGTCAGGTGAGTTGTGTTTGGATTAGTTCATGATGTGGGTGACAAAGGAAATAGGCTAAGGCTCAAAGCAGTGTGCAAAAGGGATAGTCACAACATAAAGGGGTAGGCTTAAGGTTAGTGGTTTAACATAAAAATGAGCAAACGATGGCCTTTATCATGTTTATTAGCATGTAAATATCATGTAGTCTTAAGGAGAGACAATGCAAGTTCTAGAGGTACATATCTAGGCCCGACGTAATCACACAAGAAATGAATTTAAGACT
>NC_037540.1:32638930-32654708 GCF_001531365.2 Cynara cardunculus var. scolymus | reverse complement strand
GATCTAAACTTTTCTAAAGCAAAAACAACTGCTAGCAACTCTTTCTCGGTGGTTGAGTAGTTGCATTGTGCACTATCAAGTGATCGTGATGCATAATATATAACATAAGGGCTTTTACCGTCTTTCTGTCCCAATACCGCTCCGACGGCATGATTACTAACATCACACATAATCTCAAATGGCAATTGCCAATTTGGAGGTCGGATGATAGGGGCAGAAGTAAGCATATCTTTCAATAAATCAAATGAACTCTTACATACCTCATTGAAGACAAAGTCTRCMTYTTTTTRTAGAAGTTCACAAAGGSGTCGAGTGATCTTCGAGAAGTCTTTWATGAAACRCCGGTAGAAACCTGCATGACCRWGAAAAGAACGGRCCTCTCTAACACTCGAGGGGTAAGGCAAGGATTTTATGACATCGATCTTTGCCTTGTCAACCTCTATACCCCTTTCCGAGATAACATGACCAAGTACTATACCTTGGTTGACCATGAARTGACATTTTTCATAATTTAAAACCAAATTAGTTTCAATGCACCTCTTTAAAATTGTGGTCAAGTTATCTAAGCATGAACTAAACGACTCACCATAAACTGTGAAATCGTCCATAAAAACCTCAATAATATTCTCTACATATTCTAAAAATATACTCACCATACATCGTTGGAATGTTGCCGATGTACTGCAAAGACCAAAGGCATCCTCCGTTAGGCAAATGTACCGAAGGGGCAGGTGAACGTGGTCTTCTCTTGGTCCTCTCTCGCTACCGGTATCTGATGAAAACCTGAATAACCATCCAAAAACATTAGTGAGTATGACTGGCTAACCTTTCTAACATTTGGTCTATGAATGGAAGGGGAAAATGGTCTTTTCTAATTGATGAATTAAGCTTACGATAACCAATACATACTCTCCACCCGTTTTGAACACGGTGGGCACTAACACACCTTCGGCATTCTCTACCACAGTAATGCCAGTTTTCTTAGGGACTACTTGGACCGGGCTTACCCACTTGCTGTCAGAGATTGGGTAGATCATATTGGCATCCAAAAGCTTAAGTATCTCCTTCTTGACAACTTCCATCATCGGTAGGTTCAACCTCCTCTGCACCTCTTGGAATGGCTTGTACTCTTCCTCTAATAGAATCTTGTGATGGCAAAGTGAGGGACTAAGGCCCTTGATGTCGGTGATGGTTCATCCAATCGCCTCTTGTGCTCCTTCAAAACATCCACAAGCTCTCTTTCTTCCTTTGATGATAATGTGGCGGATGTGATCATCGGAAGGGTCTCTTTATCTCCCACGTTGGCGTACTTCAGATGATGTGGTAGCATCTTCAACTCTAGCTCGGGTGCCTATTCAACAGAAGGCAAAAGTCTAGTGTGAGACATAGGTAAATCTATTTTTAAAACTTCATACCTTGGCTTTGGTACTCGCCCTTTCTCCATCCAATACACCAATTCTGCAAAATCATCATCAAGCTTGTACTCTTGGGCAAGCTTCTTCAAACTTCCACTCATTAAATCCCTGTCTAGAATCACTTCTAACGCATCCCGATTAGATAGATCAAACATAGTATCAGATAAAGACTCGATAATATCAACAAAGCGTAATGATGAAACATCACTCGGATATCGCATGGCATCATATATATTAAATTTAATCATCTCGCCATCGAATTCCATGGTCAAACTACCACTAAGGACGTCTATCTTAGTCTTAGAGGTTTTCAAAAATGGTCTACCTAGCAAAAGCATACCAGCCTTGGAGGCATTTTTCTTCTCCATATCTATAACATAAAAATCTACCGAAAAGACCAATTCATTCACTTGAACTAGCATGTCCTCTAATACCCCTTTAGGGTAGACAATAGACCTATCCACTAGTTGGATTACGACACCGGTGGCTTGAGGGGCCCTACATCCAAAGATGAGTAAATGGCAATGGCATAACATTAATTGATTCCCCCAAGTCCAACATGGCTTGATTTACCGAGACATTGCCTACCTTACATGATATGGTAAACATGCCCGGGTCTTTACACTTTGGTGGTAACTGTTTTTGCAAAACAGCAGACACATTTTGACTCATACTTATCTTTTCATTACCCTTTAGTTTCCTTTTATTTGTACAAAACTCTTTCAAAAACTGAGCATATCTAGGAACTTGCTTAATTGTATCTAGTAAAGGGATGTTTACATGAACTTTCCGGAATGTGTTAAGGATCTCCTTCTCTTTGCTCTTCCACTTTGTCTTCTCAAACTGGCTCAGGAATGGCGGTGCTTGAACTATCACTTCAGGTGTCTTCTTCTTTGCCTCCTCTTCTTTGACATCCTTTGCTCCCGAAATGGATGTCTTGACCTCTAACTCTTCTTTTTCCTCGTGAACCTTTTCTTTCTTCTTCTTTCCAACCTCTTGAAGCTCCTTTCCATTTCTCAAAGTGACAGCACTCACATTTGCCTTCGGATTCATCTCCATTTGAGACGGTAATTTACCTTTGTTTGCTAATTGGCCAATGGTGGCTTGAAGGTCCTGAATACTCGCTTGAGTTTCCTGTTGAAATTTCACCATGTTAGCAGCCATAAACTTAACTACATCCTCTAATGACATACCTGAGCCACTAGGAGCTTACGGTGACACTTGATGTTGATGTTGGGCACCCGGCTGAAATGGTGCCTTCGGTTGATGTTGTTGCTGAAATCCTAGCGGTGCATGGAATTGTTGAGGTTGAAACTACGGAGGCGGCTGGAATGAACCTCTTTGCTGAAATTGTTGACCTTGTCCTTGCCTCGGGGCATAGTTCAAATTCGGATGCTGCCTCCAACCATGGTTGTATGTGCTCAAAAAAGGGTCGGGAACCCGGTTGTTTGAGTTCTGAAAGTTGCCACCCCCAATGGCGTTCACTTGCTCTTCTTCTTCATGCAAAGTCGGGCATGCATCGATGGGGTGTGCCACTGATGAGCAAAATCCACATGCCTTGACTTGAGGCATATTACCCATGGCAAGCTGTTTCACAAGGTTAGTCAAATCAGTTATTTTAGTTTCTAAGGATTTAACATGTACCTCACTAGTGCCTCGCCCAATGTCACTCCGTACTCCAAATTGCTTGGAGTTTTCTGCCATGGTATCTATCAAGGTCCTCGCTTGAGTTGGCGTCTTGTTCACTATAGCTCCTCCGCTCGCGGCATCCGTCATCTTTCTTTCCATTGGTAGCAAACCTTCATAAAAATATTGAATTAATAATTCATCAGAAATACCATGTTAAGGACAACTTACACAAAGGCACTTGAAGCGCTCCCAATACTCGTATAATGACTCCATGTCCTTTTGCTTTATCCCACATATCTCTCTTCTAATCTTGGCGACTTTGGATGCGGGAAAGTACTTGTCCAGTAATGCTCTCGCCATTTGCGCCCAAGTGGTGATGGATCCTGGCGGTAAGTAGAAAAGCCACTCCCTAGCTGTGTCAACTAGGGAGAATGGAAATGTCTTCAGCTTGAGATTATCCACCGTCGTGCCTTGTGGCTTCATCCCCAAGCATACCATGTGGAACTCGGTCATATGTTTGTATGGGTCTTCGTTAGCTAAATCATGAAAACGAGGTAGTAAGTGTATTAAACCAGTTTTAAGTTCAGCACTTACCTCTTCCGCTGGATAGGTGATGCAAAAAGGTTGTTCTTAAAGTGCGTTCGGGATTCGCCATTTCTTCTTCAGTCTCGATGACCAGTTCTTCTTGCTCAGAATGAGGTTTCTCTTCTTCTTCCTCCGTCTGGTCTTCTGAATCGGATGCCAGCTCATATCTTTCCAAATATTGAGAACCGATGAAGAAGTGGAAGCGCCTTGCTTCTTTCGAAGCTTAGCTTGCTTTCTTAGCTTAGCTTGCTTTCTTAGCTTCTTTGCGATTTTCTCAATTTCCAGATCAATTGGCAATGGTGAACCTACACGAAACAATCTTCACATAAACAGTTAAACTCGTCGAGTCCCCGACAACGGCGCCAAAAATTTGATGAGTGTCGAGTCCAGCAAATAATAGAATTTTATAAAAATAAGCCTATTATCTCTAAAAAACAACTTGTGATAGCGATAAGTAGGGTCGTCTCCTCAGGGACTCAGTGTTAACCGTAAGTCTAAGACTTAATCGTTTGCAAATTCATAAAAAAAGTGTGTATATATGAAAGGGGGGGTGGAAGAATGATAAATGGCCTAAATACACAAGAACTTTGAACAGTAACGAATAAATTCTAGTGATGAGTATAACTAGTTCTTTATCAAATCATGTATCATTGACTTGTATAAAAACATTTTCTCAATAGATTTTAGACCGGTCTTGAGTGTCGACACGTGCCAAATACTCCGCTTGTTTTTATAATTAAACTAGCATGAGAAGCTCGGTAGATTAGTTCCTAATTGATTAAGTTGATTCTAGTCACGAACATAAAATTCAACCTGCCAATTGCCTTAAGCGATAAACAAGCACCAACCCTAACTAACGAACGGAAACCCGAACATTTAAGCTAGATTACACAGTCCTATAATGCAAATCAATGAACTTGGTTGTCTATTGATGCACTATTTGCTACCAAGTGGAAATTAAGAACAATTACAAATTCCTAATCATAACTAGCAATTCAAATTTAGGCTAAAGGATTCAAGGGATCCTTCTCAAAACCAAAATCCAAAAATGAAGAACTATTCTGAACAAGAATTGCGCAAATAAAATTCATTCAAGGTTCAATGTTAAACAAGTCTCAACAAAATTTAATTCAAATTAGCTATAATCCCATCACTAGAAACAGGAAATTAGCAATTCATAATTCTATTTCGAAACAGAAATTAAACTTACTGATGGTAGAAAGCAGTAGAGCATGAAGAACCCTAATTGAGAAATCCAAAATGTACTCTAAAATCTGCAAATCGATTTCAGTTTCTTCTCAGTTTCTGTTTTTGATCAATTTCAGTTTCCTCCCTCAATCGACAGCTTCCTCCTTCTTCGATTTCTGTCTATTTGTTGATCGAATTTTATATCTTCAATCCCCTTCTGTCTCGAGCTCTGTCCTCTCTCGATTTTCAGTCTCCTCTCGATTTTTCCTCTTGATTTTCCCCCTCAATCGACAGCTTCCTCCTTCAATCGATTTCTTCCTTTTAATCGCCATCTCTCTTTCCACGCTCTCCCGTCTCTCTCTCTCTCTCTCTCTCTCTCTCTCTCTCTCGATGCCCACCTTGCTGCTGCACGATGTTAAAAAGAAAGACCGGTTGTTCCTCTTTTGGGCTGGTGTTGGGCAGCAGCCTTGGGCTGCTGCTGTTTTTCTTTTGGGCTTCTGCAGTTTTTCTTTTGGGCTGCTGCTGTAGGGCTGTTTGGACACAGCAGCAGTGCTGTTTGGAGACTGTTTTAGTGTTGTTTGGCTGCAGCTTCTCCTGCTATTTGGCTGTTGTTTCTCCTGTTGTTTGGCTGTTGTTTCTTGTTTGGCTACAACAATTGTTGTTGTTTGGCTACAACAACTGTGCTGTTTGGCTACAAAAAACAATTAATCATTTTTTTTCTTTTACAACTTAAATAGCCTCAAGAAGTTAAATACCAACTCAAAATTAAATTGGACCTTTTTAAGCATCTATTTAACATTAATTTGAAGGTAACTTGACATAAAAATGTATAAATTGGGTGCTTATCACTTTGACCATGCCCATGGCCTTAGATCCAGCAGCTTCAAGGGAGCAGCCCAAGGAAATTCGGCCCAGACAAAAAGTGCAGCTCACTGATTGGTGCTATAGGACTTCTGCCAACATGCTCCTACAGGACTGCTGTAAGACTTGGGCCAAAAATCATCAAAAATCTGCATAAACAGGGAATTAACATTAGATATGATATAGTACTACTATTATATACATATGTGAAGATTACATAAAAAGACTCAATTAAGACACTAATGGGCAAATAAAACAAATGAAAATGGTTAAGAAAATGATGTAATAAGGTTAATAAATTAACACTTATCACCAGCTCCTAGGCCGACGCCCAGAACTTCAAACAGTCGTCAAAAATCTGTTAGTCGAACAACCGATTGTGGTCCATCTCAACTTGATTCTACACAAGACTACGTGGTCCATCTCAACCTGATACTACACAAGACTATGTATTTGATACCTACGGTTTAAGTAAGAAAATGTGTTTGTTCTCCAAAAGGTTTGTCGTTTGAATACTAAATGGCAATTTGTCTTTCAATACATTAACATTAACCATTAATACATAAACATTACCATAAAAACATCAATGAAAAAAACGCCATCAAGACATAAACATACACACTAATTCTTCTCCGGATAAAGTTGTTTACAACATTCAATCCAGTACTGCTTTTCATTGATCATTTCCTGCATCACGGGGTACTCTTTAGCTATGTCTTTCACACGTTTTTTCTCAATTCGTATCTTTTTCTGTTGCTGCTTTATAGTCTTCTTCTTTTCTTTGATCACGGCCTCCATTTTACTCCGCCTCTCTCTATTACTCCACCATTTATCACTAATTTTCTTGATCTCTGCTTCAGTTTTTTCTATTAGTAGCTTCATCCTAGTAGGCATGATTTGAGTAGATTGAGGGTTTGATGATGATGGGTTTCCAGCCATTTCTTGAAGGAAGTAGACAAGCAATTGTTTAAGATTGAATATGATTGATATGAAGTTATGATTTTTGGTTTGATAAGGCATCCTATTTATACACATACACATGGTAAAAAATCACCTCCATGAAAAAAAAAATAGCCCTTTATGGTCATCACCCACCTACCCCTAGAGTTATCATAGATTCATCTAAAAGGTATGACCTCAGCCACCTACCCTTAGAGGTTTCATAGTGTTGTCAAATCATGTCATAAGTACAATGATCAATGTGTAAATTACTATAGTTTCAAGGACCAATCGTGTCATAGGGTTATTCTTTATCCTTCCCTATTTAATGGAAGAGGTTGAAAGATTTATTACTTGTTATCCTTCCCTATATTCTCTATAACAATAGATGTAATCTCTTCTGGTTTTGGTTTTGAACATCCAATAATGGACGAGGAGTGGGAGAGGCTGGGTGATGAATGGGTTAAAAGTCAACTTCCACTAACAATGTCCGATTATTTGAAGCAATATGTTGAGGAATGGGAACTCACAATCCTTTATACTACTTCAAAAATGTGTGAAGCTTCGTACAAAAAAGAAAAGATTGAAGAGGAGATGAAGGAGGGAAGACATAGATTGTTGATGCAAAACAACAGATTAAGTATAAGCAGAATTGGATTGCTGATAGAAGAAAACAAATTAAAGAGAAAAACTTTGAATGATGATGCATGGTTCGAACTTGCAGTTGAGGAGACTAAAAGAAACATTAGGTACAATGAAGACAACATTGATAGAAGGAACTAAAGCACTTTATCCACAGGATAAAATGTAGTTATATTTGGATTAACTATTGCGATCGATGTTCCTAGCTTAAACTTTTATAATTAATTGCTTTCAGTTTGTAACTTTCCCTATAAATAACCTTGTTTTCCTTCACAAACATATTCCACCATCAAGTCTTCATTCAATCTCTACTAAGTAGCTCAAAATGGCGCTGATGCAATCATTCGAACTTCATGGACAAATTACAACCCAGGCCATCGATTCTTTTGTTATTGATTACCTGTTAGTGTTTCATTTATGAAACCTTTACATAATATCATTTTTTTCATATACATATATGTATATGTTATTCCTTACTTTTTATAGGGATGAAATTGTGGACTTATTGATTGACTTGACCCGCCCATGTGCCCTTTATCTATCATAGTTATTCAAGGGTCATTAAGATCAAAAAACAATTTTGAAGCATCCCTTTTTGAAGCTGTTTCAGAAGCCCGTAGGTTGAAGATGATGTTGGGGATAAGTTGGATTTCTTTTAGTAATCTTGATGTTTTTGTTCATCTAAATTGGATAAATCTATAATTTGTCGGAATAATAATTTATTTAATCATTTAAACGATTATTGTAGAATAATTGTCATTTACACAATTATTAGTCAAACAACTATCATTTAAACCAAAAATAGGTTTTATTACAACTAAGTTATACGTGTGGCATATAAAATAGATGCCAAACATTGACGAAATAACATAGCATGATGTAGTGTCAACTTTGGACAATATACATCTCCTTGGGATAACTGCTCAACAAACATACAATAAAACATCCCACAATCACTGAGGGTTCCACCCTGACTGGGCACGTCTTGCGGATAAACTACCCGTAATATCAGAATTTGGGTGTCTCTCCCAACTCTATATAGTATTCTATCTTCAATATAATTTTTTTTTGAAGAGGTACTTTATAACCATTATTGGAAGCATCGATCTGTTTTTTGAACATTTCCCAAGGACAAATATTGTAGATAGTCAATGCCATGAGCGCAAGCTCTGCGGTCACCAAATGAAGTTGTACTACGTTTATATGGATGAATACTTACAAAAATAAGTTTCAAATCAAAATTGACAAATACATTATTTTTTATATATAACAATAAATTTTTCCGAGATTTTACCAACCCGGTTAACATCACGCTATGTTGGAAATGGCTCTATGGTACCATTGTCGTAAAAAATTTGCTCCCTGGGGCCAATATTTGGGTTCTCTAGATTTGGTATCCAACATGGCTGCATGGTGGTCCAATGATTAGTCGATAGTCTCTTCTGAAGAAAACGTGCGTTACATGCATTAATATGCTATAAATAAGAAACAATAGATTAATTTTGTTTACATGGGTCAATTATGTACATTTCCAACTTAATTAATTAAGAATGTAATCCTCATACCCAACAATATTCTCCAAAAAACCTTTTCAAGCCGCCAATAAGATAACATAGATAAACACATCATGAGTAAATGATCAACATCATACAACTGACCAAGGTCAGATATAGTTGATGTAGGCATTGATGACGGCATTTGGTCGGCGACTTTCTTGTCCAGTTTATTTTTCTGTAAGGCCGTAAATGGAGACTATTTCCATCACGGTTTCTTGCTCACTCGTTCTCAAGAGCATCGGGCAAACAAACTTGTGGCACAGACGGGACCCTTGATTATGTGAATGATACAACATCCATTGCAGGTTCCTGGTGCAACAAAAACTGCATACACACAATCCAATATAAATGTAAAAGTTTATTTAATTGTTAACTTGTAAAGTAAGAAAATCAAAAAGCTTAAGCATATTTACGCATCCATCAAAGAGTCATGTTGCGGAATAAACTACGTACGCATAATTTAATATAAATTAAAAAGTTTACTTACTTGTTAACTTGTAAAGTAAAAACATCATAAAGCTTAAACATATTTACCATCCATCAAAGAGTATTGTTGCGCCATAAATTATGTATGCACGATTCAATATAAATTTAAAAAAAAATTTATTTAATTGTTAACATGTAACGTAAAAAATCAAAAGTTTAAACATATTTAACGCATCCATCGCAGATCCTGCTGCGGCATGAACAACGTACGCAAAACCCAATATAAATTAAAAACTTTTATTTGATTGTTAACTTGTAAAGTAAAATATCAAGAAAACTTACTGTTGTGTGCCATAAACAATGTATGCGTGATCCAATATAAATTAAAAAGTTTATTTAATTGTTAACTTGTAGAGCAAAAAATCAAATATCTCTAACATATTTACCGCATCTATCGTAGGATCCTGCTACGGCATAAACTACGTACGCATAATTCAATATAAATTAAAAAAAATATTTAATTGTTAACTTGTAAAGTAAAAATATCATAAAGCTTAAACATACTTACCTCATCACCCTGTCAATGTTTGTATGGTGTATAGTCAGCCTCCAATATTGGTTTTGACACATTGTTCTCAAACTTATTAAGTCTTGCGTCGAGAAACTCATATTTTTCGTTTATAAGGCCCGTCATTGATACGAACTTTTCATCAACCCCAAGACTCCATTGGTTAAATTCAATATGCCATTAGGGGATTTCACTATATTCTACGGATGAATGTCGTTGTTGTGGCTCATATCGTAGAGGTTGTGACGTGTGCACTTCAAATGATTAACGCACTGTAGATGGTGGGACATCATCGTCGACATCGTCATCATCATCTTTGTCACCCATGCCATGATCTAGGTATGGTTGTCCATTACGATTATTTGCCAAAAAGCCTTTGCTTTCGATCCACCATTGGGCCTCCTCTTCCAAAGGTGTCGTCACCAACGAGGTTAGAGGCTGAAACGCATTCTGAAAATATATAAATCAATATACTGCTTTTTTAACATAAATATTATAATTAAACCTAGTAAATTTAAATTTATAATAAATGAAATCGAACCTTGTCGATTTTTTCGAACTCGTAATACTCTTCTCACTTGATGTTTCTCATCCTTTTCCATCCAATGGCCCTCGGGATTGACGGATTGTAAAGAAAATAGTTTTGACCATGGGGAAAAGTCTCCAAAATCCAGATATGACAGGTTACAAAAAAAATATTGTGAGAAAATGTCAATTAATCCAAAAACAAAATAACATCTTAAAAAACAAATAAACAACAATAACCTACCTTGAAGGCATATAAGAAACCATATAATGTGTATTTGTTGGGAGGCCAAATTTTGTGCCTGCGATGCTAAAATGCATTTCTCAACTGCTTATATGTCAGACGCCATATATATGAGCTCATGAGTATTGGTTTCAGGCATCTAAATCTTCAATCAGATGTAAAATCTAGTGTTGGACAGTGTGATTTTTCTTTCGTCCTAGCAATACCATAAATATGAAGCATGATTACGAGGCACAGAGACACTGCATCATCGTCTAATATGTCTTGATTATTTAAGTCAATTTTATTTCTAAAATGATCGACTTTAATATCAGCATACTTGGTCATTTTACCAAACAATCTTGTACTTATTGAAGGAATGGTACAATGTGGTGGGCGAAACTCTGACCCAAATCGAAAACCCGTGATCAAACAGGACTCATGTCTGCTCAACCATAAGTGGAACCCTCCAGCATGATAATAGATGTCTTCGGATTGAGAAGGGAAAGAGGGATCCTCACATTGCACTATCCAATTAACTAAGAATGGATCTCCATGTGGGTTAGGTATATCTAACCATAGGTTGAAACACGTATGTCTAGACAATTGCAAACCTCCTTGGATTATTCATTAATTTTTCGTTAATTTTTTTAATTTGGGCCCTCAACATCACTGAACCTTAGTAGAACACCTATTAGAAAAATCATAAATTAAATGTTGTACAGAAATAATCTAAACAAAAATTAAAAAAAAAACAGATTATTAAGTTAAATACTAGACATAAATAGATTATTAAGTTAAATTAAAAAAAATGATTTCTTACAGGTGGTTCCATGATATAACAGTGGACATAAAGATGATGATTTGCCCCGACCATGTGGGGAACCCGGCACACCCGACTAAAACGAGGAGGGGGATTTTCCGCTAAAACGGGTCCCGGGGTTGGGGGTTGTTACTCAAACCGGGGTTGGGGCCATGGCTGGGGATCCCCGGTAGACTCAAATTAATGGATATTTTTCATGGGGTTTGATCATGGCTTGACCGAGGTTTGATCGAGGACGGGATGTTAATCCCCGTACCCGCCAGGATCGGGGTCGGGGTCGGGGTCAGGGGTTGTTAAAAACCGAGGATTACAAAAACCCGCCCCATTGCCATGGCTAGGTGGACAGTGGTAGGTGGTGGCGGACGATGGTGGAAGATGGAGGTGTACAGTGGTGGATGTCGGTGGACGGTGGTAGATGTTGGCATCCGTCTACGGTGGAAGATGTCGATGGATGGTGGTGGACTTCGATATAGAGTAGCTGTTCAGGGTGGTCGGTGGTGTTGGTAGAAGTTGATAGTGATGAAAAAATGGTCCCCTCCTATGGACATCTGATACAAAATTGTCTTGTAATAAGACGAAATAACATGTACAAATGCTCTCTATGTCTAGTCACGTCGTCAATGAGTTGTCAAATCAAACAAAAAGTTGTCATGAAATGTCTCCACTATAGGACAAAATAACGGTCATAATCGCCCCCAAGGGCGATTTCCAATAATGTAGGGCGATTTTCATAAACATGTTAAAAATCAAATTTTTATCCCCCAAATGGTATGCGTATGGGACCCATCCATACCTTCAAATCCCAAATCGCCCGCAATAAAGTAAATCGCCCTCCAAGGGGAGATTTTACTGTTATTTTAAAAGAAATGTCTCAAAAGTGATCATTTTGTTAGTGTACCATGTATAAAGTGGTCATTTTGAATAATTTTCCTATATTCATACAAAAAGATTTTGAGTTGTACCAAGTTGGTACCAACAAGAACCACCTTCTTTTAAACAAAAATGATAATCGTTTTACTAAAGGCACTCCAAATTTTTCTTCATTTCCAATACTTGTTACTTGACAAGCACTACCTTCTTTATACTATAATTATCTCAATAATTCTAAAACATATGTTGCATCTTTCCTTTTTTTTAAGCTCAATTTTCTTAACTAACAAAATAATACGTCACTCATACTTGATAATAATAATAATAATAATAATAATAATAATAATAATAATAATAATAATAATAATAATAATAATAATAATAATAATAATAATAATAATAATANATAATAATAATAATAATAATAATAATAATAATAATAATAATAATAATAATAATAATAATAATAATAATAATAATAATAATAATATTTACAATTTAACCTTCTGAATCTTGTTTTTTTAGACAAGATTAAAAGACGTTAAAGAGAGATTCTATCCATCCAAATAAGCTTTAATCCATTGCCTATTTACTTCAGAAATACTACCTTGTATTTATGAGATCCACTGTTTCAAACGGGTGGACTTTGAATATTTTAAATGGATCTAACCATTGACTTTTCAGTTTTCTAGAAAAAAGTTTTAGCCCCGAATTATAAAGCAAAACATTTTGTCCTTCACTTTGGTGAATTCTTTTGTCATGCCAATTTTTTTTCTCTTCTTTGTAAAAATTAGCATTTTCATAGGTGAAATCCCTATGTTCTTCTAATTCACAAAGTTGAGTTCTCCTTTTAATCTTGATCACTGAAATATCCTTGTTTAATTCTTTGATTGTCCAATATGTTGTTGATCCTCTCTCTTAGTGATTTGATGATAATCCCTTTTCACTTATACGTTGTATTTATGTTTCTGTATTTTCAGTTCCAGCGATCTTCACTGAGTATGTTCAGTGATCGTTGAAGAACTTGCATTGTAAATCTCTCAGAGACAACAATATTTCAAGAAGACAACACTCACACCAAAGAACCTTCAGCAACCATCGAAGACTGAAACTGAAGATTAGAGACTGACGAGTACGTGATCTGAAGCGGTATTCAGTGATTACAAGTCTTTCTACATATGTGTGAAGACTGCTCAAACTTCAGCTAATGATGATGAGACCTTCAGGTCATTCCAACATTCAGCGATCAAGGGAAGTGTGCTTAGCACGATTGTTGTTGTCTTGTCCTTATGCACACAAAGGACAAAACCCATTCCCCTACGATAGTTAGTACGATACGGAGCCGATTAGTTGACTATTTGTCCACCAACTTTAGGTAAGKATGTCTGCTCATAAATAGTGCTTTTATACTATTTATTGTGGCAAAGGACAAGTCTTCCACTTAAGGCTTGACATGCTCTCTAACCCTACCTTATTGCATTAAATGAACATTTAATGCACTGGGTATAAATAGAAGTGTTTCTTGTCCATACAGAGAGCGCACAACTCTCTCTCTAACTCTAATTCTTACCTTATTTGCTAATGTTTTGTGTGTAACCAAAGATTGTTTAGATAGGTTTTCATTACCTTATCTTTCCTCAAACAATCTTGCAAAATTTGTATTGATCTTCTCTATCAATATATATTTTAAATTTGAAAATACTGTGTTTGTATTCATCCCCCCTTCTACAAATTGTTTATCTTCTTGTAGACCCTTATGGGACCAACATGTGGTATCAGAGCAATGTTTTCTTTCTTTCCTTGTGTTTAGCTATTTTTTGTATTAGTTTATCTCTTCTTAGATAACTTTACTGCTTACAAATGGCATTACAAATTGCAAACACACACACAAAAGATAATGGCTCTTTTGCCAAACCTCCCCGGTTTGTTCGTGACAACTTTAGTCTCTGGAAGAACCGGATGTCCCTCTTTCTGGAAGGTGTGGATCCTGAAATTCCACATTATATAGAAAATGGATCATATATTCCATTTGCTATTGCTCCGGCTGTTCCAACAACAGCAACGACTGCCGCGATTCCTGAACGGCAGATTCCAAAGCTTCCACATCAGTGGAGCGATGAGGACAAGAAGAAGATAGCTATAGACACGCGTGCTCGGTCTATAATAGCTATGTTTTTTCCTGATGAGATTTATCACTCAGTGATAAAACTCAAAACTTCTAAATCCGTATGGGATGCACTTTGTGTCCAATATGAAGGAACCACTCAGGTTCAGGAGACTAGAAAGATCAATCTAGTAAGACAGTATGAAAGCTTTCTCTGTGGAAAGTCTGAGACGTTGTCTGAAGTACATCAAAGATTTAATTGCCTTCTTATTGATCTTAGGGCTGTCGGCATGGAATATTCTAGTTTTGAAACCTTGACTAAGTTTCTAGAATGCCTTCCTGAGTCTTGGGACACCTTTTCCATGTGTCTCAAGATGTCAAATGACRTGTCCACTCTTTCTCTTTCTACTTTATACGAGATTCTGCTTAACCATGAGCAATCTCGTCAGCTGAAAAGGAATATTGTAAAAGAATCCAGGGAAATGAAAAGCTCTCCTTTAATTTTGATCTCTGAAGCTTCTTTAGTTGAAACTTCTACCCCTTTTGTTTCTTCTCTTCCTCCCGTGGTCATCACGGAGATAGATTTTTCTGAGGACATTCCAGAATCTGATTTAACAGATTTCATGAGTCCCTGGCACTCCTGACTAAGTCATTTAGGAGGTTCGCCAGTAAGAGCAACTTCCGCAGATCTCCTCAGCTATCCTTCAGAGAGAAGTCAAAGTCTGAAAGAATAGACAAGGCTTCAGATGTCTGCTACAATTGTCACCGGCCCGGACATTTTGCAGGTGAATGCAGATCAAAGAAGACTGCAACACCATCTTCTAAAGCTCCTTCCTCCTTCAGGACCAAAGATGAAAAGTACTTAAAACTGAAGGAGAAGTACAAGAAGATGAAGAACATCCAGCAAAAGGGTAAAGGCCTTATTGCTGAAGAGCATGACTGGGCTGAATCATCTAATGAGTCATTTTTGGATGAAGAGGATAAAGCCTACGTCTGCATGATGGCTATAGATGCAAATGAAGGATCTTCTGAAGCATCTACATCCTCTGAGCCATCACCTTCTTCTTCTTTTTCTACTCAGGTATGCTTTCTGAATGAACCCCCTTCCTCTTCTAGTCTTTCTGCACAGGATATGCTGACGGTTGACCTTTACAATGCCTTCAATGGCAAATCAAAAGCTGAAATGCTTAACGTTGATCTTCAAGAGCAACTGATGATTTGTCATTCTAAGATCAAAGAACTGACCTCTATTAAGCAAAATCTTAAAGATCAGGTTATTGTAAACCAAGCCATTACTGTTGAACGTGAGAAAGCTATCGCTGAGCGTGAGCGAGCAATCACTGAATTCAAGGCTGAGAAAGCTACCATTGAAGGGTGGTGCAAAGCTTCCCTCAAGGCCTCTGAGATCATTAACGCTCAGATCC
>NC_037540.1:32635826-32638730 GCF_001531365.2 Cynara cardunculus var. scolymus | reverse complement strand
GAGAGTCATCTTGAAGGAACTCCTTTGAGTTCTGGGTGCAAAGACAAAGGTAAATCCATTGTCATAGCATCCCTTCCCAAGAAGTGTAACAAGTCTAATAGATCTAGATCTATTCTTTCAACTTGCAAAACTTCTTCTTCTTTAGAGACTAAGAAATCTGAATCGCATCAGAAATCTAAGTCACAGCTCAAGGTGAATTTTTCACCTAATGAATCCAATTCCTCAAAGGTTGCTCCTAGAACCAATGAGAAGGGAATTCTTGGAGCTGGTCCCACTTCTAGTCTGATACTTCCTGGCCCTAAGGCTACTCCTAGTTTTAGGAAGTGTAAACACTGTGGTGAAAGAACAAATGTTGCTAGTAGGTGTCCTTCTGCCGCCAAAGCTGGTTCACCAGCTTTGTGAAGAAAGTAACCAAGGCTGAGAAATCAACTAAGGTGAAATCATCCACAAAGGCTGCTCCTGCAGTCAAGGTGAAGAAAACCGTTGAAGCCTCTTCTTCAGGCTCAGCAAAGACAACTCCTGCTAAAAGTCTTCAGCATCAGACGTTGTAATTCCAACCACTAAAGTCTCTTCTTCAGACTCAATGAAGACTTCCACTGAAACTACCTTGGTAGTATCAAGGGTTGTTCCTCTTTCCATTCAAACCTCTTCAGGTTTAGTGATGCCATCTACTAATAATGATTCGTCAGTATCAGATGATGAAGCCTCTAACAAAGCTGGACCCAAATAGCTGGGTACCAATAGAAATTCTTATTTTGTTTCCTTGCTCAGGATGTCAAAGGCATATGGTATCTGGACAGTGGTTGTTCAAGACATATGACTGGAGATATATCTCTTCTATCTCATTTCAAGAAAGAAAGAGGACCTTCCGTRACCTTTGGTGGAAATGGAAAAGGATATACCAAAGGCTTTGGTATATTATCCAACGGTACAACAACTTTCAAACGCGTTGCATACGTTGAAGAACTGAAGCACAATCTTCTTAGCATCAGCCAACTATGTGATAAAGATTATACAGTTAAATTCTCAAAGAATTCTTGTCATGTTCTTGACAAAGATGATTAGGTTGCTCTAACCGGTTCTCGTCTAGAGAATATTTACATCATCAACATGAATTCTCCTCTAATTGAGAATAGTTGCTTCTTCTCCAATGCCTCATCAGATATTAACTGGTTATGGCACAAACGGCTATCTCATCTCAACTTTAAGACACTCAGTGAGCTATCAAGAAATGATCTTGTCACAGGTCTTCCTCAACACTTGTTTGCAAAGGAATCTCTTTGCTCAGCCTGTGAAAAAGGAAAACAAACAAGAGCTAGCTTCAAATTGAAGCAAATCACTTCAGTAACTGTGCCTCTTCAGCTACTACATATGGATCTCTTTGGTCCAGTCAATGGGCAATCCCTAGCTGGAAAGAAGTTCACACTTGTCATTGTTGATGAGTATGCCAGGTATACTTGGGTATTCCTTCTAAGATCCACAGACGAAGCACCTGAAGAAATCATTTCGTTCATCAAAAAGATAGAAGTACTAAACAATGTTAAAGTACGATCTATCAGAAGTGACCATGGTAATGAATTCAAAAACAGTACTATGGATAACTTTCTTTGTAATATTCCGGTTTAAAAATTTATATTTTGAGAATTTGATATATATATATATATATATGTGTGTGTGTGTGTGTGTGTGTGTGTGAGTGTGAGGATTGGTGTGTGGGGGAAAGAGTTTTATAGCCACCTTGTAGTAAAAGGCGGTTATGGCACTTGCTATATATAGCAAGTGCCTTTGATAAAGAAAACTCTCTCTTTCTTTGGCTGATTTGAGAAGAAAATAGTAGGGAGAAAATAGTGAAAAGAAGCTACAAATATTTGAAGTCAAAATTCATAATCAAAGGTGAGTGTATATTGCTTTAAAGTATTGGTTATTACTTCTTTTACTGCTAAAACTGCTATTTATGAACTGCATTTCATAAATATTTGGTTAAGTCTTTAAACCGGACAAAGAGTGTCCGGAGTTCTCCTTAAACCGGTCAAGAGGTGACCGGATCTCATTTAAATTGGTCAAAGGTTGGACGATGTATTGTCCGGATTGTGTTAAATCGGTCAAAGGTTGGACGATGTATTGTCCGGATTGTTTTAAATCGATTAAGTTGTGAGCGGGATATTGTCCGGACTTGTTATCCGGACAAAGATATTGACTTAATTCGAAGTGTTAACCGGACAAAGCTTATACAAGGTGTTGTCCGGATTGTTGACCGGAGATGATGTAACCCTATTGATATTCTAAGTGTTTATCCGGATTTCATATTCGGACAAGGTTGACCAGACTTCAAATCCGGATAATGTGTTAGAATTTTTGATATATTCTAAGGAGAGAGATGTAATGGCGGTGTAACCGCGAGAGAGATGTAATGGCGGTGTAACCGCGAGAGAGTTGAAATAAGTATATGTATCTAAACAGGTTTGATTCTGAACTGATTCTTTAGAAAGTGTGTTATTTATTTGAGATTTATACACTCACTAGACCTTTTAGGTCTAACGCTCAGTTGTTGAACTAACCGGTTTTGCAGGTCATCATACCTCGCAGGATAAAGGAAAGGGAAAAGTTTAGTGTTGATGACTTTTAGTTACTCTTAAATGAATTAAGTAAGTTTTTGTTCGTATTTTTGTAAACGATGTTACATTTTGTGTTGTGAGTAATATCATGTGGATTATCTGTATATGGAAATTGAGAGGGTTGTTACATTCTTGAGGACAAGGGAATCTCTCACAATTTCTCTTCTATGAGAACTCCTCAGCAGAATGGGGTCGCTGAAAGAAGAAATCGAACAATCATTGAGGCTGCTCGATCAATGCTCAGCGAATCCCATCTCCCGACTCAATTCTGGGCTGAAGCTGTCAACAC
>NC_037540.1:32625825-32635263 GCF_001531365.2 Cynara cardunculus var. scolymus | reverse complement strand
ATCTTCCATACCTGAACTCTCCTATTCAGATGAAGCTCCTCTACCGGCTCAGCGATGGACTAAAAGCCATCCAATTCATCAAATTATGGGTGATATAGATGCAGGTATCAAGACACATCGAGGTCTAGGTAATATATGTCTCTTTGTCAACTTTCTTTCTTTAGTTGAACCCAAGAAAATCAATGATGCTATCTCCGACCCTAGTTGGGTTCTTGCTGTTCCCAGATCTCTCAATAACACTAATAATCTAGTTAATAATAACCAAATTATAGTGATTTGATGAATAAAGTGATGAACACTCAAGAATGAATTATAAACAATAAAGAACGATCTTGAGCGCCAAAGGTTTCACTTTATTAATGAGAAAAACGTAAAAGCGACATTTAGTACAAAAGGCCTAATCACCTATTTATACTAGTAAGCTAATAAGAAGATAACTATCTAATGAGACTTTATAGCTAATTTTCTATTAACAGATAATGTTTATCTAAACTATGGATAAGCTTTAATATTTAAGATAAACTCGATGTCTAGCTGTTGACTTGTCATCTCCAGCTGTCTTCCATGGTATGATGAATCATCCTTATCTTTAAATCTTCATTGTATGCCTCTGTATGAATTACTGAATAATTCTCTAAGTGTTGTTGACCAGAGGGGCGATGAAGATGCTCTTTCCATCGCATCTCTGGTCGATCCATCGGCCCTCTGGTTGTTCTCCAGACTTAGACAATTCTGCCTTGATGTCTTCATCGGTCTTCTGGTTCTTCATCACTTATTGTTTTTCATTACATTCTCACTTTATGGATTATGGGGTCTAACAATCTCCCCCTAAGTAATGAAATAACAAACACAGACAAATCTAGAAACAATTATGAAGAACAAAGACTAATCTAATAGAAAAACATCAAATTCCAAATTTTCATTGGATGATGAAATTCTTACAATACTTGAATCAAAAGATATATTAAGGCAAAAATTTACAACTCATCATGATCTACCGTGATATATTTCTCTGAAGCGCATAAGCAGTCTTCGATAACCGATGACTATCGATATCTCATGGATGAGTTTACTCCCTTCTACTCTTGGCACGTGATTTCTACCAAGTCTTTCTCTGATGACTTTCTKAAACCATTCAAGTGTATCCGATGAATACTTGAATGCCTCAGTCAGTCTGAAGAATTTCTTTGCCCCGAACTCATTCTTGTAAACAAGTCCACGCTTGGGTTGAGTTAAGACGGAGGCAGATCTTTTCTCCTGTAGGCCTTGGAAGTCTTCATTTGGTGGAGCGCAGGAAAGTCTTTTGATGCCTAAGGAAGAGCAATTTCAAAATCACTCTTTGCTCGATGGTTTACCAGGGTCTCCATTGTTTTTACAACCGCTCTGTTCGCCATTCCAAACCTGATGTCATGGTCCTACCGCTGAGCCGTGTATGCGTAGAGTTCAATCAAGTCATAGGGATTGAGGTTGATGAGGTCATTTTCGTTGAACACGCTAATTTGACCATGTGCTCTTTCCACTGTGAACTCGATGTATCGTATGGCTCTATTGGCGAAGGTCCTCACTTTTAGATCCATGACCCTCCTTATCCCATCGTTCAAGAAGACAGCATGTGGTGCTTTTGTGGTCTGTCTAATGAACCTATGGTGTAAGAGGTCCACGGACTCGGGCGATAAAATCGGAGGATTGATGGTCAAACTTTCATCACGGTCTTGGTACAAGTATTGATGGATGTTTTCCATCATAATGGGTTCCCTGGGTGGCAACTCTGGATGTCTCCGCAGCGACTCCATGTTCTGTATAATTTCATCGACCAGGCTCTGCGGAGGTTGCCTCAACGTAGAGGGAGTATCCGCTTGCACCACGGGTGGTTGGGTTGAGGGTTGTGTATGGGTTGGTGAAGGTATGGTTTCTTGTTGGGTTCGTTATGGTTCATTGGTTTCGACTTGGGTGATTTCTGTTTGGGTTTGTGGTTGTTGGGGTGAGGAAGGTTGGATTCTTGTTGGTTCTAGTTGTATGGATAAGGTGTTGAAGGGTTATGTGGTACGAGGGGTTGGTGAAGGGGTTAAGGGTAGGTTTGGTGTCGGTGATGAAGTAAAAGGATGGTTTATTTCTGTTGGTGGGGTGGTTGGATCTTCATCAGTTGAGGAACTCAACACGATGGGTTCTTGGGTAGTAGCGATGGGAACATGTACATATTGTACATCTTTAGAGGGCTGAGCCTCTGGTTCCCTCTCTTGGGTTCCTTGGGTTGTGGGTGATGGTTGAGTTTATGGTGATAATGGTGATGGTGATGGTGGTGCAGCGGATTCCATTTGTTGTGCAACCGTGGCCTCTTTCTCCCTCTCATGAGGTCCAAGACCTTGATCATCGGGGTCTTGATCCTCATGTTGTGGCCTCTTGTGTTGGCGGCTGCTGGAGCATGATGCTCTGCTCCTTTTCTTTGTTTTCTCCTTTCTGAAGAACGCATGATACGCCTTCAGGGAGACTTATCTTTGGCTCGCCTCCATCGTTTGAAGGAGGGAGGTGGTGCGCCATTGTTTATCGACAAGGTTCTAGGAGAGAACCCTTGTCTGATGAGTAGCTCGATGAACAAATTTGGCACTTATCTCATTGAAAGATGAGACAAGTGCTTTGGACAGGGCCCTCAGATCAACTCTGGTTGCAAACTCTGTGGATGATGAGGCGACTTGTGGTGGCATGGTGGTGGTAGATGTAGATGGAGGAACAGGAAGGTTGGTGATCAAATTTCTCACCTCTGCAGTGAATGAGGAGGAGGCTTCATCAAAGGATGGGCCTGCAGAGGGAGGTGGGGGTGGAGTAGGCTGGGGAATTTGGGCTAGTATAGTGGCTGGGAGTTGGGCGAGGGTGGTTTGTGTGGTGGCCATTTGGTGGGTAAGGCTGGCAAGGGTTTCATCGATTGATGAAGTAGATTGAGGTGGGGCTTAGTGAGGAGTGTGGGAGATGATGGTTGTGGGTAGTGTGTTAAGGTTTTGAAGGATGGTGTGTAGTTTGGTGATTATGTATGTAAGGTTCTCATCGGCCTCAGTTGACTGGGCCGTGAGGGTGGCGATGGATTGGATGAGGATTTGGTTTCTTTGGGTGTCAAGGGAGGATGTGGTATTGTGGTGTTGGGTGATGGTTTGTTGGAGTATTTGGAGACGTGTGGTATTGTCTCAGGTTTGGGTTTCAATTTGGGAGAGGTGGCGTTGCAGGATTGCAAGGGATTGTTGAATGTCAGTGTTATCGGTTGAGGGTGGGTTGTCAACAATCCCTTAAATGATGAGTTTAAGGTCTTCCAAGGACCACATAACTAAATCGACAAAGGCTTGGAACTCGACCTTTGTGACCAGGTCTATAATTGGGGTAACCCCTGCAGCAACGGATGCTGCAGGTTGGGCCTCTGCTCCGGAGGTGCCTTCTTGGCCTTGTGAGAATGTGGGCCTAGAAGGACTTCCATCATGTCCTTGATAGCCCTCAAGAGAGGAGCTATCTCGTGATRTTGCGACATCAGCTTCCTCTTCCTCGGCTTCAGAGGCCGGGTAAGTGAAGAGAATGTGTGTCCCCTTCGGTAGATCAAATATCGAAGGGGGATGTGCATGAAAGGAAGATCGCTCTGAACGATCTTGGGGTTGTTCAATGTCTGAAGCAACACATGCTTATGTGTGTGTGATTGATTGTGTCGAGCCCTGAGGCAAAGGGGCTCTTATATCTTCATCACATCTCTGTTGGGAGAGGGGTGATGGAAAATGGGGTTCCTCGGCTAATTCATCTCCATAGGCCTGAAGAATGGCCTCTGGATGGCTGGCTGGGGTTGGGATTGGATTGGGTCATCCTTGTTCAATGCCCCTGTGGTTTTGATCGCCAGCGGTAGATGTTGTGGTTGCCTTTTGGGTAGTGGGTGGAGGAATTGTATGAGTAGGGCCAGGGGAGGCACGATGAGTAGCATCATCATCATCATCTTCATCATCCGATGAAGATGTCTCATGTGCTCCCTCGCTTGGTTCGGGGGACGGCTCTAATCGCTCTGGGGTAGCTGCCCTCGGTTCCTGGGACAGCATAGAGCGTTCATAGGTCTGGCGTATCTCAGATGTCGATGGAATGACATTGAGTATAGCCCTTGAGAGTGGGCGGTTGATGGTGTAACCCTCCTTCGAGAGGGTTGGTCGATGGCCATGCATCTTGTAGACTGGTGTGAAGGGCTCCTCAGCTGGTAGTCCATGTTTCCTTATTGCGTCCCCAATGAAGAGGGCGAGGAAACGAGGGAAGAGAACCGCAGATAGAGGCTTGCCGGCGGCTTGGAGTTTGCATTTCTTGACCACTGCCGAATGGATCTCATTGTAAATGAGAAAGGCGTAGTCAAGGTTCAGGTTGAAGAACAGCCCATACATGATCGTCATGATGTTGATGTTTCCTTGGTCCAATGACCCCAGTTTGCAAGTGAGGGCCCTGTTAAGAATAGAGAAAAACATGTTCCACATCGGCGGGAGGAATTGGCGTTTGAAGTCTGAGACGTTGCATAGGTCATGATTGTAACCTAGCATTTTAACGAAGTGGAGGATGTCGTCGGTGGTGGGTGGTTCGTCATATTGGGCAATTCCAAGTTCCCATCGAGTGAGAATGCACGGAACCCGAGAAACTTTAACCCGCGATATTTTCAGCGAGCATATCATATCACTTGGGGCATCCATGTCCCCCATTATTCCATGGCTCTCTGTGTCAAACTCACATGTTTGCCAATATTATTGGACGTACTTTAGTGGTACGCTAGTGTCAACAAGAGTTAGGGTGGGGAGGAGAATGCAGTTCTTGAAGAACTCTATCATGACCGCAAATCGATCGTCGAACAGTGTGTTTTTCTAAGTTCAATAGCGTGGTTGTTCGGCTTCATGGGTAGGAATACGATAGTGCGGCTGTTGGCGCCGGTGGATTGGACTCTGCTGTCATTGTTGTTCGATTCGTGGGAGGCGGAGGAGGCCATTGTCGAGGAAGTAGCAGATTTTTGTTCATCAAAATCTAGTTGCAGGTTTATGTAAGCGTAAAGAGAAGATGGAGGTAGAAGAAAGTTATTTATCGGCGGGAATATGGTTAGGGGGTGGAATGGGAGGGGTTTCTTGATTATTATAATAAAATAATCATGAAAAGTTTTGGCGGTTTGGTTATTGACGATTGGATTTGAAGATCGTGAGCCGTCTTGATTGTATGTGCCTTTAATGTTGGAAGACACGTGTCAAGGTGGGGTTAGGGAGGGGGAAAGTTGAAAGGGTGTATGGGGAACAGGCTGTATTTGGTGTCAGGCGCGTGTTAGGATGACGTATGGATTATTTGAAATGATATTGTATTTCAAATAATATCTTGAGAAATATGTATCCAAAAAAAATTTATATTTAAAATCCCATCTAATTGGAAGATTAATACTAATTACAAAGTTTTGGTCTTCTAAAAACTCATGGTGTATAGTTTTTAGTCACAAAAGTTGCAATTTTGTATAATCTTTTAAAAGAATTTTGCAATTAAGATGGGTTTTGTGAATGAAATATATTTTGCCATGGAACCGGAGGTGTTCTGGTTAAGCATGACACATTGGGTGAGGAACCAGGGGAGCTTTGGTTGAACATCGATGAAGGAGTTCATCGATGTAATGTTGGATTGCATGATATAGAAGCCTTGGATTACAAACCAGAGGCTCTAGATAAGCATTTTTAATCCATTATATAGAACCAGAGGAGCGCTGGTTAAATACATATTTAGCATTTAGGTTGCCAGAGGCTCTAGATAGTAGAACCAGAGGCTCTAGATAGTAGAACCAGAGGCTCTGGATAGTAGAACCAGAGGCTCTGGATGGAAAATGCATAAAATTAAGAATCAAGATAAAATAGTTGCTCCCCCTTAAATGATGCATGAAGAATGATTTCGAGGTTTTCAAGAACTCTCCCTCAAATAAATAATAATGATGATTTAGGGGACCAGAGGCTCTGGTTTATACAACCAGAGGCTCTGGTTGAGAAGGATGATGAAATAAGGACATGAAAAATGGCTAAGTGTGCAATTGGAGAAGTGTAAAAATGAGTCTTTGAGACCAGAGGAGCTCTGGTTCCAAAGAAAATGTTTCAAGAGGCTCTGGTCTTTAGAACTAGAGGCTCTGGTTGCGAAGGCAAGGAAAAATGAGTATGAGAGAAAAAAAATGGTTAAGTGTTTGTGAAAGTGTATGTTGGTTGAGCCTTTGAGACCAGAGGTGCGATGGTTCCAAAGACTTTGAATCCAGAGGCTCTGGTCTTTAGGACCAGAGGCTCTGGTTATAAAGGCAATGGAATGAAATATGAAAATATGGTTAAGTCCAAGTATAGGGAGAAGAAGGAAACTCTTTGGGTCCAGAGGGGCTCTGGTTGCAAAGAGTATGAATCCAGAGGCTCTGGTCCTTAGAACCAGAGGCGCTGGTTGACTTAGAGATCCTAGGTTTTGATGAAAGAAGGGTGTGGTGTATGAAAAGTCGTAAATGGGAACTTGATAGCACTGGTTGCAAAGGAATTGGAAACCAGAGGCTCTGGTCTTTGGAACCAGAGGCTCTGGTTGTGAAGGTAAGACTTAGTGAAGAAAACTAAGTATATGCTTTGGACCAAAGGGGCTCTGGGTCCAAAGGGTGATGAAAATATGATGAGATGAAATGTATGAATGCCTAAGTTTAAGATTGAGACTAAATAGGATTTGGTCTCAAACAATTGGAGTCCAGAGGCTCTGGTCTATATAACTAGAGGCTCTGGTGAGTAGCAGAATACTTGGTAAAAATTATTAAGTATTTGCTTTGGACCAGAGGGGATCTGGTTCCAAAGGTGATGGAAATTGTTTGCCACATATCAATTGAAGTGATTCTAAATGGCCAGAGGCTCTGGTCTGTATGACCAGAGGTTCTGGTTTAGGATACTTGGAGTTTATGGCGAAAACTTTATTAATCACTTATAGACATAACCATGAGATATTGAAGATATCTGGTTTAAATATTGATTGCCTTCTAAGTGGTGAGATTCAGCATACCCATCTTGCTGATTAGGAATAAAAATCTTTTCACATCAAGAGCTTTTGTGAAAATATCAGCAAGTTGAATCTCAGTGGGAACAAAATACATTTCTATGTTTCCTTTTTCAACATTGTCTTTCAGAAAATGGTACCTTACATCGATGTGCTTGGTCTTGGAATGCTGCACTGGGTTTCCAGAGATCGCTATGGCACTCTTGGAGTCACAGAGGATAGGAACTTTGTCATAATGGAAACCATAGTCCTTAAGCTGAGTCTTCATCCAGAGAACTTGTGAACAACAACTAGCAGCAGCAACATACTCTGCTTCTGCTGTGGATGTTGAGACACAATTTTGTTTTCTGGATGTCCAACTTACTAGCTTGTCCCCCATGAGTTGACAGCTTCCAGACGTGCTCTTTCTATCAAGTTTGCAACCTGCATGATCTGCATCTGTGTAGGCTATTAGATCAAAGCCAGAGTTCTTTGGATACCAGAGACCCAGTGATGGGGTTCCCTTGAGGTATCTAAAGATCCTCTTGACTGCAGAGAGATGCGATTCTTTAGGATTTGATTGATATCTTGCACAAAGACATGTGGCAAACATAATATCTGGTCTACTAGCAGTTAGATACAGGAGTGATCCAATCATGCCTCTGTAGGTTGTTACATCCACAGGTTTGCCTGATGGATCAACAAATAACTTAGCGCCTGTAGCCATAGGTGTTCTCATCGATGATGAATTTGGGAGAGAGTATTTCTTCAGAAGGTCAGTCACATATTTGGACTGATTGATGATAATTCCTTGTGAAGTTTGTTTTATTTGAAGACCAAGGAAGAAACTTTGTTCTCCCATCATACTCATTTCAAATTTTCTTTTCATCAACTTTGAGAATTTTTCGCAATGTTTTGCATTTGTAGAACCAAATATAATGTCGTCCACATATATTTGAACAAGTAGGATATCGCTTTTGTGCTTTTTGAGAAAGAGGGTTGTATCGATTGTACCTTTTTCGAAACGATTGTTGATGAGAAAGGTAGATAGAGTTTTATACAAGGCCCTGGGTGCTTGCTTTTGCCCATAGAGGGCTTTATCCAGAAAATAGACATAGTCCGGATGTTTTGGATCTTCGAACCTAGGAGGCTGCTGTACATAGACTTCTTCTTGAAGTTTTCCGTTGAGGAAGGCAGACTTGGCATCCATCTGATAGACCTTAAAGCCTTTGTGAGCGGCGTAGGCTAGGAACATTCTTATGGCTTCAAGTCTTGCAACGGGAGCAAATGTCTCATCATAATCAATCCCTTATTCCTGGCGATAGCCTTTGGCAACAAGCCTGGCTTTGTTCGTTATTACGATGCCATCTTCGTCCTTCTTGTTTTGGAAGACCCATTTGGTTCCTATGGCCGTCTTCCCTCTGGGTAGAGGCATAAGTGACCTTACTTTGTTTCGCTCAAACTGGAGTAATTCTTCTTGCATTGCATCTATCCAGTTTGGGTCTTGTAGGGCTTCTGAAATCTTCTTTGATTTTATCATGCTCAGAAAGTTGGCGAAGAGACATTCATTTGCAGTGGCAGATCTCGTCTKGACACCAGAGGTTGGATCACCAATGATTTGGTGGTGTGGGTGATCTTTTGTCCACTTGGTGCTTGATTTAGGTTCTGAAGCAACATGATGTAGCTCTTCATCGACTGATGGAACTGCTTGCTCCCCCTCGACGAGATCATCGACAGAGTTAGACTCTGGATCTTGATCGTGATCTGAAGACACAGAAGAAGTAGATGGTGAAGTAACATAAGTTTCTGTAAGAGATGTACGTTTAGCATTGGAGACTTCATGGTCTTCATCGATTCTGGAGATAGATTTCGCATTTGTCACATATCCAGAGACCACTTCTTCATCGAAGATGTCTTCAAATAATTGAGCTAACTCTGATTCATTGGGTTTGCTAAGAGATGAATCAGATGCTCTTCTTTGAAGTCCGAATTCTGAACTGTTGTGTTCAGAAGTCATTGGTGTGGTATCATCAAATGACACATTGATGCTTTCAATGACAAGGCTTGTCCTTTTGATGTAGACTCTGTAGGCTTTGGCGGTTTGAGAATAGCCCAGAAAGATTCCTTCATCAGCTTTCTTGTCAAACTTGCCAAGATATTCTCTATCGTTGAGTACAAAGCATTTTCACCCAAAGACATGAAAGTTTTTGACATTTGGTCTTTTGTGGTTGATGAGCTCATAAGGTGTCTTCTGGTGTCTCTTGTTAATGATTGATCGATTCTAGGTGAAGCATGCAGTGGAAATAGCTACAGCCGAGAATGTGATGGGTAATTCTGATGAAGTAAACATGGTCCTTGCTGCTTCCACTAGGGTTCGGTTCCTTCGCTCTACCACTCCATTTTGTTGTGGAGTTCTTGCTGATGAGAAGTTTT
>NC_037540.1:32620811-32624925 GCF_001531365.2 Cynara cardunculus var. scolymus | reverse complement strand
GCCCTTAGCCTTTGCAGGCTTGAGTTTATTTGCATTTCCCTTGCCCTTGGGTTTGGGGGTTTTCACGTTTTCATTGGTTCTAACTTTGTATCGATAAACATGTTGTGAAAAGGGACAGTGATGTGTCAACATGTGATTCCTCAGGTTTTGTAAAAGAGTTAAACATTGACAATGATGATGCTTTGGATTTGTATGTCTAACGTTCTTTTTATTCGATGTAAACAAAGAAGTAAATCTTGGTGTAAATCTTGTCCTAGCATCGGTTGTTTTTACAAACTCTCTATCTAGTTCAGATTTTTTATTTGAAGAGGATTTTGGCTTTACTTCTTTTCTCCTGAGGAAGGTCTGCTTTTCTTCAGCTGGATGGAAAGAAAAGTGGTGGTTAATTTTCTCAGAGGCAGGCCACTTCTGTTTTTGCTCACGAGTAAACTTGATGAACCTGAAGGATGTACTAGGGCCTTGTGATTTATCTTTGGCAGATTTACTATCTTTCAGTTTTCCCTTTTCTTTGTGTGAAGTTTTCATCGATGAAGGAATACCAGATTTCATTGAGGTTTTTAAGTTTTGATGCTTCTTATCCACAATGATCTTTGGTGATTCACAAATTATCTCTTCTTCAGATTCAGAATCAAGAAAGTCTCTTGTTGATTTCTCAAAATCAAAATTAGCATGGACTGAAGTAGAAGATGTGGGTTTAGAGGTTGATGCTTCAGAGTGATCTTCTTTAGGTTTCATTGATTCTGACTTCGATGAGCTTTCAATTTTACTTGAATGGTCCATCGATTCATCAGCTGATGTTTCCTCATTAGAATTCTCTTTTTCATCAACGGTACTTGCTGATGGAGTGGAATTGACAATCAGAGATTATGGTTTAACCATAGGGTTTCCATCGGTTTCTGATTTAGAGGTGTCATTGCTTCCATCAGAATTCTTACTTGTACTGTTCTCATATACCACATTTTCAAAATCTTGTCTTGAAAAAACAATTTTTCCATCGACTTTAACTCTTTTAAAATTTCCTTTTGGTTTTGGAGTAAAGTCGGGTTTTTGAATGCATCCAAGTTTGAAAGCGGATTCAAGGGTGGATTTCTTTGGTTCGATGAAAGAGTCCAATTCATTGAATCCAATCCCTTGAGTGTCCGTTTGACCATTTAATTTTTCATAAACGTCTTCGGCATCTTTGTACTTCTTCATCAGAAGCTCATTGGTTTGAAGCTTCTGGTGAAGAATTTTCCGCTCTTTTTGAAAGAAATCTTTAAGAGCAACTGAATTTAGTCTCTCTGCCTCGGATTCCTTTAAGGCCTTTGTTTTCTTTTCTAGGTCCTTAGTTATTCAATTGTTTAATTCCAGAAGTTTATCTTCCTCTGATTTCTTAAGAGTGCTGATGCGAGTCCTTTCCTTTGCAAGTTCGGCTTTTTCTTTGGTTAGAAGGTCAGTTTCTCTTTTGTAGAAACTTGCTTCTTTTCTGCTTTTATTCTTTCAGATTTTTCAAAGTTTAATTTTTCTTTTAATTTAAAGAAATCCTCTGAAAGTTTTATTACCCTTAACTCTAGCTCCGATGGAGCAGAGTTGGTTTCATTGGAAGTAGACTCACATACCTGTTCATCAGAGTTGGAAACAGATGTTGGAAACAGATGAGTGCTTTGTGTTCATCATCTGATGAAGAACCGGACACCCAATTTTCTTTCTCAGCCATCAGGCTTCGCTCTCTAGAATTATATTTGTATTTGTTCTTGTAATAGTCAGCATCCTTTACCAATCGTCCTCTGCATTCTTTGGAAAAATGACCGAGTTTTCTGCACCTGAAGCATCGGAGGTCATTTTTCCTTCCATCCTTGTCCTCTTTCCTCTCATCTCTTCTGTCTTCTTTTCTTTCTTCCCATTCTTCTCTTCCATTTCTTCTATCTTCTCTCTGATAAAATTTGGATGGCTTTCTTTCATAGGATGACTGGTACCTTTCCCTCTTAAACTCTTTTCGTTCATAGGGTTTCTTGATGAACTTTTTCTGGAACTGCTTTGTAATCAAGGTCAAAGATTTGGCAAAAGCTTTAATTTCATCATCTGATTCAGAAGTTTCTTCTTCAGATTCTGACTCTACCACTAATGCTTTCTTGCCTTTCTTCTTATATTCTTTGGTAGTGGTCCTTGATATTTTCTTTTCATCGGCAGCAAGAGCGAGAGGTCCACCGATGGATACCTTTTTCTTCATTATGTTGTTTTCTTGTGCTGCAAGCGTTCCATATAGGTCATGAAGTAACTAGCCGTCTAGGTCCTGGTTTGCTTGAAGGGACATAGATAGTTGAGTCCTTTCATCGCCAAGACATTTTTAGGAATAAAACATTGTTTTCTTCCTTAGTTCTGGACATATCGTTTCGACGACATTGATTGATCAATATGTTGAAACGATCGTATGTCTTCTGTATTGGTTCATCAAGAAGGGCCTTGAAGTTTGTGTATTCGTTGAGACATTGTGCTCTACGATTTTTCTTCGTTTTTGCTCCTCATTCCAGTTGGCTTGCCAGTTCATCCCATAGTTCCTTGGTTGTGGAACATGCATCGAGGGATTGGAAGATTTCATTGGGTATGGCCATGATTATCAATCGTTTAGCCTTCTTGTCTGTCTCTACCCTTTCTATGTCGTCTTCATCCCAATTCTTCTCATCCTTGGGCATATAGTAGGCCAAAATTTCAGTTGTGGTGTTTGTTCCTTGAACTCTTGGGACAAGAGTTTGTGGAATGTAAGGACCCTCCATTACAGATCGCAAGAGGTTCCTGTCCATTCCTTCCAAGAAATTCACCATTCTGATCTTCCATTGTGGGTATTCTTCTCGTTGAAGAGTTGGAGGCTTGGTGAGGGAGCCAACACTATACGCAGAATTCTAGTTGGCCATTGAGAATTTTGAAGAGAAAGATTTATGTTTTGACGAGAGAGAAAATCAAAAACTGAGAGATTTTTGTATGATCGTTTTGATTGGAAAATCAATCAATTTTGTTGATCCCAGATCTCTCAATAACACTAATAAACTATTTAATAATGACCAAATTATAATGTTTTGATGAACAAAGTGATGAACACTCAAGAAGAAATTATGAATATTAAAGAACAATCTTGAGCGTCAAAGATTTCACTTTATTAATGAGAAAAACGTAAAAGCGACAACTAGTAAAATAAGCCTAATCACCTATTTATACTAGTAAGCTAATAAGAAGATAACAATCAAATGAGACTTTTTAGCTAATCTTCTATTAACATATATGTTTATCTAAATTATGGATAAGCTTTAGTAATTAAGATAAACTCGAAGTCTAGTTGTTGATTTGTCATCTCCAGCTGTCTTTCATGGTATGATTAATCATCCTTATCTTTAAATCTTCATCATATGCTTCTGGATAAATTGCTAAAGAATTCTCTAAGTGTTGTTGACCAGAGGGGCAATGAAGATGCTCTTTCCTTTGCATCACTGGTTGTCCATCGGCCCTCTGGTTGTACTCCAGACTTAGCCAATTCTGCCTTGATATCTTCATTGGTCTTCTGGTTCTTCATCACTTATTGTTTTTCATTACTTTTTCACTTTATGAATTATGGGGTTTAACAAGAGGGGCTCTGGTTCCAATGGCAATGAAGATTGTTTGCCAGATATTAATCGAAGTGATTCTAAATGGCCAAAGGCTCTGGTCTGTATGAACAAAGGCTCTGGTTTAGGATACTTGAAGTTTATGGCTAATATCTTATATATCACTTATAGGCATAACCATGAGATATTGAARATCTCTGGTTTCAAGCTAATGAGTGCCTCTAAGTGGTGAGATTTAGCATACCCATCTTGCTGGCTAGGAATAAAAGTCTTTTCTCATCAAGAGCTTTGGTGAAAATGTCAGCAAGTTGAATCTCTGTGGGAACAAAATACATTTCTATATTTCCTTTTTCAACATTGTCTTTCAGAAAATGGTACCTTACATCGATGTGCTTGGTCTTGGAATGTTGCACGGGGTTTGTAGAGATTGCTATGGCACTCTTGGAGTCACAGAGGATAGGGACTTTGTCATAATGGAAACCATAGTCCTTAAGCTGAGTCTTCATCCAGAGAACTTGTGAACAACAACTAGCAGCAGC
>NC_037540.1:32616649-32619530 GCF_001531365.2 Cynara cardunculus var. scolymus | reverse complement strand
ATGATTTGGTGGTGTGGGTGATCTTTTGTCCACTTGGTGCTTTATGGGGTTCTGAAGCAACAGGATGCGGCTCTTCATCGACTTATGGAACTGCTTGCTCTCCCTCGATGAGATCATCTCCAGAGTTAGACTCTAGATCTTGATCGTGATCTGAAGACACATAAGAAGATGGTGAAGTAACATAAGTTTCAGTATGAGATGTACCTTTAGCATTGGAGACTTCATGGTTTTCTTCGATTCTGGAGATAGATTTTGCAGTTGTCGTATGTCCAGAGACTACATCTTCATCGAAGATGTCTTCAAATAATTGAGCTAGCTCTGATTCATTGGGTTTGCCAAGTAACGAATCAGATGCTCTTCTTTGAAGTCCGAGTTCTGAAATGTTGTGTTCAGAAGTCATTGATGTGGTATCATCAAATGACACATTGATGCTTTTAATGACGATGCTTGTTCTTTTGATGTAGACTCTGTAGGCTTTGGCGGTTTGAGAATAGCCTAGAAATATTCCTTCATCAGCTTTCTTRTCAAACTTGCCAAGATATTCTCTATCGTTGAGTACAAAGCATTTGCTCCCAAAGACATGGAAATATTTGACATTTGGTCTTCTTTGGTTGATGAGCTCATAAGGTGTCTTATGGTGTCTCTTGTTAACGATTGATCAATTCTGGGTGAAGCACGCAGTGGAAATAGCTTCAGCCCAGAATGTGATGGGTAACTCCGATGAAACAAGCATGGTCCTTGCTGCTTCCACTAGGGTTCGGTTCTTTCGCTCTACCACTCCATTTTGTTGTGGAGTTCTTGCTGATGAGAAGTTTTGTGTAATGCCTTCACTGAAGAGGTAGTTATTGATTTTGGCATATTTAAATTCAGTTCCATTGTTGCTTCTAACTTTTACTAGTTTTTGTTGTAGAAGGACTTGAAGCCTTTTCATCACTCTAATGAGTAGGTCTGGAACATCTGATTTTTTTCTTTACAAATTCAACCCAAGTATATCTGGAGTATTCATCGACCAGTACTAGCATATACTTCTTTCCAGAGAGACTTTGAGTTGATATAGGCCCATAGAGGTCTATGTGAATCATGTCCAAGGGCTTGGTGCAGGAGGTTTCTGACTTCGTTTTATGTGAAGCCTGTTTTAGCTTTCCTATCTCACAGGCTAAGCAAAGATGATCTTTTTCGAATTTGAGATCCGGAATTCCCTTGACCAACTTCTGGGTGACTAGTTTTCGTAGTGCATCAAAGTTGAGGTGTGAGAATTTCTGATGCCATAGCCAATTTTCATAGCTCTTATGAGACACAAGACAAAGGGTGTCTTGTCCCATGGAGGACTCAAAATCTAGAAAATAGAGATTTCCTTCTTTCTTTGCCTTGATGATTGTGTGATCGGGCTTTGTTTCTATGATGCAAAAACCTTTGCGAAACCTGACTTCAAGACCCTTGTCGAAGAACTGGCTTATGCTTAATAGGTTGTGCTTCAATCCTTCGACATAAGCCACTTTGCTGATGGAGATGTTGCCTTTGATGAGAGTGCCATATCCCTTGATAGCTCCCTTGCTATTGTCTCCAAAAGTCACAGAGCCTCCAGATTTTTCGATGATAGAGGTCAGCTGAATTATGTCACCAGTCATGTGCCTGGAGCAACCTGAATCCATGTACCATGGTCGCACATGCTGGTCCAGCAAAAGAAAAATTAAGGGGATTTAGGTACCCATTTCATAATGGGTCCTCGTTTGTTAGTAGGAGATTTCACACTTCTTTTATCGCTCTTAGCCTTTACAGGCTTGGGTTTATTTGAATTTCCCTTGTCCTTGGGTTTGGGCTTTTTCACGTTTTCATTAGTTCTAACTTTGTATCGATAAACGTGTTGGGAGAAGGGACAATGATGTGTCAACAAGTGATTCCTCCGGTTTTGTAAAAGAGTTAAACATTGACAATGATGATGCTTAGGATTTGTATGTTTAACGTTCTTTTTATTCGTTGTAAACAAAGAAGTAAATCTAGGTGTAAATCCTGTCCTAGCATCGGTTGTTTTTACAAACTTCCTATCTAGTTCAGATTTTTTATTTGAAGAGGTCTTTGGCTTTATTTCTTTTCTCCTGAGGAAGGTCTGCTTTTCTTCAGCTGGATGGAAAGAAAAGTGATGGTTATTTTTCTCAGAGGTAGGCCACTTCTGTTTTTGCTGACGAGTAAACTTGATGAACCTGAAGGATATACTAGGGCCTTGTGAGTTATCTTTGGCAGATTTACTATCTTTCAGTTTTCCCTTTTCTTTGTCTGAAGTTTTCATTTATGAAGGAATACCATATTTCATTGAGGTTTTTAAGTTTTGGTGCTTCTTATCCTCAATGATCTTTGGTGATTCACAAATTATCTCTTCTTCAGATTCAGAATCAAGAAAGTCTCTTGCTGATTTCTCAAAATCAAAATTAGCATGGATTGAAATGGAAGATGTGGGTTCAGAGGTTGATGCTTCAGAGTGATCTGCTTGAGGTTTCATCAATTCTGACTTCGATGAACTTTCAATTTTACTTGGGTTGTTCATCGACTCATTAGTTGATGGTTCCTCATTTGGATTCTCTTTATTATCAACAGTACTTGCTGATGAGGTAGAATTGACATTCAGAGACTGGTTTAACCATAGGGTTTCCATCGGTCTCTGATTTAGAGATATCATTTCTTTCATCAGAATTCTTACTTGTACTATTCTCATATACCACATTCTCAAAATCTTGTCTTAACACGACAGTTTTTCCATCGACTTTAACTCTTTTAAAATTTGCTTTTTGTTTTGGAATAATTCAGGTTTTTGAATGCATCCAAGTTTGAAAGTGGATTCAAGGGTGAATTTCTTTGATTCGATGAAAGAGTCCAATTCATTGAA
>NC_037540.1:32614000-32615999 GCF_001531365.2 Cynara cardunculus var. scolymus | reverse complement strand
TCTGCATTGGACGTGGCCATCAGACAGATGAGTGCTTTGTGTTCATCATCCGATGAAGAGTCAGATACCCAGTTTTCTTTTTCAGCCATCGGGCTTCGCTCTCTAGGATTATACTTGTATTTGTTCTTGTAGTAGTCAGCATACTTTATCAATCGTCCTCTGCATTCTTTGGAAAAATGACCGAGTTTTCCGCACCAGAAGCATCGTAGGTCATTTTTCCTTCCATCTCTGTCTTCTTTCCTCTCGTCTCTTCTTTCTTCTCTTCTTTCTTCTCTCTCTTCTCTTCCATCTCTTCTATCTTCCCTCTGACGAAATTTGGATGGCTTCATTTCATAGGATGACTAGTACCTTTCCCTCTTGAATTCTTTTCGTTCATACGGTTTCTTGATGAACTTTTTCTGGAACTGCTTTGTAATCAAGGCCAAAGATTTAGCAAAGGCCTTAATTTCATCATCTGATTCAGAAGTTTCGTCTTCAGATTCTGATTCTACCATCAATGCTTTCTTTCCTTTCTTTTTATGTTCTCTGGTAGGGGTCCTGGATAGTTCCTTTTCATCGGCAGCAAGAGCGAGAGGTCCACCAATGGAAACCTTCTTTTTAATTATGTCGTTCTCTTGTGCTGCAAGCGTTCCATAGAGATCATGAAGTGACCAGCCGTCTAGATCCTGGTTTGCTTGAAAGGACATAGACAGCTGAGTCCATTCATCGCCAAGACTTTTTAGGAATAAAACATTGTTTTCTTCCTTAGTTCTGGAGAAATCGTTTCGACGACATTGATTGATCAATGTGTTGAAACGATCGTATGTTTTCTGTATCGGTTCATCAGGAAGGGCCTTCAAATTTGTATATTCGTTGAGACATTGCGCTCTACGATTTTTCTTCGTTTCTGCTCCTCCTTCCAGTTGGCTTGCCAGTTCATCCCATAGTTCCTTGGCTGTGGAACATGCATCGAGAGATTGGAAGATTTCATTGGGTATGGCCATGATTATCAGTCGTTTGGCCTTTTTGTCTGTCTTTACCCGTTCTATGTCGTCTTCATCACAATTCTTCTCATCCTTGGGCATATAGTAGGCAGGAATTTCAGCTGTGGTGTTTGTTCCTGGAACTCTTGGGACAAGAGTTTGTGGAATGTAAGGAATTTCAGCTGTGGTGTTTGTTCCTCCCAAGAAATTCACCATTTTGATCTTCCATTGTGGGTATTCTTCTCGTTGAAGAGTTGGAGGCTTGGTGAGGGAGCCAACACTATAAGCAGAATTCCAGTTGGCCATTGAGAATTTTGAAGAGAGAGATTTTACGTTTTGAAAAAAAATTGAGATATTTTTTTGCAGGATCGTTTTGATTGGAAAATCAATCAATTAGCTCTGATACCAATTGTTGATCCCAGAACTCTCAATAACACTAATAATCTAGTTAATAATAACCAAATTATAGTGATTTGATGAACAAAGTGATGAACACTCAAGAATGAATTATAAACAATAAAGAACAATCTTGAGCGTCAAAGGTTTCACTTTATTAATGAGAAAAACGTAAAAGCGACATTTAGTACAATAGGCCTAATCACCTATTTATACTAGTAAGCTAATAAGAAGATAACTATCTAAGTGTTGTTCACCAGAGGGGCGATGAAGATGCTCTTTCCATCGCATCTCTGGTCGATCCATCGGCCCTCTGGTTGTTCTCCAGACTTAGCCAATTCTGCCTTGATGTCTTCATCGGTCTTCTGGTTCTGCATCACTTATTGTTTTTCATTACTTTTTCACTTTACGAAATATGGGATCTAACACTTGCCATGCAAGAAAAGCTCATTGAGTTTGATAGGAACAAAGTCTGGTTCCTTGTCCCATGTCCATCAGACAAATCAGTGATAGGCACCGAATGGGTCTATCGCAACAAGTTGGATGAAGATGATGTGGTAACCCGCAATAAGGCTCGGCTTGTTGCTCAGGGTTATAGACAAGAAGAAGGAATCGACTATGACGAAACCTTCGCACCAGTG
>NC_037540.1:32610831-32613595 GCF_001531365.2 Cynara cardunculus var. scolymus | reverse complement strand
AACTAACATTCTTTTTAGATCTCCAGATCAAACAAACTGATAAAGGTATATTTATCAACCAAAGTAAGTATGTTCGATATGCTGAAGATGTTTGATCTATCCAACAGTTCATCTATGAAGACTCCTATGGCTCCTCCACTCACTCTTAACAAGGATCCAAATGGAAAGCTTGTAAATATGACTACTTACAGAGGAATGATCGGCTCTTTGCTCTATCTCACAGCTAGCCGATCCGATATCATGTACTCCACTTGCTTATGTGCAAGATATCAAGTTGAACCTAAGGAATCCCATCTGATTGCTGTCAAACGCATATTCWRATATCTTAAAGGAACTCCTAATATGGGTCTTTGGTACCCTAAAGGTTCAGGTTTTGACCTTATTGGTTATTTGAATAGTGATTTTGTAGGTTGCAAAATTGATAGGAAAAGCACCACTGGAGGCTGTCAGCTTCTAGGTGGAAAGTTGGTGAGCTAGACAAGCAAAAAGCAAAATTCAGTATCCACATCAACAGCTGAAGCTGAGTATGTAGCCGCTGGTAGCTGTTGTGCCCAAATTCTTTGGATGAAAAATCAGCTATTGGACTACGATATTCAGTTTTCAAGGATTCCTATTTATTGTGGTAGCACCAGTGTCATTGCAATTGCAAACAACCCTGTACTTCACTTCAAGACCAAACATATTGAGATCCGATATCATTTTATCAGATATCATGTTATGAATGGTGATATTGAGCTTCACTTCATTCCAACTGAGTATCAACTCGCTGACCTTTTCACCAAGCCAAAGATGAGACAAGATTTAATATCTTGATCAGCGAATTGGGHATGTTGAACACTGAAGATTAACCTTCAGTCATTAAACATCAMTCAGTAAGTGAAATGATTTWGTGCTCTATCTCTAACACTAAACTCTTGAGTAAATATATCTATTCTCTCTAAGGTATGATTACTCTTTTCTTTTTCCAACTTAAAACTTTCACTGAAGCTTTCTCTTTTTCAGTGATAAAATGTTTTAAAAGGTGGTCTCAGTGATTCTCAACACTCACCACATCTTCAAGTATATCWTTATAYTTATCTTAGAAATCTAAAAGATCACTGAAACTTTTCTTCAATGACCAAAAAGTTTTTTAAATGTCGGTTTCAGTGACTCTCTTCACTAAAACCTAATGTCTTAAATCCATCACTGAATATTTTCTCTTCAGTGATAAAATGTTTTAAATAAGAGTTTTCAGTATCCTTTTAACACTGAATGACTCTTCATTTTTTTTTAACTTTTTTTTAAAGAAAATAGTTAATGATTAAGAACTTTGTTCTCTTAATACATTAAACTGTAAAGGTTTTTAATCATCTCTTTCTTGATTATTAATCTTGTTTCTTTATACACATTCTACTTGAAAAACCCTAATCTTGTAAGGATTTTTCAAAAGAAGTTCTTCCTTGTTTAAAAACTTTTTCTATACTCTTTAACAATTAACTCTTGGCTTATTTCTAACAAACCTCTTTGTTCATGTTTGTTTTACTTCTTATTGATAATAAACAGATGGCTGCCAAGAACGTCAACTTCTCTATTGACGAGATCTTTATCAAGGCCAACAACCACATTGCCTTGTTGGAGATACCCTCCACCAGAGCACATTACCAAGAGGCGGCTGACTTCCTCAAGCATTCATCCTTAGGCTACGCTCTCAACCATGAGCCTCTCATGGTCAAGGAACTTCTTCAGCAGTTTTGGTACACTATTGAGGTTGTCGAAGTCCAAGACGATGCTGGACGCACAATGGAGCAAATCCATTTCACTTTCAATCGCATGGAAGTGAACTTTGGGGTTTCTACACTCCGCTCAGCTCTCCATCTTCCCAAAGGTCCCTTTGACAGCAAACCCTCCACCACCAAGAATATCAACTTTCTCGACGCCATTGGCTACCAGTGGCCAATGAAAAAGGACTCCAGCGCCCCTCTCATGTCCTTGACAAAGATTGAGAAAAACAGGATGTCAGCTGTCTGGCAATACCTGTTTTCTCATTTCATCCAATGCATGGGTCGAAAAACTGGAGGTCAGGACCAGGCCTCTAAGATCGCCTTGATCATAGGTGTATCTGCGATTTAGCGTCGCAATAAAAATTATGTTGCGGTCAGTTTCGATGACCTGGTGCTTAAGATGAACAAGCGCCATCGAGAAAAGGTGGTGTCTTACACCAGGTTTCTTTCGATGGTATTGACAAAGATCTTCAAGACTCTTTACCCCAAAGAAGGAAACCTTCCAGCTTTCAGGCTTTGATCCAGGATTATGGATCATAAGCTGAGGGATAGTGATGTGGCACTATCTTCCATTGCGTCCATCACTACCTCATCTCCTCAGGTGGCCATGACAAGGGAAACACCCCCCCCCAGCGTCTAGCCAAGCCACCAAAACCCCTTCTAAACGACCCTCTCAACCAACTCTTGGGTCTCCTCAGAGAGCCAAGAAAGCCAAAAAGGGGACAACCATGTCTCTAGCTGGGGACTCTCAAAAGGCTTCAGTTATTGAAACTTGCCTTACCCCCGAGGCATCTTCTGTTCAACCTCCCAGCTCTTCAGTGATTTCTCCCTTCACTGTCATATCAGTGGTACCTTCACCAATCACTTCAGTGACCCAAATCACTGAAAGTGTAAATATCAGCACCGCCACCGCTGAACACCCATGTCTCTTCTCGACCATTTTCTCTTCTCCTCCTTCCTTGGTCTTTACACATGTCGATGATGTATCAGCGACTGTCCTTCCT
>NC_037540.1:32608905-32610356 GCF_001531365.2 Cynara cardunculus var. scolymus | reverse complement strand
ATCTCTTGATTCTCCAAAAAGTTGTTCAAGCCAACACCGACGTCATTGTTGTTCTCCACAGTAGGGCTAACGATGCTCAGGCTATCGCTGATCAGCAGACTCGTCTTCTTCAACAAATCCTAGATGATGTCCGTCAACCAGCTCCAGTGATTGCACCCTCTTTCTCTGCCAATGATCGTGCTCAGCTCCATGAGACGCGTGAGGCAACGACAACTCTAGCCAATGCTTTGCAAAGGCTGGAGGATTCTAGGGTTCTCCAGCATCAGCGCTT
This sequence comes from Cynara cardunculus var. scolymus, assembly GCF_001531365.2. Taxonomy (NCBI): domain Eukaryota; kingdom Viridiplantae; phylum Streptophyta; class Magnoliopsida; order Asterales; family Asteraceae; genus Cynara; species Cynara cardunculus. The sequence goes on along the minus strand of NC_037540.1, from coordinate 32,610,085 downwards.
GGACGAACTCTCTGGCAAAGTCTCTCAAGTCTTAGCTAGAGAAGGGGAGATGAGGTCCAACGCTGGTGAATCATCCGATGCTGCTCCTACAGCTTCTCAGGTTGTTGGCTCAGTATCAGCTTCAGTTGCAGTTGAAGCTGAGGCTCTCAAAGCTGAAGCAATTGTTGCTCCTGTAATCCCGACCACCAAAGCTGCTCTAGTTAAGAATGTCGATGCCATCCCTAGGGAAGATGGACATACCATCGCTGCTGGTGATGATGATGATGATGATGAAGATGAAGATGATGATGATGAAGACGATGATAAACCTACCATTCCAGACACCGGAGATGATCTAGATGGCGACGACGATGATGATGATGAAGATAACTTTACCATCAAGTTCTAGAAACCATCAACAGTCACCAAAGGTGTTACTCTCAGGGATTCCGCATCCTAGAGGGAGCAAAGGCAAGGTGAATCGACTCCATCAGGAAACCAGAACCCCAAGTCGAAAGGCAAGGCGGTCGCTGAAGAAGGAAACTTGAGGATATTGTTCAATATTCCTCAACAACCTTTGTTTGAAGACTCTACCTTTCAGGTAGTGATCACTTCAACCTATCAGCTTCATATTCCATCAATAACCTGCGGTCGACTGGAGCGGGTACCTGATCAACCCACTTCTTGTGCTCCTACCGACCGGCAGATGACTCAACTGAAGGAGTCACTCGACCAGACTAGAGTAAAAAATTCCTCTTCGTACCTCTAGTGGTGGTGAGTTTGACTTCTTATATGAAGCTGAAAGACTCGAGGCATTAAGGGCTGAAGAAGAGCTAGAACTTGAAAAGAAACAGACTGAAGACAGCTTGAAGTTGGCTAAGTCACTAGCTGAAACAGTCCTTCCCAAGAAAAGGTCCAAGAAAACGGTGAATGTTGTCCAAGCCCAGGCTAAACTTCTTTCAATTGCAGAAGCTGAACGCAAGAAGAACCTGAATCTGGTGGATAAGGACAAGCAATGGAGTGAAGCAAAACTGAAAAAGAGACCCAGTCCCTGCTCAATTATCAGCGTCAACATCAACGGACGTTCTAAAGACGGTGGAACGCTGGTCTCAATGCTCATCACCAGGGACAATCTTGATGCCGTTATCGAGTACCCTTCTTACCTTGGCCGCTATGGATACAGCGAATGGATGGAGATCAG
>NC_037540.1:32596738-32608805 GCF_001531365.2 Cynara cardunculus var. scolymus | reverse complement strand
TTGGGGGACAAGCTGGTAAGTTGGACCTCCAGAAAACAAAATTATGTCTCAACATCTACAGCAGAAGCAGAGTATGTTGCTGCTGCTAGTTGTTGTTCACAAGTTCTCTGGATGAAGACTCAACTTAAGGACTATGGCTTCCATTATGACAAAGTCCCAATTCTCTGTGACTCCAAAAGTACCATAGCAATCTCTGCAAACCCAGTACATCATTCCAAGACCAAGCACATCGATGTAACGTACCATTTTCTGAAAGATAATGTTGAAAAAGGTAACATAGAAATGTATTTTGTTCCCACTGAGATTCAATTTGCTGACATTTTTACAAAAGCTCTTGATGAGAAATGTTTTTTATTTCTAGTCAGCAAGATGGGTATGCTGAATCTCACCGCTTAGAGGCAATAATTATCTTTAAATCAGCGATCTTCAATATCTCATGGTTATGCCTATAAGTGATATAACATCTTACCAATAAAATCCAAGTATCCTAAATCAGAGCCTCTGGGCATAAAGACCAGCGCCTCTGGCCGTTTAGAATAACTTAGATTAATATTTGGCAAATATTTCATCTTTGCAACCAGAGCCCCTCTGGTTCAAAGCAAATACTTGGTATTTTTTTTACCAAGTCTTTTTATCTAAACCAGAGCCTCTGGTTCTATAGACCAGCGCCTCTGGACTCCAACACTTTGAGACGCCCTAGTCTCAAACCTTGGACTCTTGCATCCACATCTCATTCATTCTTTCACCTTCAGAACCAGAGCCTCTCTGGTCCAACACTACAAAACTAGTTTTCATAACTAAGTGTGCCTCTCCACCCAGAGCCTCTGGTTCTAAAGACCAGAGCCTCTGGCTTCAGACTTTTTGTAAACAACGCCCTATTGGTCTCAAAGAGTTTCCCTTATCTCACTCCACATGGTCTTACCTATTTCCTTTCATACTCCATTTCATCATCTTACCAACCAGAGTCTCTGGTTATAAAGACCACAGCCTCTGGATTCAAAGTCTTTGTAACCAAAGCACCTTTGATCTCAAAGACAATTCTTTTTCCCATTCATACACATCACATTCATTGCTTCCACAACCAGAGCCTCTGGTTCTAAAGACTAGAGCCTCTGGATTCAATGTCATTGGCACGAATGCACCTATGGTCTCACAGCCTCATCCATCACATTCATATTACTCATTTTTCAAAAACCCCAAGCTGTGCTCCACAACCAGAGCCTCTGGTTCTAAAGACCAGAGCCTCTGGTTTCGTTTTCTTTCAAAAAACAGAGCCTCTGGTTGTATAGACTAGAGCCTCTGTCCCCAATTTTTCTCAAGTTTTATCTTTTTAAGGGGGAGTTTTTGATACCTTCAACATTTATTCACATGCATGACTTGAGGGGGAGCAATCTTTTTCACCTTTTTCATTTTGTGAACTTGCATTTTCCATCCAGAGCCTCTGGTTCTACTATCCAGAGCCTCTGGCCTCTTAAAATGCTATATATATATATTTAACCAGAACTCCTCTGGTTCTACATAATGGATTGCCAAACTTAACAAGAGCCTCTAGTTTGCCAACCAAAGCTTATAAATCATGCAGATCCAATAATACATCTACAAAGATCATTGATGTCAAACCAGAACTCCTCTGGCTCCTCACCCAATAGGTCATGCCTAACCAGATCTCCTCTGGTTCCATGACAAATAGAGTTTACCCTAAAACTCATCTAAATTAAAAACCATTTTCAAGATTATACAAAATTGCAGCTTTTGTGACTAAAAACTATACAACATGGGTTTTTAGAAGACCAAAAACTTCGTAATTAATATTAATCTTACAATTAGATGATATTTTAATTTCAATATTTTTTTGGGAAACGTTTTCTCCAAGATATTATTTGGAATAAATCTTTATTTCAAATAATGCACAACGTCATCCTACCACGCACCTGACACCATACAGACTGTCCCCCATGAGCCGTTTCAAATTTTCATCTTCCCTAACCCCAGCTTGACACGTGTCTAATCCATTAATGGCACGTACTATCACGACGACTCACGTTCTTCAAATCATATCACCCAAAATTTAAACCGCCAAAACTTTTCATGATTATTACATTTTAATAATCAAGAAAACGTTTCCCTTCCCTACCCAACCCCCCCACCCCACACCCCACCCTCAACTCACCTATAAATAACCTTCTTCCACCTTCATCCTTTCTTTACGCTTTCAAAACCTGCAACAAGACTCCGACGAACACAAAATCTGCAACTTTCACAAAAATGGCCTCCTCCTCTGCTTCTCATGAATCCAACAATAACGATAGCCACGTACAGTCAACAGGCGCTGACAGCCGCGCACTTGTCTTTTTGCCCATGAAACCAAACAACCACGCCATTGAACTGCGCAACACCTTATTTGATGACCGTTTTGCATTAATCATAGAGTTCTTCAAGAACTGCATCCTCCTCCCTTCCCTCACACTAGTGAATCCTGGCGTACCATTAAAATACGTGCAACAATACTAGCAAAACTGCGAATTTCATCCAGCCAGTCACGGCATAATAGGGGATATGGACTCCCCAAATGATATGATATGCTCACTAAAGATATCGCGAGCCAAAGTTTCTAGGGTGTTATGCATTCCCACAAGAAAGGAACTCATGATTGAACAATACAACGAACCACCAACCTCCGACGATATCCTCCGGTTCATAAAGATGCTAGGTTACAACCGTGACCTACGCAATGTCTCGGACTTCAAAAGACAATTCCTCCCGCTAATATGGAACTTGTTCTTCTCCATACTAAACCGATCCCTTACGTGCAAGCTAGGGTCCCTAGACCAAGGGAACCTCAACATAATGACAATCATGTATGGGCTATTATTCAACCTAAATCTTGACTACGCCTTCCACATCTACAACGAGATTCATGCGGCCGTGATCAAAAAAATGAAAACTTCAAGCCGCAGGAAAGCCCCTCTCTGCAGTTCTCTTTCCCCGCTTCCTCGCCCTCTTCATTGGGGATGCGATGGTGAAACACGGTCTACCTGCTATGGAGCCTTTCACCCCGGTCTACAAGATGCACGGACACAGACCAACCCTCTCGAAGGAGGGCTACACCATCAATCGACCGCTGTCCCAGGCTATGCTCACTGTCATACCATCGACAAATGAGATACGCCAGACCTATGAACGCTCCATGCTGTTCCAAGAACCGAGGGCAGCTACCCCGGAGCATTTAGAGCCGTCCCCCCTCCAAGCGAGGGAGCACAAGCGTCATCTTCATCGGATGATGAAGATAATGATGATGATGATGATGATGATGATGATGCAACTCGTGCTTCCCCCGGCCTTACTCATACAATTCCTCAACCCACTTCCCAAAGGGCAACCACATCCACTACCCCTGGCGATCAAAGCCAAAGGGATATTGAAACAGGACGACCCAGCCCAACCCCAACCCCAACCAGCCATCCAGAGGCCATTCTTCGGGCCTCTGGAGATGAACAAGCCGAGGAACCACGTTTACCATCACCCCTCTCTCAACAGAGAGGTAATGAAGAAATAAGAGCCCCTTTGCCTTAGGGCTCGCCACATTCCTTCACACACACAGAAGCATGTGTTGCTTATGACGTTGAACCAATAGATCGTTCAGAGCGATCTTTCCTTCGTGCACCTCTCCCTTCGATATTTGATCTATCGAAGGGGACACACATTCGCTTCACTTACTTGGACTCTGAAACCGAGGAAGAGGAAGCTGATGTAGCAACATCACGAGAGAGCTCCTCTCTCGAGGGCTATCAAGGACATGATGGAAGTCCTTCGAGGCCCACATTCGCACAAGGCCAAGAAAGCGCCTCAGGAACAGAGGCACAACCTGCAGCATTCGTTGCTGCAGGGGTTACCCCATAAGCCGATCTGGTCACAAAGGCAGAGTTCCAAGCCTATGTTGATACAGTGACGCGGTCCTTGGATGACCTTAAACTCATCATACAAGGGATTGTGGACAACCAACCCTCACCCGATACCCCAGACCTCCACCAATCCCTTGCTATCCTCCAACATCATCTCACCCAAATCGAAACCCAAACCCAAGCCAACACAACCCGCCTACACATACTCCAACAAACAGTCACCCAACACCACAATACCTCATCCTCCCTAGCCACCCAAAGGAACCAAGTCCTCATCCAATCCCTCGCAACCCTCACGGCTCAGGCAACTGAAGCTGATGAAAACCTCACCTACACCATTACCCAACTACAAACCATCCTTCGCAATCTTCATCAACTACCCACCTCCATCATCTCCCAAATCCCTCAACCTCAACCTCCATCCACTTCATCACTCGATGAAACCCTCACAACCCAAATGGCCACCATACAAACCACCCTCACCCAACTACCCGCCACCATACTTCCCAAATCCCACAACAAAGTCAAACCCCACCTCCCTCTGCAGACCCATCCTATGAAGCAGCCTTCTCCTCCTTCACTACAGAGGTGAGGAATCTCCTTGCAAACCTTCCCCATCCTCCACCATCTACTACAACCTCTGTGCCATCACCACCACCTCCAAGCACAGATTTTGCCACCAGAGCCGATCTTCGGGCTCTGTCCAAGGCACTCATCTCATCCTTCAATGAGATCAATGCAAAGTTTGCCGCCCGATCCGTTGCCCTTACCACAACGCTAAGGAAGATTCTATAACAACAGCAAGAACGAACAAACACTCTCCTTCGCACCAAGAAACAAAGACGCAACAAGGATTGGGTGTGTACTCTCGCCTCCTACATTCGTTTGTGGAAGAAGAAGAACAGATCGAGAGTCTCCTGCTCATCAAGCCGCCCCCTGAAACGAAGAAGACATGATGATCCAGACCCCGATGATCAAGGTCTTGGACCTCATGAGGGGGAGAAAGAGGTGGCGGCTACACAACACACAGAATCCGCTGCACCACAACAACCATCACCACCACCACCACAACAACCATCACCACAACAACAACCACCCTCAACTGAACAAACCCAAGCAAGGGAAACAGAGGCTTTGCCCTCTGATGATGTACAAAATATACAAGTTCCCTTAGCCACAACACCAGACCCCCATCGTGTTGAGTTCATCAACCGATGAACAGCCAACCACACCACCAACAGAAACAAACCAAACTTTCACTTCCTCACCCACAACAAACCTACCTTTAACCCCTTCACCCACACCTCGCACAACCCAATCCTTCATCCTTTCCACACAACCAAAACCTATAATGAACCAACCATCGCCCCAACAACCACAAACCCCAACAGAAACCCATGCACCAGAAATCACCCAAGCCCAAACTGAGCCAACCAATGAAACCATACCCACTACCCATATACAAACCCAAACCAAAACAAAACCCCCAACCAATACACAACCATTAACCCATCAACCAGTGGTGCATGCGGATACTCCCTCTTCTTCAAGGCAACCTCCAAAGGGCCTTGTAGATGAAATCATACAAGGCATGGAGTCAATGAGGAGACGTCCTCAACTGCCGCCCAGGGAACAAGTCATGATGGAAAGCATCCATCAATATATGTACCAAGACCGCGATGAAAGTTTGTCCACAAATCCTCTAGTCTTATCGCCTGAGTCTATGGATCTCTTGCACCATCGATTCATCAGACAAACCACACAAGCACCCCAGGATGTCTTTTTGAATGATAGGATAAGGAGGGTCATAGACTTGAAAGTAAAGACAATTGCCAACCGAGCTATCCGATACATTGAGTTCACGTGGAGAGAACCCGTGGGTTAGTTAGCGTGTTCAATGAAAATGACCTCATCAATCTCAACCCATACGACTTGATTGAGTTATATGTTTACACAGCTCAAAGGCAGGATCACGGCATAAGATTTGGAATGGCAAACCGAGCAATAGTGAAGACGATGGAATCCCTGGTGAAACAGAGCTAAAAGTGATTTTGAAATTGCTTTTAGGCTAGGCATTGAAAGACTATCCTGCGCTCCTCTAAACAAAAACTTCCAGGGCCTGTAGGAGAAAAGATCTGCCGCAGTTCTGACTCAACCCGAACTTGGACTTGTTTACAAGAATGAGTTCGGGGTTAAAAAATTCTTCAGACTGACTGAAACCTTCAAGTATTCAATAGATACACTTGAATGGTTTCAGAAAATTATTAGAGAAAGACTGGGCAGAAACCATGTGCCGAGGGAAGTAGGGAGTTAGCTCATTCACGAGATATCAATAGTCATCGCATATCGAAGACTGCTCCTGTGCTTCAGAGAAATATACTCAGGTAGCTCATGATGAGTTAAAAGTTTTTGTTAGTTTTGCCTTGATGTATTTTAATTCAAGTATTGTAAGAAATTTCATCATCCAATGAAAATTTGGAATTTGATGTTTTTCTACTAGACTAGTTTCTGTTCTTCACAAGTGTGTCTAGACTAGACTATGTTATTTCATTACTTAGGGGGAGATTGTTAAACCCCACAATTCATAATGTAAAAAGTAATGAAAAACAATAAGTGATGAAGAACCAGAAGACCAATGAAGACATCAAGGCAGAAACGACTAAGTCTAGAATTCAACCAGAGGACCGATGGACAGTTCAACCAGAGGACCAATGGACAGTCGAAGGATGCGATGGAAAGAGCATTCTCATCGATCCTCTGGTCATCAACACTTAGAAGATTTTCTAGCACTTCATCCAAGCATGTAATGAAGATTTGAAGATAAGGATGAAATCATCATATCATGAATGACAGTTGGAGAAGACATGTCAACAGCTGGAATTCGAGTTTATCTCAGTATTAGTGTCTATCCATACAAAAGATAAGCCTTATCCGTTAATAGAGGATTTACTAGAAAATAGCATTATATAGTTATCTTCTTTTTAGCTGATTAGTATAAATAGGTGTTTATATCTATTGTAAAAAGAGTCGCTTTTACAAATCGCTCTTACGTTTCTCAGTTTATAAAGTAAAACCTTTGAAGCTCAAGACTATTCATAAATATTCTTATTTTTATTCTCGAGTCTTCATAACTTTCTTCGTAAAATCACTATAATTTGGTTATTCATAACTAGATTATTAGTGTTATTGAGAGATCTGGGATCAACAGTCCCAGACATAGTTAGCACCTTTGGAATAAATATGATAAGTTAAGAGATCAATGTGTATGGTATATTCGGATTATATCTGGCCAATGTAATTTTGAATCTTCAGGTATATAACTAAACTTGGACACTTTATTATATTCGGGAATGTGAAAATATGCTTATTAACTTTGATATCTACAAATGACTAGTAGATCCAGAAGGTCTTAAAGGATCACCCACCCTAATCCCAATGAGGAAGAGGATTCCCCTATCCTTGCTCCTATTGCTACATCTGAAGGAAGAGGCAGAGGCAGAGGCAGAGGCAGAGGCAGAGGCAGAGGCAGTGGCAGAGGCAGAGGCAGAGGCAGAGGTAGATGCAGATGCAGAGGCAGAGGACAGACTAGAGGCAGAGATAGTCAGGCAAATGTCAATACAGACCAAGGAGAATCCAACTCTGAGAATATGAATCAGGAACAGATGCCTCAACCAGAATACATGACTAGAGACATGTTCGTTGAAGAAATGGGAAATCTAAGGGAAACCTTGACTTCCATTATGGGGATTCCTGTGAGAATCAAGACTCGCAAAGTTGAAATTAATCCATCAATCCCTGTTGTCAACAATAGAGACGGAGATATCAAGATGTTCTTAACTTGTAAACCACCAACCTTCTCGGGAGAAAGAGATCTAATTAAAGCTATGTGTTGGATCAAAGAGATAGAGTCAGTATTCAATACGATCCAATATGCAAAAATAGACAAAGTCAGATTTGCAGTCTCTGTACTAAAATCAGATGCACTATTCCGGTCAGAGATGGAATCACTAGCCGGAACAGACATCCTACAGATATTGACTTGGGCAGAATTGTTAACAGATTCAAAGAACAATTTTGTCCAAAGGCTGCTGTACGACAGATGGAAGAAGACTTCTTGAAATTAGGGCAAGGAACCAAATCTGTTCTCGAGGACACAGAAAAGTTCATAGAATACTCACGGTTTGCAGAACATTATATCTTTTCCGAGTCAAGAAAGGTAGAAAGATATATTTTGGATTTAACCGTCAATCCGAGAGTTTGTAATAGCCATGAATCCGACTACATTTTCTTTAACTGTTGATGCATCAGAAGTGACTTAGAGGAATAAGAACTGCCAAGAAGAAGGAAAAGTGATGGAGAAGAGGAAATAGAAAGGTCCACCAGCAGGATACAGAGGGCCGAAAGCTATAAAGTATGGAAACAGACCTATACAAGGAATTAGTGAGAAAGCTTGTCCTTGTTCTCACCAGATTCATCAGGGTGATTGCAAAATTGATCCAAGAAAATGCTATTAGTGTGGTGAGGTAGGTCATTTGTCTCGGAACTGCCCAATGACCAAGAGATGTTTTAATTACAATTCCCCAGATCATCTTAGACCAAACTACTCGCAATTGAAAGATCCACAGCTTACCAAGGGAAGCAATACATCGAGTGCCCACGGAAGACCGAGCATGGGTAGAGGAGGATCAGGAGGGGCGCGAGGTCGATCTTTTTAAATGACCAAACACGAAGCCAAAACTACCCAAGATGTAGTGACAGGTACATTCCTCGTGAACTCATTATATGCCAAAGTATTATTTGACTCAGGTGCAAACTTCTCGTTTTATCCCCATCATTAGCTCTATGTGCTTAAATGAATTTTGTGCCTCTTGACGATAAATTAGTAGTTGATACTACTAATGGTCAAGTATCTGTGAGTTGTATGTTCGATAACTGCACTATTATGATTGCGGAATATGAGCTACCAATCAGACTATTTCCCATACCGATGAAAGAATTTGATATAGTAGTAGGAATGGATTGGTTGGCAGAAAACCAGGCCAATATTGTGTGATAGAAAGAAGATCAGAATAATGTTGCCAGATAGAGGGTCAATAGTTATATATATGGTGATCAGTATTATGTGAATGAAATATGTGTTATATGCAATGTGAGTTTGGGGGTGTTACATTCAAAAAAAAAATAGAAGAAGAGAAACTGAAAGCATGTTCACTGACTTATAGATTATCAGTGAATGTGTGAGTAACACTGGAACTTATAGACTTGTGTCCCTGTTACTCATTTCAGGCATCTTTTTCAGTGATGCACAAGAAATACTTATATTAATTTCAAAAGGAAATATTACAAGTCATTCAGTACACGTCTTAGACTTACAAAATATAGGTTGAACACTGAAAGTAGACATAGAATACAAAAAGGTTATACAGTGAATGGACAAATTACAAAGGAAAGTAACTAATCTAAGTTGTTCAGATTAAGTAGCCAGGTACATTTTCTCCAAGCTCCTTTCGATGTAGAAACTCCCTTCTGATCTTGCGGTCCATCATTTCACCTTTGAAGTCATCATCTAGCCAGAACCTGAGGTATCCGAGATATTCCATCGGGCATAGATGTAACTCATACATTCTTTGGAATCTGATTTCACCATCATATTCAAGGAATATAAGTCCTAACTCAGACTTCACATGCACAGTGTTGCGTATGTAAGGACCCTTCGCTGGTATTGAGAAATTCAACATTGATATGTCTAGCTTCTTCGAATCCTTCAGGACTTCATCTAAGGAGAACTTTGTTTCATGTTTGTTCCTTAGGGATTGTCCGTCATTAGGACTTGAAGGTCTTTTTCTTCTTCCACCTTTCTTCAGAGTTTCCTTTTCAGGGACTACAACATACCTAGACATCTTCTTGATCAAGTCGCTGATGATGTCTTTGTTGAGCATGAATATCAGCAACCCACCATTTTTTATCCATCCGTTGATGTTGACGTTCGAAATCGTATAAGGGTTGATTCTCTTATTAAGGAATTTTTCACTCTAGCGCTTGTCACGTTCGGCCAGCTTCAAGTTCTTTTTGCATTCAGCTTCTGCAATTGAGAGAAGCTTAGCTTGGGCTTGGACAATCTTCACCGTCTTTTTGGATTTTTTTCTTTGGAAGAACTTTGGCGGCTAGAAACTTGTCCAGCTTTAAGCTGTCCTTAGTCTGTTTTCTTTGAAGTTCAAGTTCTTTCTCCGCCTTGAGAGCCTCGAGTCTTTCAGCTTCGGTCAGGAAGTTGAACTCTGTTAGGTCTGAAATTCAGTGTTAAATTGTATTTGTCTTGAAGATTAATTTTGTCTATAATTGTATAAAAGACATCGTGTTTGACTTTGTGTGTAAAGTTGACTTTGTCTATGGGGCTCAAGTTTGACCCTATATATATAGTTTGTTTAGTGTAATTTTAGTAAGGAAGCTAATTGTAAAATCAATATACGTAATAAAGGTTTGACCAGATTGTGAGGCTTTGACTTTTCCTCTCATCTTTCTCATTGTGTTGTTATTGAAGATCTACCAAATCTGCCATGATTATGAATGTTTTGATTGAAGATTGATTCTACTGGAACATCAATTGGTATCAGAGCAGGTTGTGCAACAAATCAATGTGAAAAATCATTTTTATGACATTTTCTGAAATTTTTTCTATGTTTTTCAATGTGTTCTTCATGTTCTTAACATTTTATTTAGTTTGATCCGAAAATCTTTCAAAATCTTCTGTTTATGTGTTAAAATTTTGATCAAGTTGTATGTAATTGTATTGTTAATCTTTGTTGTTCATAAGATTTCATGTTTTTGAACGAATTTGTGTTTTTGAAATTTTTTCGTGTTCTTGGTTTTTAAAACAAAATCAGTTTTGATCTATTTTTTGAGTGAATAGTTAATAATTTTGTGTTTTTTGATGAATTTTGATCGCATTATGGATTTTGGCTTGATTGAAATTTGTTAAATCGCTTAAGGCTTGAGTTGGTTTTACTAGATTTTGTAAATCGCTCATTTTTGGTTTGATTGAATACTCTTAATTGCTCTTTGTCTTAGATTTTTGTTGTTGTTTTGTTTCCGAGTACATCACCATCCGGACTTGATATCTCCGTTTACAAGGTCACCGGATTTGGGTCGTAGGTCAAAACTAAGTCGTTTATTATCATCATCCGGATATCATCATCGGATAAAGATTTGGCTAAAATCAAGGCAACCGATTTGGGATTTACATCGATGGACACTGTGATTCAACTTGGTCCAAATCGCTTGACAAGTTAGCCAGTTTAGGACTTAGCTTATATTGTAACAAGTTGTCCGGACTAAGACTGCATCATTTACATAGTGACCGGACTTCCATAAATCAATTGGTGCAGTGACCGGATTTCTAATAAATCGCTTGGTACGTTGAACAAGTTTGATTAAATCGCTTGGTATGATGAGCGATCTTGTATAAATCGCTTGGTACTGTGAGCGATCTTGTGTAAATCATTTGGTACAGTAAGCAAACTTGAGTAAATTACTTGGTATCGTGAACTGACTTGATCAAATCGGTAGACAGGTTGATCGGATTAAGGCTTATTCGCTCATTGATCTGTCCGATTAAACTTTCATCGCTTACCATTGTGACCAGAGTTATTCTTAACAGCTTGACACAATGGCAAGTTTTTGTTTAAATCTCTTGGCAACTCGTCTAGTAAAGTCATTCTCGTCAGGTTTTTGGTGCTTATGTTTCGAGCCTTAAATTCATTTTGGGTTTATTATACTCCTACCCCATTTTTTCTATCTACATGTGTAACAACCCTCACATCTCAAATACATATAATTCACATCATCATTCTCATAATACTAAAATAGTATTATTACAAAACATGAACTGTCAAAATGTATTTTTAATACATATGCATAACAAGCTAATATCAATATTTAGACTTTCCCTTGCCTTTATCTTTCAGAGCACGTTGTCCTACAAAACAGGTTAATCCAACATCTGAGCGTTAGACCAAAAGGTCTAGTGAGTGTATAATCTCATACAACAATATATATTCCAAACATTCAGTTTGAAATCAAACCTGTTCCGAAACATAAGTATATTTATGTTTCTCGCGGCTTACACCGCCATCTCACACGCAGTTAACACTGCTCATATCACTCTCGCG
>NC_037540.1:32594709-32596303 GCF_001531365.2 Cynara cardunculus var. scolymus | reverse complement strand
CGCCCATATCACTCTCGCGGTTACACCGCCATCTCACACGAAGTTAACACTGCTCATATCATTCTAAAAACATTCTTTCAAAAACATCTCTTTCTATCCGGACTTGAAGTCCGGTCAGACTTGTCCGGATTAGAAGTCCGGATAACATTCTTTGAAAATAAACCAACTCTTTGTCCGGTTTAGCAATCCGGTCATTATAAACACTTTAAAATACAATCATCTTTATCCGGTAATCCGGACACCACTTCACTTTCTTTGTCATCCGGTTTAGATTAAACCGGACAATACACAATTTAACCTTTNACATCCGGTTTAAGTATCCGGATTTCAATCTGAACACCACTTGGCCGGTTTACACAAGCATCATCATAAAATGCATCCAAACTCATAATAATCAAATCTAAATGCTTTTCAATTTGTATGAAAGCAATTCATATTCAAAGCTTTTAATACACTCACCTTTTAGAAGTTGAGAATCAAAACCTTTTGAAACCTTCTTTTTCTTCTTGTGCGAATTCTTCAATTTCTCAGAGAGAAAACACTTTCCAGAAATAGTATGAATATGAATCTGTTTTTCTTTCACAACTTCTATTTATATATGCACCTAAAAGGAAGAGGTGATAGGCGGTCTCCAAAAGCCGATCTCCCCTTTTAAAAATTTTAAATATTTCCCACACACACATATCATACATACATATATCATATATATATATATATATTTATTTATAAATACATATATACATATATATACATAACTAAAATAATAACCAGACTATTACAATATTCCCTCCTTAAAAGAATTCTGTCCCGGAATTCACTTAAGCAAACARGTAGGGATATTTCATCTGCATTTCCAACTCTGGTTCCCAAGTGGCATTTGACCCTTTATGATAACGCCACTGAACCTTTACTAACCCAATCTCTTTATTTCGTAACTTCTTCACCTTATAATCAGTAATCTGCTTAGGGGTTTCTTCAAAACATAACTTTTCATCTACCTTAATCTCAGGTAATGGTACTGCCACATCTGGACTTATTAGATACTTTCTCAAATTTGACACATGAGACGTGTCATGTATTCCACTTAATTCTACCGGAAGTTCTAACTTATAGGCCACTTCCCCAACTCTCCCAATAATAGGAAATGGTCCGACATACCTTGGACTTAACTTCCCTCTCTTTCCAAAACGTACTATACCTTTCCATGGTGATATTTTTAACATCACTTTATCACCTATTTGGAACTCAATCGGTTTCCGATGTTTATCTGCATAACTTCTTTGTCTATCTTGTGCTGCTTTCATTCGTTCTTCTATTACCCCAATTTTATCTGCAGTTTGCTGAACTAACTCAGGCCCAGCTAACTGTCTTTCACCTATTTCATTCCAGCACAAAGGAGTTCGACATTTTCGTYCAYACAAAACTTCAAAAGGTGCTGCCTGAATACTTGAATGATAGCTATTGTTGTATGCAAATTCAACCAAAGTCAAATGACTATCCCACGACCCTTCAAAATCATTAACACAAGATCTCAACATATCTTCTAACGTTTGGATAGTTCGTTCACTCTGTCCATCAGTTTGAGGATGATAAG
>NC_037540.1:32587030-32594609 GCF_001531365.2 Cynara cardunculus var. scolymus | reverse complement strand
AGGGTAATCTGAAGAAATTGGTGTTCTAGGAATCATAGATTAATACCAAAAGCAGAATTAATTGAATTAGAATTCAAAACCTGCTCTGATACCAATTGTTGGATCTGAATTCGACTTTGGTATTGATCTAATACTCTAAATATGCTCTAAAACAATTGAACTGCAGCGGAAATAATAATAAGAGCAAAACAGAGTAAGTGATTAGAAATTCTAAACACACCAAGAACACACAGTTTCAACGAAGAAGATGAATGTAGGAAGATTGCTCCAAAGGTTTTCAATTGATTCAATTGAAAATTTTGACAATTACAATACTGGAAGCACCGCCGATTACAAAGGTCCTATCCGCTATTTATACTAGTTCCTAACGACCTTAGAGACAAGATTTTGACGCGTGTCTTCATCTGAGTCGTCCAAATAAAGTCGATTATCCCTAGTCATGTGAAAAGCACATGTGGCTAACAACCTTTGAAAACTGATAGAACAGAAACTTCACAGAAGACCAAATCCGCAGACCCTCTGTGAGCCATCTCAGAGGCTCTGCTGTAATGACGCGTGTTCTTTTTGACAGAGGACCATTTTCCAGAACCTCTATGAGACACATCAGAGGTTCTTCCACTTTTCACTTGTTAGATCAAACGGCTTCTGTTGCTAGTCCTATGTTGTCTTCTGTGGAGATAACCTTCTGTCAAGACTTGCAATATACTTTTTCTATACTTTTACAAGATAGGAATAATGGAGCTAACAGTTTCTTTGAAAACCTTTTGTTAAAATCTTTTGTGAGCAGAGCTAAGTTCTCAGCCAATTTCTTCATTTTCATGTCTGATCCACTTCCCTCATATTAAGATTCTGAATGAATCTCTGAAATATTTGTTACCTTCTTAGAAGAAGAAAACCTAGAGTGCTTGAGTGTATTTCTTCTCTAATATAAGAGCCAAGGAATCATTTAAATTCTTCTTTTTCTCCATTCTTTCCTTCACTTGTCTTCATATTGATCTAGAATATCAAAAATATAATGAATGTCCTTTTTATTCAAAATTTTGGTAATATGCAAAGATTCAAAGAAATTCACTTTGGCCCGAGATTTTTCAAAAACTTAATTATAATCTGATTGTTGGTTTTCTTAACTCCATTCTTTCTAAGATCATTCAGAATATCATTGAATCTTTTATAAGCATCATAGATTGACTCAGATTCTCTGGCCTTAAAACCTTCATAGGCCCCAATGCTAAAATATAGCTTGTTCTGCATTGCTTTAGGCCCTCATTTCATTTGAGCCTCCACTTCATCCCAATTGGATATACAAATGTCAAACTGTCTACACGATTGAAAATCTCAATAGGTAAAGCCATTTTAAGTAAGATCATGACCTTTCTGTCTATGTTTGCCTTTTTCTTTTCTTTAGCAGCGTAATTCTTGTTTTTCTTGATCTTGGATGTAGGAATCTCTTGTGTATCATTAGTTTAAAGAACAACAAGAATTTCTATAAAACATTCATTAAGGACCTTTTGTGATTGACCTCATTAATTCCTTATCTATGTAGTCCCGAACATGGATCTTCCGAATCCTCCATTGATGGTACTCACAAAAGAAAAGTGTTGGTGGTTTGATTTCAGAATGAATACCCACGTATTCTTTTGACATTACAGTTTGATCTAAGAGAATCGAGAAACTGTGTTGAAACTGAAATAGTAATGTCAAGAAAATTAAACAAAAACACTCACAAAAAAAATCAAATTTGATTAAATCAAGAATTTGAATTATAAAGCTTCAGTAACTCGAATTAGTGTTGAATATATCTAAATCATGAAATCGATCGAAAGAAATTCGTCAAATTCATATATGTTTGCTTTGATACCAATTGTTAGGTCCCTAATGATTCATGTCCTACCCAACGTATGATTTTCATCTTTCTCTTTTAAAACTATTTTTTCTAGAAGGTTTTATTTTTAATTAAATTGTATGTAAATTAAATATTTTAAAATAAAGTAAACTTGAAAAAATTATGATATATTATTTTTCCAGATAAATATATAAATAAAAGTAATTTCATGTTTTTACTTGTTTAATTTTTTTTCCTTAAAATGTTAGCAAGAAAGATTGTGTTTTACTAATTTTCTTAGTATTATTATATTACTAAATAATTTAAAAACTTTCTAATTAATTTATTATACTTACTAAATAACATGTCAAATCAATTTTTTCAACAAATCATATATACTTTTGAAGATAAAATTCTTTTATTTGTAAAAAGATGTAACAATTCTTATTTTACATATTAAAAAAGTATAATTCTCTTAACATTTTTTTAAAAAATGTTAGTGCTTGTTAGGTTTATGCAACCTTAGATTTCAACACAAAAATATAACTCACTGTAAGTATACACCTTGAACTACTATCGTCTTGTAACAAGTAATAATGATATAAGTAACAGATTTTGTTTCCATGGAGAGAGCTTTATAAAGTTCTTCAAAAGTCCAGTCTTTAAAAACTAATTTCAGATGACAAATTCGAAAGATTTGTTTTATCTAAATATGGGCGGCTTAATTAGCAACTAAGAAAATATTAGTCGTAAAAAGAAGTACAAGGTGCAAAGGTTGATTAAGACACAAAACAGGTGATCCAGTAGAAAGATGACATAGCACTCCTGTCACAGTTCTTTGATCCTCTCTCTCTGTGATTTGATGATAATCCCTTTTCACTTATATACGAAGTATTTATGTTTCCGTCCTTTCAGTTCTAACGATCTTCACTGAGCCTGTTCAGTGATCGCTTAAGAACTTGTATTGTAATTCAATCAGCGACAGCAATACTTCAAGAAAACAACAATCACACCAAATAAGCTTCAGCCAATTTGGAAGACTGAAACTGAAGATTAGAGACTGGCGMGTATGTGATCTGAAGCGGTACTCAATGATTACAAGCCTGTCTATATATATGTGAAGACTGCTCAAGCCTTAGCGAATGTTGAAAAGACCTCTAGGTTATTCCAGCATTCAGCGATCAAAAGAAGCTTGTCATGAACGATTGTTGTTGTCTTGTCCTTATACACACAAAGGACAAACCCATACCCTTTCTAAATGTTAGTACGGTACCTGGCCGACTAGTTGACTCTATTACCCACCAACTTTAGGTAAGTATGTCTGCTCATGAATAGGCTTTTTGTACTATTCACTGTAGCAAAGAACAAGCCTTTCCTTTAAGGCTTGATACGCCCTCTAACCGTACCATATTGCATTAAATGTGCGGTTAATGCAATGGAAATAGAAGTGTTTCCTCTCCATGCAGAGTGCGCGCAACATACTCTCTTAACCTAATTCTTACTTTGAGCATTCTTGAGCTTAAGTAAAAGAACATACTATCTCCTACATCAAATCTTTTCTTATTTGCTAAGATTCAGTGTGTAACCAAAGATTGTTTAGATAGGTTTTCTTACCTTATCTTTCCGCAAATAGTCTTGTAAAATTTGTATTGATCTTCTCTTATCAATATACATTTTAAATTTGAAAATGTTGTGTTTGTATTCATTCCCCCTTCTACAAACTGTTATACATATCTTGTAGACCCTTACGGAACCAACAAGTGGTATCAGAGCAGTGTTCTATCTTCTCTAAGTTGTTTGGCTGTTTTTCTGCATTATTTTATCTTCTTCTCTAGATAACTTTATTGTTTTTAAATGGCTTTGCAAAACATAAACACACACATTCAAGACAATGGCTCTCTTGCCAAACCTTCCCGGTTCGTTCGTGACAACTTTGGTCTCTGGAAGAATCGGATGTCCCTCTTTCTGGAAGGTGTGGATCCTGAAATTCCACACTATATAGAAAATGGACCATATGTACCATTTGCTATTTCTCCGGCTGTTCCAGCAACAGCTACGACTGCCACGATTCCTGAATGGCAGATTCCAAAGCTCCCTCATCAGTGGAGTGATGAAGACAAGAAGAAGATAGCTATAGACACTCGCATTAGGTCTATAATAGCTACGCCTCTTCCTGAAGAGATTTATCACTCTGTGATGAAGCTCAGGACTTCTAATCCATGTAGGACACACTTTGTGTTCAATATGAAGGAACCACTCAGGTTCAAGAAACTAGAAAGATCAATTTAGTAAGGAAGTACGAAAGCTTTCTCTATGGATAGACTGAAACGTTGTCTGAAGTACATCAACATTTTAATTTTCTTTTCATTGATCTAAGGGCTGTAGGCAGGGAATATTCCAGCTCTGAAACTTTAACTAAGTTTCTGGAATGTCTTCCTGAGTCTTGGGAAACCTTTTCCATGTGTCTTAAGATGTCTAATGACATGTCGTCTCTTTCTCTCTCTACTCTCTACAGGATTCTGCTTAATCATGAGCAATCTCGTCAGCTAAAAAGAAATCTAGTCAAAGATTCCAGAGAAATAAAAAGCTCTCCTTTAGCTTTGATCTCTGAAGCTACTTCAGCTGAAATCCCTTCTACTTCTTTTACTTCTTCTCTTCCTCCTGTTGTTATTACAGAGTTAGACTCTTCTAACTCTGATGATATTCTAGAATCTGATCTAGTAGATTTTGATGAATCCCTGGCGCTTTTGACTAAATCTTTTAGAAGATTCGCCAGCAAAAGCAACTACCACAGATCTCCTTTGCTTACCATTAAGGAAAAGCCAAAGTCTGAAAGAATAGACAAGGCTTCAGCAGTCTGCTACAATTGTCACCACACTCGACATTTTGCACGTAAATGCAGATCGAAGAAAGCTGCGACGACATCTTCCAAAACCCCATCCTCTTTCAGATCCAAGGATGACAAATACTTGAAACTGAAGGAGAAGTACAGGAAGGTGAAGAACAACCAGCAAGAGGCCAAGGGTCTTATCGCTAACGAGCATGATTGGGCTGATTCATATGATGAATCATCTTCTGATGAGGAAGATACAACCTATCTTTTCTTGATGGCCAAGGATGTTAATGAAGAATCTTTAGAGGCATCTATTTCTTCTGAACCATCAACCTCTTCTACTACTCAGTTATGTATCCTGAATGAACCCTCCTCTTCTTCTTTCAGCCTACCCGCACTTAGGTGGTCAAGAGGACCATAATGACCATCCCCACCGACTTTCTCTCCCTCCCACCTCTACAAAAACCGGCACCGACCATCCCCACCACCGACGACCACCATTCACCGATATACCATCATCCACCAACCGTTTCACGACACCGACCACCGTGAATCACTGCCACCGACCACCATGAATAGCCGCCATCCATCACCTTTCGCCACCACCAACCACCTTTCGCTGCCATCGACCACCGTAAACTGCCGTCATCGACCACCTTCTGCCGCCACCGACCACCTTCCGTCGCCACCGGCCACCGTTTGCCGCCACCTTCCACTATGGAAAAATCGGTAAAAATTCTCTATTTTTTGAAAATACGTGTATATACGTATATAATTACATACATATATTTACGTAAATATATGTATACATGTATAAATACATACATGTATATACGTATACTAGGTTCGGATCCGTGTATTACACGGGTTAATGACAAAATTTAAACGAAACTGATATGTATTTTATAAAGAATTAATAATCGGAGGTAATTTATAAACTTAGACAAAGGTACAAGTCCGATTAAATTTTTGATATTAAGATGCTCTTACTCGAGAATTAAATGTTACATATACAAAGGATGGCATGTGCTTCGATGATCAGAAAAACTTTTAAATGAAGACGAACAATGTAGATCCAATATGCAGCGCTACGTAGTACATATAGAGCCTTTGTATACCTCTGTACAAGACAAGCAAAGGGAATCAGAGGCTCTGGTAGTACATGCAGAGATAGAACTCTTACTTAAGACAAGTACAGAGCCTCAATGAAGCTCTGTATGAAGAACGGAGGCAGGGTCAGAATGACCCCGTAGCACCTGCAGAACCTTTGTTAAGCTCTATATGAAGAACGGAATCAGGCTTCAAGGACACAAGCGTAAAGAAAGTTTCCAGATATTAAGACGGAAACTATTCAGATTTACAAGTCTGAAGGCCATCTTCGGAGTAAGAGACAGAGCCTCGACGCATTACGTGAAGAGACAGAGCTCTTTCTCAAGACTTAAATGCAGAACCTCTGTGCAGCTCTGCATGAAACATGGAGTCTAGTTCAGATTGACCGTATAGCACGTGTAGAACCTGTGTTACGCTCTGTATGAAGGACGGAATCAGGCTTGACAAACACAAGGGCTAAGAAATCCTCTAGAGTTCACGACGGACAATATCTAGCGTTGCAAGACTTCTAAATCAAGACGACCAATCTGGCTACAAGTGTGAAGTTCTTTTCAAGAGTTAATTACTAAAATTATCCAATGCTACAAGTTTGTATAAATTTTTCGTGGACAGAGGCTCTGCATTGTAGATGCAGAGCTGCTGTGTAGCTCTGCATGAAGCACAGAATAAGGCATAGAGGTGTTGCATGGTTTCTGCAGTACATTTCTAAAGCTCTGTATGAATTACGGAAGTTTGGTCAGAGACTTTGCGTAGTACATGCAGTTCCTTTCTAAAGCTCTGTATGAAGCACAGAGTCCGGGTGAAAGAATTTGCGTGTTTAGGCGGAAAAAATCAATAACCGTCGCACAGGAAATGACACGTATCCCCAAAGTTACTTATTTATTAGTATTATAGATATGCATGTATATAAATTAATTAACTTTATATTATTATTAATTAATAAGGTATTAATATTCTTTTAATAATTATATAAATTAATTAAATTCACATTATTAATTAATTAATTAATTAATTAAGTACACGTGTTCCCAAAGTTAATTATTTATTAGGTATATAGATGTTATAAATTAATTAACTTTATATTATTATTAAGGGCAAAATGCACAAAATAACAATCTACTTTCATAATTTTTTTTATTATAGCATTGTACTTTCAGTTTTTCTTATTACAGCAATGTACTTTCAAACTACTTTTTATTAATACATTGTACTTTGAAAAATTTATCCATTATAGCATTGGGTAACCTTTTGATTTAAATTTACCCATTATATTAGGTTTCCATGCCACCTCATTGTCCACATAGGTTGTCCACATGTACTATAGTGATGTGACTTTCTTACTACATCATTGTACTTTCAAAATTATTTTATTATAGCATCTACTAGTTCTTATTAAATTCTGTATTTTCAATTTTAATATTTAGATAATTTATATGTTATTTAATAAATGTATTAAATGAATTACAAAATTATAAATTATTCATTAATATACCAATATCAATATAACTAGTAGAACACAACTTATCTCGCTAATAATTTTTTTTTAAATATGTGTTTTTAAAAAAAGGAAAATAATAATTGTTCCTTTTTTTACCAAAAAATATTATCTTTTAAAAAATATATTATATTTGTTCAAAAACTTTTTACTTGACGTATAAATATATTAAATTAATTAGATTTTTTTGAACTATTTATCAATATAACAATATTAAAAAATTATAGATAACAATATATTTTAAAGAGAACTTTAAAAGATATGTATTTATTTGAACAACATAAAATAGAAAAAGTTACTTTTTTTATAAACAAAATAT
>NC_037540.1:32580653-32586470 GCF_001531365.2 Cynara cardunculus var. scolymus | reverse complement strand
GTTTTATGGATTGCATGTTGAGATAGAGTTAGGGTTTCATATGGGTTTGATCTTAAGTGTATAAAATGAGTGCTTTTTAGTGTTTATGGCTTGAAATGATCATTAGATTCAAGAGATTATCAAGATTTAAGCAAGTTCATCATATCAACTTTGACTTGATCAAGTCAATGATTTGGGAGATAATATAAATGATAAAATAAAGGTTGGATTTTGGTTGTTTATGTCAAATATGTTATATTAAGTTGAGATCCAGAAGTTGGAATACTTTGGAATCGAAATGGTTTGAGAAAAATGTTTGAAAATGAGAATTTCGACTTAAGAATGCATTGAAAGTGTGCAGACTTTGAAAATCTGTATAAAATCGTAGAAAATTCAAATGAGGTGAGGCCAATTTCCTTAGCTAGATAATTGAGTCTAGTTTATTTCTTATTTTATGATCAAGGCATGAATCCGAGTTAAAATGGGCAAAACAGTTCTGCATGCAGCAGCTGTACATAGAAAATTATGTAAAGTGTTCAAATAGGATATGTGTAAATCATGAGTTTCTTATATTGGTTGCTTATGAGATTTTGTGAATTTACTCCAGGGGGTAATTAGGAAATATTTTGATGCTTTGAAAGCAATCTAAGTGTGGTAGCTTGGACTTTCTTTGTGAGCTCATTTTGGAGCTTTTCGGTATTATACGGTTGCCCAGTGAGTTATATAGTTAATTGTTACATATTGATTTGAACATATATATTTTCATATGAATCCTTTTGGTCTTGAATGGAGTCACATGATCTTGATTTTTCTTTGATTCTGTCTCTTGAGTCGATTCCTTATTACTATCTCGGTACATCGATTCGCTTTCTGGATTCGGACTCGTTGTTTTGTTCCTTGAATTGTATGCCGTAGTACGGG
Organism: Cynara cardunculus var. scolymus; assembly: GCF_001531365.2. Taxonomy (NCBI): domain Eukaryota; kingdom Viridiplantae; phylum Streptophyta; class Magnoliopsida; order Asterales; family Asteraceae; genus Cynara; species Cynara cardunculus. Next base: position 32,585,570 of record NC_037540.1, on the reverse strand, counting down.
TACTACTTCGTGTGGTACGCCGAAAGTTTATGGCGAAGTCAAGATCCCGAGTTGGACGGGTGAGACTTTTTGCGGTTGTGAATACTCATTGCTCGAAGAGGTGGAAGAGCAATGAGTAGGGAACCTTGGCACATACCCGATAGAGGAAGGCGGGTAGTGCGAGGTTTCCCGTAATCAATGATTCTGACTCGGACTTTGGCATGAGCCCGGGAGGTGAAGGACGGGGTGATGCACTATCCTCGTTATGTTTACCGATTCGATCTCTTGGTTCTTGATATTTATTGGTATTCTAACGTTGCTGAATATATTTGGTTGTTGATCCTGTCTCCTTGTTGTATTGAGCATCAATGGTATGGTCGAACAATATTGTCCGGATGATTTGAAACAAAAGCTTGAGAAGGAATTCCTAGAGCTCAAACAGGGATTCATGTCGGTGATTGAACATGAAACAGAGTTCAATCGGAAGCTTCAGTTTGACCAACGGTTCGTACCAAGTGAAAAGGACAAGATTAATCATTTCGTCAACGGTGTTCGATGGAATATTCACGATTTCGTCACCAATCGCGACGTACCATCATTTACCAAAGCAGTTGAGTATGCAAGGAGACGGGAGCATGACCTGAGTCTCCCTGATGGTTCTGATATACCGGAGAAACGATCGAGAGTTGAGAGAGCCTTCTCGGCCCCGACATCTAAATCATCTCGATTCTTCAAGTCGAGACGAACTCAATCGCATAATACACCACATACTACCTCACAGGCTTATACAATGCAGTCAAATACGCCACGGAACTGCAACTGATGTGGCAATCACCAGGGATGATGTAGTGGTGATCAAACTTATGTACGATGCTTCTGTTGTGGTGAAGATTGGCACATACGAACTCAGTGCCCTCAAAGAGAAAAGGCATGTTATAATTGTGGTGTGTTAGGTCATCGTATGCGAGAATCTACAAAGAATAGACTGGAGGAAAGTAAGGGGTCGGTACAACAACCAAGACAACGACCGATACATACAACGGGGGTTTCGACCAAAAAGGAGGAGGTTCCGAAACCTCAGGCCAGGGCATTTCAAATTACCGCGAAGGAAGCCATGAACGATCCCGGTGTTGTTACGGGTATATTTCTTGTTAATTCTTGGCCTGCTCGTATTTTATTTGATTCTGGTGCAACAAATTCTTTTATATCAAATGATTATGTTCGCTATATTGAATCTGTGCCTACTATGCTTGAAAAACCTTTCACTATTGACACTGCGAGCGGAGTACCATTAGTTGTTGATAAGGTATTTAGAGAGTGTACATTGCTTTTAGATGACTATGAATTTCTTATTGATYTSMTTCCHAYGGATATACATGGATTCGATGTTGTTATTGGTATGGATTGGTTGGCAAAGAATCAAGCCAACATCATATGTTCACAACGAATGATTTGGATACCAATTAGCAAGGGAAATTATCTATACATTTACGGGGAGCGGCGTGTGATCGACATAAAGGTAATCTCTATGTTAAAAACTCGTCGTTATCTAAATAAGGGTTGCTCAATTTTTCTAGCCTATGTTATTGATGCGGCGAAGGAATTGAAGGAGATGGTGAAGGACGTTTGTGAATATCTGGATGTATTTTCGGATGATCTACCTGGATTGCCACCTGATCGTCAAGTAGAATTTCGTATAGACTTGATACCAAGTGCAGCTCCGATAGCAAAGACACCGTATCATCTCGCACCTGCGGAAATGAAAGAAATGATGAAACAACTGCAGGAATTATTGGACAAGGGTTATATCCGACCAAGCACATCTCCTTGGGGTGCTCCAGTCATGTTCGTTTAGAAGAAAGATGGAACTTTCCGGATGTGTATAGATTACCGTGAGCTTAACAAGATAACTATAAAGAACAAATATCCATTATCGCGAATTGACGATCTTTTTGATCAGCTGCAAGGAGCGAGATATTTTTCTAAATTCAATTTATGGTCTGGCTATCACCAACTCAAGGTACGGGAGGACGATGTACCCAAGACTGCTTTTCGGACCCGTTATGGGCATTACGAATTCCTCATAATGCCATTCGGAGTTACAAACGCACCTGCAACATTTATGGACTTAATGCATCGAGTATGCTATCCTATGCTCGACAAGTTTGTGATCGTATTCATCGATGATATTTTGGTTTACTCAAAGTCCAAAAATGAACACGCTTCACACTTACGTCAAATGCTAGAATTGTTGAGAAAAGAACGAGTCTATGCAAAATTCTCGAAATGTGAATTTTGGCTTCGCCAAGTATAATTCTTGGGGCATACCATATCCGGAGACGGTATTTCTATAGACCTAGCCAAGATCGAAGCAATTCAAGAATGGGAGCAACCAAAGAATGCTTCGGAAGTTCGGAGTTTTCTGGGTCTGGCAGGGTACTATCGACGATTTATCAAGGACTTCTCTAAGATCGCAGTACCATTAACCTCTTTGACTCGTAAAGATGCTAAATTTGAATGGAATGAGTCCCAAGATCGAGCATTTCAAAATTTAAAGGAATGTCTTACACACGCGCCTATACTTGTTCTACCTGAGGGTAACGAAGACTTTATAGTATATAGTGACGATCTCGACTTGGTCTTGGATGTGTCTTGATGCAGCGAGGCAAGGTGATTGCATATGCTTCTCGCCAATTGAAARATTATGAGAAGAACTACCCTACTCATGACCTTGAATTAGCAGCAGTGGTATTTGCTTTGAGGCTTTTGGCGACACTATCGCTATGGTACGAAGTGTCAACTTTATACTGACCACAAGAGCTTAAAGTATTTATTTGATCAACAGACCTTGAACATGCATCAACAACGTGCTATGGAACTCATCAAAGATTACGACTGTGAGATACTATATCATCCGGGTAAAGCCAATGTAGTGGCAGATGCTCTGAGTAGGAAGCCGCGTTCTGGACTTCTATGCTACTCTATCACTCACACGTCGATTAAATATAATCTATTTGATGATATTCGAAAATGGCAGATTGAGGCTTTGAAGCCTGAGAATGTCAAAGTAGAACGAATAGTAGGATACATTGATTATCTCTCTGAAGATGGACGTGGCTTGAAGGTCTTTAAGACCCGAATCTGGGTCCCCAAACTTGGCGGCATGCGAGATGTTGTTTTAGCAGAAGCACATAAGTCGCGATTATCAATACACCCAGGGAGTACCAAAATGTACCAAGATCTTCGTTTAGATTACTGGTGGCCTGGGATGAAGATTGATATTGGACGTTTTGTTGACAAATGTACCACATGTTTACAAGTAAAGGTTGAACACCAGAAACCGTATAGTAGTTTACAGCCTCTTGAGGTACCGATGTGGAAATGGGAGAAATTAACGATGGATCTGGTTACTAAACTACCGAAGACCCAACATCAAAACGACAGTATTTGGGTTATAGTTGATCGATTGACCAAATCTGCATTGTTCTTACCTGTCCGAGAGTCTTACTCTATGGATCGATGGNCGGTATTCAATACGATATTCTTTTGACTGCTTATGAATACCCAGAACTTTGTCGCCTCTCAGAACTTTTCTATGACGGATGAAGATTCCAAAGTAGATATCTTCTAGATATGGCTCTCGGATCCTTGCACGATCATATACAGGAAAATTTGCTCTAATATGGAATGACACATAGTCTCTAGTGAAGATTTCAGTTGGATCAACTTGTTCTCTTTGAGCAGGTAAACTGCAGTGGAAGATTCTGGAACAGACTGACGTTCTTCTTGGACAGGAAAGACTGGATCTTCATCATCAATATCAGCTTCAAAGTCAAAATAGATCCCAGTCGACTCGTCGATATTGTCAATGTCTTCTTCAAAATCTTGCTCTCCATCCAGAGTAGTAGAGAACACCTCATTGAATCCTACATTGGCAGACAAGTCCAATAGCATCCTTATTCCTACCGTGGAGTCTGCCGGCTTTTCAACCATTGGCTCGATCGTAGGACTTGTCTCCATATCTTCATCTTCAACTGCAATAGCCTCAATTACTCTTTTCCGAACAGATTCCGGGGAAGAGGTTTCAGCAATAACGTCTTGAGTTGATGGCTCGTCACCGACCCTTGCACTTTGCTCAGATGTCTCGGCCAATCTCTGTCTCTTTCTCTCCTCCTCATGACTATCTGGATCATCCTGATCGTCATGCCTTCGTTTGAGAGATATGGCCTGAGACCTGCAAGCTTCTTCTAAGGTAGACACCCGTTCAGCTAGGGCGTCTATTGAACTTTTAAGATCTTGGGTGTTAGATGTGATCAACTTGCTAACTTTGGAGAAGCTAGAAGTAACCACATCTTGGAAAGCCAAAAACTCTGAGGCTCTAACAAAAGGGTTTACGTCTAATTGTTGATGTAAGAAGCCAACCAAATCTGCATCCTCAGGATCTGGATTTTGAGACGCCATCAATTTTGCATATAGCAATGATTTCAGTTCATCCACTGATTGATCTGGTACAGACGATTCAGGAACATCCGATGGTGATGGCACAGATGGTGGCTCTTCTTCTACAACGTCCTTCCCCCTTCAAAAATCTTTTGAGACTTGCCATTTGAGCATCCATATTGTCTTGAACAGCCTTTAGGGCGCCGTCCAGGTATTCCCTTGACACGAAGTCAGGTAAACTCACTCCTGGTTCACATAGAATACCAGTTGTAACAACAGTTGAATAAAATGTTGTTGTTAGGACCTTTCGATTCAACTTGGTATTTAGTCACTTACTCTGGATGAACTCTTAGAACGATTACAATGCAGCGGAAACAATTAAATGAACAAACAGAGCAAATAATCAATCAAGAACACAGATGAAGAATATGAAGAACACGAGAGAATAGCTTCAAAAGATTTTCAATTGATTGAAAATATTGACAATTACAAATACTG
>NC_037540.1:32556953-32580553 GCF_001531365.2 Cynara cardunculus var. scolymus | reverse complement strand
TTTGAAGAAGACATTTTGTGCATAAAGTTTCAAAGTTCAAACAAGTACTGAAAGCGCAGAATTTTCTTTCAAGTCTGAATACAAAGGGGGAGAATGTTAGGACTGAAAAATCAGTATTAATTGTATTCGTCTTGAAAGTTTATAAATAATCTATAATTGTAAAAAGTCAGCGTGTTTGACTTTTCTTATAGGTTTGACTTTGACCTTGTCTTTGTATGTTTGACCATATAAATATGGTTAAGTCTTTGTAATTGGTAAGAGGAGAGCATAATTGTAAGAATACGTGCATAATAGAAGGATTGACCATTTGACTTTCTTTCTCAATATTCTTATGTGTTCTTGATGATTTTAATGCCATATCTTGATCTGCCATGACGATTATGAAGCTAAACGAAGATTGATCAGAGATTTCGGACACACATATGGCTTTCATTCAAAATGAATTTCAGGATATCCCATAACACGATATCCAAATTCGCTCTTGAAAGCACATAATTTCTTCATTGTTCGGTTCCAGAGTCGAAATCATCTTACCCACCCTTTCTATCTTAACGAGATCTTCTTTCATGGCTTCTTTCTAACATCTCAGAATTTCTTTATGAGTATCAGGGACTAAATTTATTCTCATCACTACAGCTTTAATAGTCCCACTCCTTTCTTTTCTACTTAATGCGTCAGCTACCACATTGGCTTTTCCTGGATGGTAGAGGATTTCACAATCATAATCATTAACGAGTTCAATCCATCGACGCTGCCGCATATTTAGTTCTTTCTAGCTTAACAAATGCTGTAAACTTTTATGATCAATATAAATCTGGCACTTTGTTCCCAAAAGATAATGCCTCCATATTTTCAAAGCAAACACTACCGCTGCCAATTCCATCATGAGTTAGATACTGCTTCTCATGATTCTTCAATTGTCTTGACGCATATGAAATCACTTTTCCTCTTTGCATTAAAACACATCCCAATCCCATATTCGAGGCATCATTGTATACTACAAAATCTTCTGATCCATTTGATAAGGTCAGCACCGGGGCACTACATAGATGATCTTTTAATAGTTAAAAGACTGTTTGTTCTTCTTCTTCCCACTGAAATTTGACGTTCTTCCGAGTCAATTTGGTCAATGGCACAGCTATCTTAGAAAAGCCCTGAATGAACTTACTATAATAGCCTGCAAATCCCAAAAAGCTTCGAATTTCAGAAGGATTTTTCGAGGCCTCCCACTTTTCAACTGCTTCTATTTTGGCTGGATCTACCTTTACCCCTGCTTCCGATATAACATTACCCAAAAATTAAACTTCTTTTAACCAGAATTCACACTTGGATAACTTTGCATATAGCTTTTTCCTTTTTAGAAGTTCCAATATCAGGCGAAGATGTTCTACGTGCTCCTCTTTAGTTTTAGAGTATATAAGAATATCATCGATAAATACAATAACAAATTTATCAAGATATTCCTTACATACCCTATTCATCAATACCATAAAGGTTGGGGGCGCATTAGTTAAGCCGAACGACATAACTAGAAATTCGTGATGCCCGTACCTAGTTAGGAAAACTGTTGTAGCGATGTCTTCCTCCCTGACCTTTAGCTGATGATACCCTGACCTTAAATCAATTTTAGAGAAATAACTTGCTCCCACTAGTTGATCAAACAAGTTGCCAATCCTTGGCAAAGGATACTTGTTCTTGATTGTTAACTTATTTAATTCACGATAATCTATACACATTCGCATAGATCCATCTTTCTGTTTAACAAACAAGACCGGAGCACCCCAAGATGAATTGTAGGGTCGAATGAATCCTTTATCAGTTAAATCTTTCAATTGAGCAACTAATTCCTTCAGTTCTGACGGAGCCAACCGGTACCGCGCCTTGGCTACTGGTGCTGCCCCTGGTATAAGAACAATTCTGAATTCAATAACTCTGTCTGGTGGTAAACCAAACAAATCTTCTGGAAAGACTTCTGGGTATTCATTAACAATCGGAATTAATTTCGGCTTCCCCTTTTCTTTCTTCACATCAATAACATATGCCAGACATCCCTGACACTTCTTCTGAATACACTTTTGAGCTTTCAGCATAATTAAGAGATTGGTATGACGATTCTGACGATCACCATAGATAACAACTGTTCCTCTCTCTGGTAGAATGATTCTGGTCATTTTCTTATTAAAGACGATACTGGCCTGATGCTCTGCCAACCAATCGATACCCATTACTATATCGAATTATTTCATTGGCATTGGGAACAACCGAATTGGTAACTCATACCCCTCAATAATAAAAACGAAGTTATTAAATACACTAGTAACAGATTCCTGACTATTAGCAGTATCAACTACTAATTCGTCATCAAGTAGCAAAAAATTCAAACATGCAATTTGAGCAAACGATAGTGATACAAACGAAAAGTTTGCACTGAAATCAAACAACACCGTAACATGTATAGAATTCAGAAGGAATGTACCTGTTACTACGTCTGGCGATGCCTCTACCTTATTCTTTGTCATTTGGAAGGACCGTCCCCGTGCCCCTCCTTGCCCTCCTCTTGTTACAGTAGGTCTTCCCCGAGTACCCAACACATTACTCCCCATTGTCAACTGTGGAGTTCTCAACAATGGACAATTTGGTTGAATATGATATGGGGAATTGCAATTAAAGCACCTTTTGTTGGCTGGGAAACTCCTTGACAAATGGCCTGCTTCGCCACACTTATAACACTTCCTTAGGTCCATCTTACATTCACCTTGATGAGCCTGTTGGTTAACAAATTCCGCCCAGGATAATGTTTGCAGGACATCTGTCCTAGCTAAAGACTCTACTTCCCACCAAAACAGAGCATTTGACTTTAGTACTAATACTACAAATCAAACTTTATCAGTTTTTGGGCACCGGATGGTATTAAACACAGATTCAATCTCTTTAATCCCTCACATAGCTTTCACCGGATCTCTCTCCCCAGAGAAAGTTGGCGGTTTACAAGTCAAGAACATTTTGACGTCTCCTTCCTTGTTGTGAGTGACCGGAACAGAGTGATGGACTTCCACTCTTTCCGTTTCCACTCTAGCCGGTATTCCCATAATAGACGCCAAAGTTTCCCTTAACTTTCCCATTTCTTCTGCCAGCATGTCTCTAGTTATACACTCTGAGTGTGGCACTGATCTCTCCTAAACATTCCAGAATGGGATTCTTCATGTTCAGAATGTATTTCAGCCCGACCCCTTCCCTGTGACTGATTTCTCTTCCCTTTGGTCTTCCCCGACCTCTATTTCCAGAAGTACTTGTCGGAAGATTAGCAGGTGATTCTTCTCTTTCCTCAGACTCAGGACGGGCTATTCTTTCAGATCTCCGTATTCGGCTAGACATCTGCAGATTTTAGTGTTAATAATCACATATTCACATTCCCAAATATAATGAAGTATTCAAGTTTAGATATGTACCTGTAAATTCATAATTACACTGGCCAGATGTAATTAAAATTTACCTTACATACTGTTCTTTCAACTCATCATATTTATTTCCAATGGTGCTAACTATGTCCGGGACCCTTAATATGCAATGAAATAGTTTAAGTCTAGGTATCAGGCTGTTAAATACCTAAATCCCTTAAACTCAGGCTCTGATACCACTTTCTGTAACACCCCATACATTGCATACAACACATACTTCATACACAAGAAATACATGTTTATACACCACATTGGTCCCTCGGTACAAGAATCTATTATTACAGAATTCATGGTCCAAAAATTCCAATTACAGATCTTGTACTATTCAATTTTCAAAACTATACATGTCATAGCCAAATCTTCCAGCAAATATGCACATAGGAAAATATTACATTTTCCTCTTCCCCTTACCGTCTGAACCTTCTGCAATATATATTTAAAATCACAAAGCGAGGGTTAGACCGAAAGGTCTAGTGAGTTCCTTTTTATGTCATTGCAGGGTGAGAATCACCAAAACTTTATAAAACAACTTTTCATATATAAGACAAAGATATGAACAAGTACAACATATTCTCAGTACCTTATTACTTTTCAAAGCCAAGCATTCAGCTATTCAAGTAACATATTCCAAACCCACATAGGTTTGAACCAACCAGGTTTCATGTAATGCCACTTTTAAACCTTTTTAATTAAAACAAGGTTATTCAAAGTCTCAGGTCAAAACCTGTTATTTCCTCCTCAATAACATTCAGACTATGATTTCCAATAAGAACTCTGATTCTAAATCTTTAAGTCACAAAGAAATAAAGATTCCAAATCACATTAATCATAAAGGATATAATAGTAAGAGTTATATCACACATCACACATACAAATGCCACCCTTATATCCAAAGGTACACATCTTCTTGATATGTCACCCTTATCTCATGGTACACCTCTCCATGATATGCCACCCTTATCCCATGGTACACCTCTCCTTGATATGCCACCCTTATTTCCTCATCAAAACATTTAACAAAATAATTTCATATAGGACAGACCACAGTCATAAATGTCCCCATTGGAATATCACCAGTTCAAAATCCTTTTTATTCAAATCCCTATTCTTTTAACAAGAATATTAAAAAATATGATATAAATAATATAAATATCCGATCAACACATACATGGCCGGATTTCTTCTCCGGTCAAGCCTTGGCCGGTTTAACTAATCAAGTCAACACTATTCCCTCTTGTCCGATTTATCAATCCGGACAACACAAGTATTTGTCCGGTTTGTTAATCCGGACAACTCAACTCAAAACCTTGTCTGATTTACATATGAATCGGACAACATATTAGACGATTTAAAACATATCAAGTAACCCTTATTCGATTTATAAATAAACCAGTCACCCCTTGATCGTATTCCTACTTCTCTGTTAAAAATACTTAACAAAATTTCAAAGTTGAAAATCTTTCAACACATAAACCGGCTAACACTTAAATTGGATTATCGTGAAATCGGACGAGACTATGTCCGGTTTATATTCAATCCGGTTAACCTTTGTCCGCTTTAAGTTCAATCCGGATGGAAATCTTATAACACAACAATTATGTATTTCAAAGAAATTAAGAACATTTTAACCACTCACCTTGATTTTCTTTTTGAAACAAGATTGAGCTCAACTTTGAATCTACTTCTTGTCCGGTTTAAGTTCAATCCGGATGGAAATCTTATAACACAACAATTATGTATTTTAATGAAATGAAGAACATTTTAACCACTCACCTTGAATTTCTTTTTGAAACAAGATTGAACTCAACTTTGAATCTACTTCTTGTTCCCAATCAAAATAATCCGGTCACCACTTTCTTCTTCTAAATCGTACACTTACTCACAAATTGTCAAAAAGAGAAAAATGGAGGCTTCAACTCATATTTATATCCCTTTCCATTTATGGAAAGACGGTCATCCTCCTCATGCATGCATACAACACATGCATTCCCTTTATACATATATATAATTATATGCTCACACATACATTACATGCATACATGCACATAATTATGCATACATTCATATCATGCTTTTATTTTTATGCATAAAACGCATACACTTGCATGATCAAATATAACAATTTCTCATGCTTTCACGTATATAACAAATAATCACGTATTAATTACCTTGGGCGATAACCAGGATCCGGTTATCACATGAACCGTCCATCATAGTGTCTCAAGGCGTTTCTGAGACTCCGAGAATGGCATTTGATCCTACTGAAATATTTTCCAAAAATTATGCGTCTTTCGCAATTCGGGCTAATGTTCCAGGGTCTGACAGAGCTCGGATTAGAGAACCTTATCTAGAGGACATCTACTTTGGCATTTTTATTCGCCATCACAAAGCTCTAAGTGCTGATAAAATTCTCGGGATTCATAAAGAGACCCGAGAATATCGAATGGAGTATAAACATTTCCTCAAAGCAAAGCGCCTTCCTATAAGTCAAATACGAACCAGACTTCGTATTGTGTCCATCAAGCAAATTGATGCTAATAAACTCCTCAGAGTTTGGTATCCGGTCTTTACTGTTACAAGGCTGGATAGACATGTCTAGACATTCAGCGAAGCTGATTTCTCAAACCTTTATCTGGAAGATCTGGAACATCTGTATCACGAACGACAGAATCTTACAGTTAGAAGAGAGGGAGCAGTTATTGCTCTAGAAGCAATCAAGAGATTTTTGAAGAGCCATGTCAAAGTGTCGATGGTTCTAGATATTTAAATGGGCCTTGAAGATAGTCAGAAGATTATTAATTTGAAAAGACTAGATCAAGACCTTGAAGACATTGAAGGCTATCCTCTCTATATCATTCTTGAAGATCCGAAGTTTGGAGTGATTTATGATGCTAAAGGTCGAATAAAAAGATTTATGAGATTCAGTGAGTTGAATAAGTACTATGACGGTACAATAAAGATGGATGTTGGGTTCAATAAAGGGGGAGAATGTTGGGTTCAATATTGTGCTAATATGTTGTATTCAAGTTGTTTCTCTCATTTTGTAATAGTTAGTGTTATTGCTTTCTTAGTATAAATAGAAGATTAGTTGTTTAATTTCAGTTTAATTGTTGTTAATCATTGTAATTACTCTCTTAAGAAATACATATTGAAGCTTTGGTGAAAATCTCTCTTTGCTACTAATTCTACTTTGAAGATTATCTAATTTGATTGATATTTGGGAATTCACAATACACTTACCGTAAACCGATGTTTATCACCGTCCACTGACATCTTTCACCGTCCACCGACATCTTTCATCGTATACCGACATCTACCACCGTCCACCGACTTCTTCCACCACCATATACCGACATCTACCACTGTCCACCTCCGTTGTTCACCACCGTTTGCCGCCACCTACCATCGTTCGCTGCCACCTACTACCGTCCATCATGGAACAATCGGTAGAAAATCGCAATTTTTTTAATTGAACTTAATAATCTATTTTTTTCTAGGATTTAACTTAATAATCTATTTTTTTTTGTTTAGATTAATTTTGTACAACATTTAATTTTTGAATTAATTTTTGCTTTATTGACGTTGAGGGCACACATTGTCATACTAAAAAAATTATCTACTAATCCAAGGAGGTTAAAAATGTTAAGAGAAACATGTTTTGACCCATGATTAGATATTTCTAACCAACATGTAGATTCGCCGTTCATTAATTGAATGATGCAATGTGAAGACCCCTCTTTCCCTTCTCAATTTGAAGAAATATATTATGGTGTTAGAGGGTTCTATTTACGGTTCAATATACATGAGTTCTATTTGATCACGGGTTTTCGATTTGGGTCGGAGTTTCGCCCCCCACATTGTACCATCCCTTTAATTATTACAAGATTGTTTGGTAAAATGACCACACATACTAATATTAAAGTCGGTCATTTTAGAAATAAATTAATTGACTTAAATAATAAAGACATATCAGATGATGATGCGGTGCGTGTCTATCTCGTAATCATGCTTCATATGGTATTTCTGGGACGAAAAAAGAACCACACTATCCAACACTGGAATTTGCATCTGGTTGAAATTTTAGAAGACTGAAACCAATACCTATAAGGCTCCTATATATAGCGTCTGACATATCAACAACTGAAAAAAAAATGTGTTCAAGCGCCTCAGACACAAAAATTGGCCACTGACACATTGTGTGATTTTGTAAATGCCTTCAAGGTCGATTACTCTTTTTTATAAGATCTTATTTACTGATTAATTGACATTTTCTCACCATGTTTTTTTGTCATATATCAGATCTGGAATTTGGAGATATTTCCTCGGGTATTTTTTTTTCCCATTATAATCCATGAATCCCGAGGGCTATTGGATGGAAACGAATAAAAATTATAAAATGGGAAGACTATTGCGAGTTCGCCAATTTTGACAAGGTTTGGTTTCATCTATTATAAACTTAAGATTTACTAGTTTTAATTATGATATTTATGTTAAAAAAATAGTATATTGATTTATATATATTTAGAACGCGTTTTTCCCCTGACCTCGTTGGTGACGACACATTTTGAGGAGTCGGACCAATGGTGGATCAAAAGCAGAGATTTTTTAGCGAATACTCGTTATTGACAGCCGGACCCAGATCATGGCATGGGTCACAAATCAGATGATGATGATGATGATGAAGACGTTCAACCATCCGCAATGCATCAATTATTTGCAACACAAACTTCTCATAATCCACGGTATGAGCCACAACAACGCTATTCATCTACGGCATATACCGACATCCCCCAATGGCATGTTGAATTTAACCAATTCAGTGTTGGGGTCGATCAAAAGTTTGCATCATTTACAGACTTGATAAACAAAAAATATGGGCTTATCGACGAGAGACTTAATAAATATGAAAACGATGTGCCAAGACCAGTACCTGAGGCTGATTCTTCACCAAACATACCTTGTCAGGGTGATGATGTAAGTATGTTTAAGGTTCTTGATGTCTTTATTTTACAAGTAATAATTAAATAAACATTAAATTTATGTTGGATTGTGCGTACGCAATTTATAGTGCAACAGTACTCATCGATGGATGCAGTAAATATGTTTTTACTTTAGTGTTTTTACTTTACTAGTTAACAAGTACTTAAACATTTTAATTTATATTGGATTTTGCATTCACAGTTTATGCTAGTACTCATCGATGGATGAGGTAAATATGTTTAAGCTTCTTTCATGTACTTACTTTACAAGTAACAATTAAATTTACATTGGATTGTACGTACGCAGTCTATGGCACATCACTCATTGATGGATGCGGTAAATATGTTTAAGGTTTTTAATGTTTTTACTCTACAAGTTAACAAATATTTAAACTTTTTAATTTATGTTGGATTGTGCGTTCGCAGTCTATGCTGCAGCTGTACTTTTGTGAGGATACGGTAAATATGTTAATTTTTTTAATATTTTTATTTACCAAGTTAACAATTAAATTAAATAAACTTTTACATTTATATTGAATTGTGTGTATGCAGTTTATGTCACAGTAAGAAAATGTGTTGGATGCTGCGACATCTACATCATCAAGGGTCCCGTCTGTAGAGCCGCAAGAAGAAGTTTGTTTGCCCGGTGCTTATGAGAAACGAGTGAACAAGAAATAGTGATGGACAAAATATCCATTTACGGCATTCAAGACAAAGAAAAGGGACAAGAAAGCCGCTAACCAAATGCCATCATCGATGCCCACAATGACAATAGTAAACGTTGGTCAGTTGTATGATGCTGATCATTTACCCATAATGTGTTTATCGACGTTATCTTATTGGCAGCCTGAAAAGGTTTTTTGGAGAATACTGTTGGGTAGATATGTTCATTAAACATATCAATACTTCAATAATGGTTAATAAAGAAGTACCTCCCCGAATATTTAGTGGAGACAATATGCTATATGGGGATCGGGGAGACACCCAAATTGCCAAAATTATGGGTAGTTTATCCTTAAGATGTGCCTCAAAAGGGTGGACTCCTCGGTGATTGTGGGGTGTTCTATTGTATGTTTGTTGAGTAGTTGTCCCAAGGATTAGAAGTATATTGTCTAGAGCCGACAAACCATCATGCGATGTTATTTCGTCCATGTTTGGCATATCTTTTGTATGCCACACATATACCTTAGTTGTAATAAAATGTATCTTTAGTTTAAATTACATTGTAAATGATATTCACTAATAATTATGTAAATGAAAATTATCCTACAATCGTTTAGATGAACAAAAACAACAAAACTACTAAAAGGGAAATCCAACTTATTGCCAACATCATCTTCAACCGGCGAGCTTCTAAAACAGCTTCAAAAAAAGAAGCTTCAAGATTGTTTTTTAATCTTAATAACCCTGGAATAATTTCACAAATCTAGGGCACATGGGTGGGTCAAGCCAGTCAATAAATTCATAATTTTGTCCCTGTAAAAAAGTAAGGAATATATATATATATATATATATATATATATATGAAAAAGCAATTATATGCGAAGGTTTCATGTAGAAAAACACTCACATGTAATGAACAACAAAAGAATCGACGGTCTGGGTTGTAATTGATTCATGACGTTCAGATGATTGCATCAGCGTCATAGTTGCAACAACTCACCATTTTTGACCTACTGAGTTGAGAGTGAATGAATTTTTGGTGGTGGAACATGTTTGTGATGGAAAACAAGATTATTTATAGAAAAATATAGGGGGAGTTGTCACATCATCACCATTTAAGTACAATAAATTAGAAAAGTTCAAGCTAGGAACATTGACAACAATAATTAATCAAAATACAATTACATTTTATCATGCAAATAGAGTTCTTTAGTTCCTTCTATCAAACTCGTATATTTTCAATATCCTCTTCATTGTACCTAATGTTTCTTCCAGTCTTCCCGACTGCAAATTAGAACCATGCATCATGGTTTAGATTTCTTCCCATTTAATTTATTTTCTTGTATCATCAATCCAGCTCTGCTGATGCTTAATATGTTGTTTTGCATCAACAGTCTATCTCTTCTTCTCGTGTTCAATCTTCCCCTTTTTTGCACAAAGCTTCGGACGCTTTTGAAGTAGTATAGAGATTTTAAGTTCCCATTTCTTGATATCCTGCCTCGAATAATCGAGCGCTGTCAGTGGTAGTTGAGTTCTTGCCCATTCTTCTCCCATCCTCTCCCACTTCTTATCCGTTGTTGGAAGTTTAAAATTAGAATTGGAAGAGCTTCCATCCATTGTTATAGAGAAAATAGGAAAGGATAGCAAGTAATAAGTCTTTCAACGTCTTCCATTAAATAGGGATGGATAGAGAACAACACTATGATACGATTGGTCCGTGGAACTATAGTAACTTACACATTGGTCCCTATACTTATGACATGATTTGAAAACACTATAATAGCTCCAAGGGTAGGGGCGTTTTTTACCATAGGAGGGGAGATGTCAGGCTTTCTGGACGAATTTTGTAAGCTTTTATGACGAATATTGTCATACATAATTTAACAAGTCTATGACAACTTTATGTCAATATTTTACTACACTATGTCAGCTCTAGGGGTAGGTGGGTGATTTATGACAATAAGGGGTGATTTTTTTACCATGGGGGGGAGAGGTCAGGATTTCCGAACGAATCTTGTAAGCTTTTATGATGAATATTGTCATACACGATTTAACAAGTCTATGACAAATATATGTCAATATTTGAGTACATTGTGACAGCTCTAGGGGTAGGTGGGCAAGTTTTTACCATGTGTATGTGTATAAATAGGATGCCTCATGAAACCAAAAATCACAACTTCATACCGACCATATTCAATCTTATACAATTACTTGTCCACTTCCTGCAAGAAATGGCTGGAAACCCATCATCATCAAGCCCTAGTCTTCTCAAATCATGTCTACGAGAATGAAGCAATCCATAGAAAAACCTGAAGCGGAGATCAAGGAGATCAGTGATAAGTGGTGGAGTAACAGGGAGAGGCAGAGTAAAATGGAGGAAGCGATCGAAGAGAAGAAGAAGACTATAAAGCAATTGAAAAAGATATTCGAGCTGAGAAAAAATGTGTTAAGGACATAGCAAAAAAGTACCCCGTGATGCAGGAAATGATCAATGAAAAGCAGTACTAGATTGAATGTTGTAAACAACTTTATCCGTAAAGGAATTAGCGAGCATGTTTATGTATTAATGTTGTTGCTTTCATTGATGTTCTTATGGTAATGTTTATGTATTAATGTTGTTGTTTTCATTGATGTTTTTATAGTAATGTTTATATATTAATGGTTAATGTTTATGTATTCAAACAACAAACCTTTTGGATTACAATTTCTTTTTACTTACTTAAATCATAAGTATCAAATATATAGTCTTGTGTAGTTTCAAGTTAAGATGGACCACAATAAGTTGTTTGACTAAAAAAATTTCGACGACTACTTGAAGTTCCGAGCGTTTGCCTAGGAGCTGGCATCGGACTTGGACACTTATAACGAAAATGTCCATTCTGGTAGCATCGACTGCAAGTTTTCACTATCGGTTCCTCGTCTCGTGATGGGATACGGTCGTGATTCCATGGTCTGCTAGGGTTTTGTATATCCATGGGAGGCGCCAGGACAGTCATATATTCATTGGAAAATACATATTCAACTTCTAGTGGAAGGGGATTTACTTCCTCGTCGTATGTTGCCCGATAAAAATTGGAGTTAAACTAAATCTAACAAAATTGATTGCAGTCTTGAATATCTAAACTTCGAGCGACAGATGTTACATGACCACAAGGAATAGCATAAAGTTTCCATTGCATGCATGTACAATTTTAGCATGAAAATCACACTTTCCATTCTTATACATGTCATCAAACTTCAAACAACAACTCGCTAATGGGAAATACCCTCCATGTTGCACTCCTATTGATTCTTTTTTCTATTTTTACCTCCGCCCAAGGTGTCACTGCATTTATCATTTACGCTACAAATAAATGATAGCATTAGCCTATGTTACATAATCATACATATAGTTTTGAATATAAATTTACCTCCCTTATGCCACGTACAAAATACCATTATTACAATGTCGTCCGATAAAATTCAACTAGCATTGTTATCGACAGGTAACGTGCAAACCGACTTACTGAGTTGATGGACTCGACACTACTGGAAGTCATTGCACTGTAACACAATCAAGGGAAGTGCAATATTTCTCATCTAGCATAACCAACTTCCTCAAGATATTGAGCGATGTTAGGTAGACTGTGTCGCATCAAATCCATTATAGCTTCAAACTCTAACACCCTATAAGCTTTGCATGCCTCCCAGAACATCCACCATTTTCTTTTGTCTCTATTCAAGGTTAGGCGCAAGTTTTGGCTCAAATGCTGACAACAAAGTTTGTGATGCGCATTGGGGAATACTGTTCTAATGGCCAACTCGATATAAACAGCCCTTTCAGTTACGAAGGTTAAATTGTGCACTTCTTCGATAGATTACTTCAACTTATATAAAAACCATGTCAATGAAGGACCATTTTCTGTCTTATCCACTCCCATTGCAATGGGTACGATCTGGTTGTTTCCATCCATACCAAACGCTAAGAACATGGTACCCACGTATGGCCTCTTTAGATGGGCACCGTCCATGATAAGGAGTGGTTGCAGGTGTCCTATAAACGAGCGAATCTGTAGATGAACGAGGTTACAAGTATAAAAGACTTCAAAACATAAAATTAAATTATGAATTTATAATATAAAGAGATTTATTATCGAACAACCAAGTGAGACAAACAACATGACGAATCATTCTAATACATCAAGAGCGATCTCAGTCACAATCCCTGAATTTGTTATCTTCAGATTATGACAATAAACCGGGAGTAGGTTAAACGACGATTTAGGGGTCCCCATCTGTAAGGCATACATCTTTGCTCGCCATGCTTGGTTGTAAAAGATGCTAATATTGAATCGTTGGTTCATATATTCCATGATTTCTTTTCCACGGTACACTCTCCTACAATCCTTCAAACTCACTGCCAATATATGACCCAAAACATTTTCATTCGCATTACAGTGGTATGGGTGGACTTGGGACCTTGAACAAGTGTGTTCGTCATGCAATTTCAGAACCTAAAACATACTAGTACCATTGATAGAAACCGCCATTAAACGCCAATCATAGTGTGAAGAGGATTGACACACCTCCTCATAGCTATGTTTGGATGATTTTTTTAACCTTTATCTAGAAGTTTTTATGTACATATTTTAATCCCAATGCGAGCTTTAGTACTTCATTCGAGTCAAAAGTTTGGAGAACTTTTACATGTGATGTAGGCTGGTAGGAAATGTTTCCCTATCTAGGTTTGATAACAGGAGCTGGGCAAGGTGTTGGGTCGAGCATACCCCAATAATTGTTCCTTACTGGATGACTTTTTTCATCATCTGAGTTATCGTCTTCGTCTATATTCTGAATTTGTACTGCAGCAGAAATGTCTTCATCCATATTTACCTCCCATAATGTTTTTGACTGTTTCGAAGACTGGTGCGGATATTGGATCAGCAACTGGATGAAAGACTGTAACCGAGACTGGTCCAAATCTTGAACAAAATAGCTATCATGATCAACAAGATTTATTGGTTCAAAATTATCAACCAGTTGATTATTAGGTTCATTGACTATGGCAGTACAATGTTGATTGATTCTGGCAACATTGTAGGTATGAGCACCACTACCATCTGGGAAGAAACTATTTGGTTGATTGAATTCGACAGCAAAATATGGATTTCCACCACTACCACCGGGGAAGAAACTGTTCGATTTATCTATTAGGACCAAAAAATATGGATTTCCTCCACTACCATTAGGGAAGAAATAACCTGATTGATTGATTTCGGAAGAATCGTATGGATTTCCACCTCTACCACCGGGGTAAAAAGTACCTGTTTGATTGATTTCAAAAAGACTGTATGGGTTTGCACCACTACCACCGGGGAAAAACATACTTGGTTGATGGATTACAATATTTGATGGATTTTCACCATAAACACCATCGTAGACAACAAAGAGTGTCAAAATTTACGGTAAATTTTGATGAACAACTTTTGGAACATCACCACATCATCGTTGTCGCCTAGCTCAAATAACTCACAACTCAAAATATTTTTATAAAATAACCTAAAAGGACTACGTAAACTTAACTTTTTCGCAACATATTTAATTAAAACCAGAATGTGTTATTGGCGAAGGCAAATGTAATATACGTTTGGGGCTCCTAACAACATATACTTTATGGCACCATTTATCGTCTGGAATGAACCGCCACTTTGAACATACACAGAACCATTATCACTTTGACGTGTTTTCATATTTGTGTTAAGGGCTGTGATGGTAGATTGTGTTCAAGGGTTAAGGGTTATGAGAGTAGAAATGTTTGATTTTATAGAGAAAACTACAACATTTATATATCAGCAAAATCACCCCCATACATGAAAATCACCCCCATGTCTTGAAAAACACCTCTGAAGTGTCAAATTGGCGTGTCATAGGTTGTCCTCACTAGAAGATAAAATAAGGTCAAAATTGCCCCCGGGGGCGATCTGGGGGTAGGTGGTGGAGATTCCATGTCCCCAAATCAGATACATGTGGGACCCCTTTTTTACCATATGCTCAAAATCGCCCCATATAGTCAAAATCTCCCCCCAGGGGTGATTTGCATGCTTATTTTCTTAAAAAAAAAAACTCTGAAAGGTGGTTATTTTGTTAATTTTAAATTGTATAAAGTGGTTATTTTGGTTAATTTTTGTTGATCATCTCTCTCATTGATTTGATGATAATCTCTTTTACCCATCGAAGTATTATGTTTCTGTCTATTCAGTTCTAGCGATCGTCACTCAGTTTGTTCAGCGGTCACTGAAACATGTATTGTAATCCTACAGTGACAACTATACTTCAAGAAAACAAAACTCACGCACAAGAACCTTCAGCAAATGTCGAAGAATAAAACTGAAGATTAGTGACTAGTGCRTTCGTGATCTGAAGCGGTATTCAGTGATTACAACCTGGTCAACATATGTGTGAAGACTGCATAACCCTCAGTGAATGCTAAAGAGACCTCCAGCGTTATTCCAGCATTCAACATTCAAATGAAGCTTGCCATGCACGATTATTTTTGTCTTGTCCTTCCACACACAAAGGACAAACCCATACCCTCTCAAGAGTATCGTACTGCATGGAGCCGATTAGTCGACCCTAGTGCCCATCAACTTAATGAAAGGATGTTTGCTCACGAATAGACAATAGTACTATTCACTGTAGCAAAGGACAAGCTTTCCTCTAAAAGCTTGACACATGTTCTGCCTCTTTTGAATTGCATTTAATGCAATAGGTATAAATAGTTGAATAGTCTTTTCACTCATGCAACGCTATGATACAAGCAAGATAGAATTTCTCTCTAATTCTAAGACACATACCCAAGAAGAACACACTTCTGTCTTATCTTTTTCGGCAAATCTAATATATTTGCTAAGTGTATCTGTGTGCATTTCTAGATTGTTGTAGATAGTTTTTTCTTTACCTTGTCTATTCCTCAAACAATATGTAAAAATATGTATTGATCTTTCTATATCAATATATATATATATATATATATATATATATTTAAAAGTGAAATTTATTGTGTTTGTATTCATCCCCCCCTTTTACAAATTGATCACCTCAAAACCTTTGTAGATACAGCTTGGACCAACAAGTGGTATCAGAGTAGGCCTTGCTTCTTTTTTTCTTGTTTTGTTATTTATCTGCATTTTATTATCTCTTCTTTGTCTTTAGATAATTTACTGCTTTTCAAATGGATTTACAAAACACCAGCACCAACTTTCACGACAACGACTCTCTTGCCAAACCTCCCTATTTTATTAGAGACAACTTCAGTCTCTTGAAGAATCGGATGTCTCTCTTCTTGGAAGGTGTGGATCGTGAAATTCTACACTATATAGAAAATGGACCCAATGTTCCATACGCTATATCTCTGGTTGTTCCTGAAGCTGCTACGACTGTCGCGATTCCTGAATGATAGATTTCAAAGCTCCCTCATCAATGGAGCGATGAATATAAGAAGAAGGTGGCTATAGACACTCGTGTGAGGTCTATAATAGCTATGTCTCTTCCCGATGAGGTTTATTGTTAGCTCCATTATTCATCTCTTATAAAAGTATAGAAAAAGTTTCTACAAGTCTTGACAAAAGGATATCTTCCACAGAAGACAATAGAGGACTAACGACAGAAGCCTTATATTCGAGCAAGTAAAGTGTGACAGAACCTCTGATGTCTCTCACAGAGGTTCTGGAAAATGGTCCTCTGTCAATAAGAACATGCAAGTCAATTAAAGCAGAGCCTCTGAGATGGCTCACAGAGGGTCTGCGGATTTCGTCTTCTGTGAAGATTATGTTCCAACTGTTTTTTTAATGGTTATTAGCTGCATGTGCTTCTCACATGACTAGGACTTAATCGACTTTATTTGGACGGCTTAGATTATTTAACGCGTCTAGAACTTGTCAGTAAGGTCGTTAGGAACTAGTATAAATAGCGGCTAAGGCCTTTGTAATCAGTGTGCTTCATGTATTGTAATCGTCAATATTTTCAATTGAATGAATTGAAAAACCTTTGAAACAATTCTCCTGTGTTCATCTTCTTCCTCATCTTGACTGTGTGTTCTTGATTTATTTACTCTGTTCTGTTCTTATTATTGTTTCCGCTGCACTTTAATCGTCTTAGTGTTCATTCAGAGTATTAGATCAATATCAAAGCTGAATTTAAGGTCCAACATTTATCATTCATGTGGGACACACTTTGTGTTCAATATGAAGGTACTTCTCAAGTACAAGAGTCGAGGAAAATTAATTTAGTAAGACAATATGAAAGTTTTCTCTATGGAAAGAATGAATTGTTGTCTGAAGTACATCAGCGTTTTAACTGTCTCCTTATCGAATTGAGGACAGTTGGAAGAGAAAATTCCAACTCTGAGACATTGACAAAGTTTCTGGAATGCTTGCCAGAATCATGGGATACTTATTCTATGTCTCTCAAGATGTCCAATGATATGTCCTCTCTCTCTTAGTTCTCTTTATGGGATACTGCTTATTCCCGTCAGATGAAGAGGAATCTCATTAAAGATTCCAAAGAAATGAAAAACTCTTCGTTAGCTTTGATCTATGCGGATTCTTCAGCTGATCTCCTATCTTCCTCTAATCCTTCTGTTTCTTCTTTTTCTTTAACGGGGTTAAACCCTACTAACTCTCTGGACTTGTCAGATTCTGATCTTGCAGAGTTTGATGAGTCATTGGCCCTTCTAACCAAATCTTTTAGAAGGTTCGCTAGAAAAAGTAATTTTCACAGATCTCCCTCGCTGACAATCTCGGATAAGCCGAAATCAAATCCCATTGACAAGGCTTCAGCGATCTGCTACAATGTCAGCGCAAAGGTCACTTTGCCAGTTAATGCAGGTTAAAGAAAACTGCGATGCCATCTTTCAAAACCCCATCTACCTTCAAGCCCAAAGATGAAAAATGTTAAAAGCTAGAAAAAAAAAGTACAGAAAAAGGTCTTGTCGCTGAAGAACACGATTGGGTTGATTCTTCTGATGAATCATCTTCTGATGAGGAGGACACGACCTACCTCTGTCTTATGGCCAAGGATATCAAGGAAAAACCTTCTGAGACATTATCCTTCTGTGATCCCTCATCATCTACATCTACTCAGGTATGTTCTCTGAATAAACCCTCTTCTTCTTCTTCTATCCCTGATAGCATATCAGCGTTAGTTACGTTGATGGTTGATCTTTTCAATGCCCTGAATGGCAAATCTAAAGCAGAAATGCTTAATCTTGATCTTCAAGCATAGTTGAGGATATGTCATTTTAAGATCAAGGAGCTAACCAAGATCGAGGAAGATCACACGGATCAGGTCATGAACATACTATATCTGAGCATAAGCAAGTTATTCCTGAACTCAAGGCTGAAAAGGCTACCATTAAAGGGTGGTGTAGAGCATCCGTCAAGGCCTCTGAGATCATCAATGCCCAGATCCCCACTAAGATTAAGACTAGTCTAGGCTTCTCCTATGATCAGGAAGAATGTGTCACTGACAGGTCCATGCTAAAGTTTGGCACCTTCGTCTCCTCTATTCCTAACACTTCTTTCTCTCGGTCTTCTTTCACTGAAAGTCATCTTGAAGGAACTTCTTCGAGTCCAGGATGTAAAGACAAAGGTAAATCCATTGTCATAACACCTCTTCCTAAGTAGGCCAACAAGTCATATAGATCAAGATCTATTCCTTCAACTTGTGCACCTTCTTGTTCTTCTTCTGGGAAAAAGATACCTGAATCCACTCAGAAATTTAAGTCAAAGCTTAAGTTGAATGTTTCACCCAAGGACTCTAAATCCTCAGTTGTTCCTCCTTGAACAAATGAGAAGGGAATCGTTGGAGCTTGTCCCTCTTCTGTTCCTTTGGTACTTTATGGCCCTAAATCCGGTTTCAGCTATAGGAAGTGTAGACACTGTAATGAAACTACACATATTTCCAGTAAGTGTCCCTCTGCTACCAAGGCTGAGAAATCAACCAAAGTGAAATTTGCCACTAACGTTGTGAAAATGATTAAGGTGAAAAAAACCACCTAAGCCTCTTCTTCGGGCTCAGTAAAGACACCTACTGACTCTATGCCTTCAGCGTCAGTGGTTGTTGTTCTGGATCCCACGATATCCTCTTCTTCAGGCTTAGTGAAGACATCTGCTGACTCCGAGTCTTCAGCTTCAGTGGATGTTGCCTCTAACTCTGCAGGACTCAAATAAAAATGGGTACCAAAACAATCTTAATCTGTTTTTATGTGCAAGGCATTTGGTATCTCGATGGTGGATGCTTGAGTCACATGACTGGAGACAAATCCCTTCTTATTGATTACAAGAATGAAAGAGGCCCTTCTGTAACCTTTGGAGAAAACGGAAAAGGATATACCAATGACTTTGGTGTATTAACCAATGGCACAACTACTTTCAAATGTGTTGCATATGTTGAAGAACTGAAACACAATATTCTAAGCATTAGTCAGTTGTGTGACAAAGATTTCACAATAAAATTTTCTAAGAATTCATGCTACGTCTTCGACAAAGATGATAAGGTTGCTCTAACCGGTTCTCGCCTAAAGAATGTATATACGATCAACATGGATTCTCCTCTAATTGAGAACAGTTGTTTCCTCTCTAAATTCTCATCAAAGATCAATTGGCTATGGCACAAACAGATTTCTCATCTCAACTTCAAGACACTTAGTGAGCTGTCTCGAAATGATCTCGTCACTGGTCTTCCTCAAGATACCTTTGCAAAGAAATCTTTTTGCTCAGCGTGTGAGAAAGAAAAACAAACAAGAGCTAGCTTCAAGTCTAAGCAAATCTCCTCAGTGATATCTCTACTTCAGTTATTGCATATGCATCTCTTTGGTCGAGTCAACGTGCAATCAATAGCTGGAAAGAAATATATACTTGTCATTGTTGATGAGTATTCCAGATATACTAGGGTCTTCTTTCTCATATCCAAAAGTGAATCACCTGAAGAAAATTAATTCATTCATCAAACGCATAGAAGTACTTAACAACATTAAGGTACGATCTATCAGAAGTGACTATGGAACTGAATTCAAAAATAGTACTATGGATAGCTTCTTTGAGAACAAGGGAATCTCTCACAACTTCGTGTCTGTGAGAACTCCACAACAAAATGGAGTCGCTGAAAGAAGAAATCAAACAATCATCGAGGCTGCTCGATCCATGATCAGCGAATCTTATCTCCCTACTCAATTCTGTGACAAAGCTATCAACACTACTTGGTTTACTCAAAACTGGTCGCTGATCGTTAAGAGATTCAAGAAGACGGCTTACTAACTATTCCATGAAGCCTTCTCTCATATTTTTTTCACATATTTGGTTGCACTTGTTTCATTCTCAACAACCGTGACCAACTTGGAAAGTTCGATCCCAAAGTCGATGAATGAGTCTTTCTTGGATATTCTTTAGTATCCAAAGCCTTCAGAGTATTCAACAAGTGTTGACAAACCATAGAAGAAACTATCCATGTCACCTTTGATGAATCTCAATCAGCTAACTCTAAACCCATCATTAATGATGATGAAGAGTTAGAAAGCTGGATGTTCTCTCATTTTGGACAACCTGAAGCTTCTTTCAGCAATCAACCCAATGCTGATACTCCATAAGCTGATGATGATCCGTTTATCATTCCAGTTGCAACTAATAACCAAGGCGAATCCTCTTCAAAGATCGTTGCAATGCCCATTAGTTGCATTCCTCCCTCTACTTCAAACACTGACCAATCAGTGAATGAAATGCCTTAAGTATTTGATCCTCTATCAGTCGTTGAATCACTCTCTGAGGCTCCTTTAGCAATTCAACCTATTGCTGAAGAATCTGTAGCTAAAGCCTCATCTTCTCTACCTGAACATCAATGCTCAGATGACAATCCTCTGCCAGCTCAGCGATGGACGAAAGACCATCCAATTCATCAAATTCTTGGTGATCCAAGTGCAGTTATTCAGACATGTCATGGTCTAGGTAATATCTGTCTCTTTGTCAACTTTTTTCTCTAGTTGAATCCAAGAAAATCAATGAGGCTATCTCATACCCTAGTTGGGTAATTGTCATGCAAGAGGAACTCATGAGATTGATAGGAACAAAGTCTAGTACATTGTCCCACGTCTACCTGACAAAACTATGATAGGCACCAAATGGGTTTATCACAATAAGTTAGATAAACAAGGTGTTGTAACCCGTAACAAGGCTTGCCTTGTTGCTCAGGGTTATAGACAAGAAGAATGAATTGATTATGGCGAAACCTTCGCACTAGTGGCTAGATTCGAAGATATTTGACTCTTTCTAGCCTTTGTTGCCCATAGAGACTTTAAAGTGTTTCAAATGAATGTAAAGAGTGCTTTCCTTAATGAAAAATTCTAAGAGGATGTTTACGTTGAACAACCTCCAGGGTTTCATGACCCTAAGTATCCAAATCATGTTTATAGATTGGATGAAGCTCTTTACGGGTTAAAACAGGCCCCTTGTGCCTAGTATGATACCCTCTCCTCAATTCTCATCTCTGAGAAATTTACCCGTATAAAGATTGACCAGACCTTATTTTTTTAGGAAAGTTAAGGGTCACATCCTTCTAGTCCAAAATTATATTGATGATATTATTTTTGGTTCCACTAATCCCTCTTTGTGTTTTCGGTTCGCTGATTGCATGAAGAAAGAATATCAGATGAGTACGATAGGGGAACTAACCTACTTTATAGGTCTCCAGATCAAGTAATCAGATAAAGGTATATTTATTAGCCAAAGTAAGTATGTCATAGATATGCTGAAAAAGTTTGATCTATCCAACAGCTCATCTTTGAAGACTCTGATGGCTTCTCCTCTCTTATTAGAACACGACGGTAGATTATGGTGTATACTTGCGCCAAGGTCTATTTTCGCATTGAATTTTTAGAGTAGTAAAATATCCACAACACTTCCAAATTGATTTTATGTTGATAAATGGTAGGGTTAAATCCTATGGCTTTGGTATGGAGTTTCAGCATGTTGACCAACTTTTCATCTTGATCTGACTCTAATGATGATGAAATAATGACTGGAAACTTCCCTAGTTCTCCTAAAACGGTATACTTCAGATGTGAGGGAAGTTGTTTTAACTCTATGTTTGGAGCAGCTTCTAAGGAAGGAACAAGAGTTTTTCTATCCTAAGTCTCTAATACTTCAAAAACAGCAAATTCATATGGTGATTCTAGATCCTCAAGTTCTGCTTCTTTTTCATCACTATCAGACTCACTTATTCCTAAAATTTTCCCCAAACTCTTTTCTTGACACCAAGATTCTAGCAAACTCAAAGTTAAACATTCTTCCCTTTCTTCAGGGTACCTAAAGGGAACTAAACACATTGAAAGTCACTTTTTGGTCTTGGACTCTCATTATCAGCTCTCCCTTAATTGAAAATTCCAAGAGGAAGGATGGGGATGTGTTTGTCAGCTTCAAAGTCTAGGATGATAAAATCAACTGGAAAAATAAACTTATCAACCTAAACTAAGATAAGCTATCAAATTGTTAGCTAATTGGAGTGTAACAATGATGGGTCTACGTTCACCTATACGTAATGTGTTGAAAACACTGAGAGGCATAAGGTTTATACTAGCATCTAAGTCACATAAGCCCTCTCATATTTCTTTTTCTCCTATTGAACAAGGTATGGTGAAACTGCATTGATCTTTAAGCTTAGGAGAAATTTTATTGGAAAACAAAGCACTACATTCTTCAGTCAGAGCTACAGTCTCATACTTTGTTGAGTTTTTCTTTTTGTTCAAAATGTATTTGAGAAATTTTGCATAACTCGGCATTTGTTCAATGGTTTTCACCAAAAGTATGTTTATATGAAACTGCTTAAAAACATCAAGAAACTTTTTAAAATCCGACAGCTTCTTTTGATTCCTTAATCTTTGAGGATAAGGAATGTAGATGTGACTGGAGTAGGAGATGTATTGTTTTGAAGAGAAGGTTCGGAAGGAGTTTTCAAAACAGGTTTAACTATGGGTTTAGTCTGAGATAGTTTTTCAGGACTTATAGCTAGACTGCCACCAGAGTGTGACAAATCCACGGTAATCCTATCTTAGGGTTTCTGTACTATTGTGCGTTCACTAGGGAATAACAGTGAAAAATATAACTTTTTTAGAATTGTTGTAGTATCAATGGGATTACTTAACATTTTGGGCCCAAGGATATCACAAGACTGTTCTAAACGTAAAGTAGCAGAAGTTGATTTTGTGTATATTTTTTCAGGCTCTGCTTTGTTTGGATTTTCTGAACCTTTTTGTATATTTTCTAATAAATTCTTTCCAGTCCACGAGGTTACAACCTTAAATTGTGGAGTCCAAATTCACTGATCAATCTTCATTTCTTCATAATCATGGCAGATTTGGATTTATCATTAAGAACCCAATATAAACTTTGAGAGGAAAAGTCAAACTTGCAAAGCTCAGTCAAACCTCTATTATACGTATGAATATTACAAATGAATCTCTCTTCTCCTTACA
>NC_037540.1:32553230-32555135 GCF_001531365.2 Cynara cardunculus var. scolymus | reverse complement strand
ATTAAAGCACAATGATCAGATAAAAGTTTGATCAAATAATTTTGCTTTAAGCACGATCAATAAAGAATGAAGCGACAACGATTCGATTATTTGATATGTACGAGAGAAATGAATGAAGATCTGTAAGAACAAGTTTACAGATTCTGATATATAAAAAAAATGAATGTATATGAATCAGTGTAAAAAAATATCAGAAAACAAAGTTGAATACAAACGAGTGTATTATCACCGAAAATGATTTTCGTATAAGAGACGTGATATTAACAATTTGAAGAATAGCTGAAACAGGTATTGGAATTATGTACGATGAGAAGTTACGCAAGTAAAATCTCAAGAAATACCTGTTCAGAGAATGTACTCGTTTTCCCAAAAAAAAAATTCAAAACCACTTATTGAATTTTCTAAGGAAACTCCCCCTAGAAAGTAGATTAAAGTAATGAAACATTTAAGCTCAAAATTTAAAATGAAAACATTTTAAGTACGGGTTCTAAACTGGGTGTTTAGAAACCACACTCGGTAAAGCACGGGTCCTAAACTGAAGTATTCAGAAGCCTTAATTGGAATAAGTCACAACTCCCCCTGTATCGGTGTATCATTGAAATGATAAATTTGACACACCTGCAAAACCAATTAAGTAGATTTTGGTACCCAAACGAACTTGGGTCCTAATATGTTAGTATTTGGTTGGGGTATGTTGTAACTTCCAAACCATTTCTTTCTATAAGATGTATTCTTTTCAGCACTATGAACAGGATGACCAGGATTAAAATATGAATCGTACGAGTAATTGTGATCATACATGTTCTTACCTTTCCAACTGTTGTGCTGATAGYTGTTATCTTCATGCCACCTGTTGAACCTTTTGTTATTTACAAAATTATTGGTTCTGCATGTTGAGCACAAAATCCTTCTCTTGCTAAGATTAATCAAATCATTAGTAGACTTCACAATGCAAGGAAGATTGTTAGTACCAACAGGTGTATGAGATAAAACAGATTCAGCTTTATTAACCCAAATGCTTTTAATCTTGGAAGGATAATTGGGTGAACTAATAACATACCCTTGATAGTACTGATTAGAACGAGAATAGTTCTTAGAAACATTAGATTTAGGACTGCTTGAATAACTGTTCGAATATAAACAATTATAAAAGCTGGTTTTACACTGAGAAGGAGAACCAGTTGAGCTTTGAGCACACGAAAAGTCTTTGACTTTTGGTAAAAGCTGGTCTCGTTCTACAGTAACTAAATCAAATTTAATTTCCAGTTCAGTTCTCATGTTCAATTCAGTTTCAAGGTCTGTCTTTAGATCAGACAATTTCTTTGAAGTATCCAGGAGTTTACCTTCTAACTCCTTCTGAAGCATTTCGAACTTTTTCTTCTGATTTAGCAACTCTCTCTTCTCTTCATCTGAGCTGCTCTTGTCATTCTTCGAAGCGATGTCAAGCCACTTCCTTTTCTCAGTAAGCTCTTTTGCAATTGTTGTATACTTCTTTGAAGTATTTCTTTTCTCAATAGCAAACTGCTTTTTCTCATTGTCTAAAGCCTGTTGCTTTAGATCAATGCTTTCAGACAATTTCTGTAGCTGGCTCTGACAGTCTTCGGAAATGTCTGTCTTTTCTTTAGCATTCTTTTCTCTTTCCAAAAAGATAAGCTGCTCAAAATCTGAGATTTGCTTTAGAAGCATCTTGGCGTTTAGCTCGAGAGAGTTCATCTTATTTTCATAAGATTCTCGTTCAGCTCCAAACTTTCTTTCAACTTCCATAATCCTCTTCTTTTCTATCTCCATCTCTTTTCCTTTCATCATTTAAAATCTTTTCAGTCTTTAAAACCTTTTCCTTTTCTAATCCCAATAATCTCCTAAACTCAGTCAGCTCATTCTCAGTCTTGTGGAACTTCTCAGTTA
>NC_037540.1:32530333-32552820 GCF_001531365.2 Cynara cardunculus var. scolymus | reverse complement strand
CTAGGTAGGGATCCTACTAGTCTTTTTCTCATTTTCAAAGCCATTTGACCCATTTGTTTTCAAGATTTTTAATTGATGCCTGAGTTTGGGTCATGAACCCATTCATCATTGCTTCTAAAGAAGTAAATGATTCAATATGCTAATTAGTTCTTTGTTGGAAAGATATAAAGTTTCCAAATTGAAAAGAGGATTGATTGCCATAATTCATGGGATTTTAAGAGCTACGATCTAGGCAAGAATGATTGATTTCGAAGTACCATTTGTGTTGGGAAGAGATAAGGTGCATTTGTTGTCTATAGACATCATGCTTGAAGGGATAGAAAGAATGCATGCAAGAACTGTGATAAGAAGTCCTACTGAATATGTGTTTAAGTACTCTGAGACAAATGAAAGGTTTTTCTTTAGAATCACAGATGTTGCTAAATATTGATCTGGAACTTTGTGATAGATTTTTTATTCTCTTGAGAAAAGATTATTGAATAAACCAAAGAATGTTATTGATACAAAATGGCCATCAATGGAGGAGCTAATCAATTGGATGAGGCAACATATTCAAGCTCAATTGAATTACAGTAATATTATCATCATGAAATTTATTCCAATTTTAAAGGATTGTAATTTCAAGATTTAAAGCAAAGGAAGAGATTGATGAATCAAGTTAAGTTGCTTCAAAATGATTAAGTGTAAAAGTCTGAAAAAGACTTCAACAGATATGAAAAGATTCTTCTGTGTTGAAGTCTAATTCTGGAAATGACTTTCCAAACTTTGGATGAAATAAAGATTTTTCTAAGGCATAAGTCTTTCAGACTTAGAGCCTTCCAAACTTAATGGAACGATATACCTTATCAGGGAGTGCCATGGCAATGACATTTCTTGCCTTCGTGCCAATGGCCACTTTTTTCTATCATCATTTGTCCATTAATGAACTTGTTTAGCTACATGCCTTTCAGGTACGACAATAGTGGTGGCGTGATGGCAAGAACAAATTCTATGGTCATAGAAGGAACATAGGGTCCATTACTAATGTAGTAAGGAATTTCAGGATCTACACATTCTAGGAAGAGAGCCATATAACTTTTCCATAGAGCAAAGTTATCTCTGCTAAATCATGGAGGTTTGGCAAGAGAGTCATTATTGTGATAGTTATTGTCTATGTTAGTCATAGCCATTGGAGAATAGCTAGAGAAAAATTTAAAATAAGAAAAACATTGCTCTGATACCAGTTGTTGGTCCCAAACGGGTTCTACAAGAGTATAATAGGTATAACAGATTGTGGGGGGGGGGGATTGAGTACAAACAAACAAATTTTACTTTTTTAATTCGTTTATTGATTAATAGAAATCAACACATTAATTTATAGATTGTTGCAGAATAAGATGAGGTAAAACCTAATCTAAACAATCTTGAGAATCAATAAGTTCCTTGCATATGAAAGTACAAACAAGAGAGAAGAGAGTTTAGAGGAAGAACAAGGCGTAACTAAGAAGAAAACCCTTCTCAGCTATTTATACCAACTACATTAAATGCACCTCAGAGGGTACAATATATGTGTTTAGAGATTAGTGGAATACATATCTTTGTTCATTAGATATGGCAGTCTTTTGGCTGCACATAAACAATAGCTTCAGGTAGTTGGTAAGCATGTGGGGAACAATTAAGTGATCCACACATGTACCTTTTTCTGGTGGAAGCATGAGGTATGTCCTTTGTGCAAGAGAATAATACAAAGATGAATCTCTCTTGATAAGACTCTGATAAGCTATAGCGTTGAAAGCTGAAGGCTTCTTCAGCTATAGTTGAGTCTTGGTCAGATTCCACGTATATTTAGATTGTCTTTATATCACTAAATCCTGCTTCAGATCATGATCATACAGTCTCTATCTTTAGCTACTTCTTTGACATCGTCGAAGGTTTCTTTGATGTGAACTTTGTCTTCAAAATTGGTACTTAAGTTCTGAACTATTACAAAGCATGTTCAAAGATCACTGAACAGACTCAGTGTTAGTCTGATCGCTGAAACTGAATATGGAAAATAGAACTAAGTATTTTCACCAAGTATAAAGGGTCATCATCAAATCACTGAGAGAGTTTGTAGTTGGATCAGAGATTTGAGTGTATTAACTCAGAGTTAGAGCCAACCAAGAAATTGCTAAGTACAAGTCTTAATGTGAAGACTTAGAGTTTAGTCCAATGGAGTCAGAGTTTGGTACACAAGTTTGGATGTGCTCTTCACACTTAGGGACTCAGAAGAATTTCAAAAGAAGATCAATTATGTTCTCCACAAGCTTTTGAGAAGATCCAAATTTAGAAGACCTGAGGATATTAGATCATGTGTCTTGTCTTAGTGGTTTGTATTGTAAATGCCATGTGATTTTCACATGTCTTCTGAACTTGTGGTATATATAATATTTGTATTTTCTAGGGAGTCTGTAACTTTGCATGATTTTAGTTTAGTACCAAGTAGCTTCCCCTTTTCCTTTTGGGAGCCACGACCTTAATCACATATCCACCATGTGTGATTGCAATGCATTTTCTAGTGGCTTTATGCCCTTGTTTGGGGACTTTTAACCTTGCAGGTTTATTTGTAATTGGTATATGTGATCTTATCACTTCTGGAATAACATCAAATGTATTAGGTATCAAATATGATTCGTTTGACTTCAACTTTACATTGTGAAGTTTGGAGATTAAAATGAGACAGAGTGGGGACAATCCATGATCGTTCCTATCGTTCCCTTGGAAAATAATTTTTTTCTATCTCCCCTTAGTGACGGGTAGACTGTCATCAAAGTGACAATCCACAAATGTTTTGGTAAAGATCACCCGTCAGAGGTTCTAAATAGCGGATAATTGTTGAAATTCATATCCAACATACTGAATTGTCTTTAAGGACCCATTTTAGTGCGGTGTGGGGGCGCAATTGGCACATATACTAGACAACCTAACATGCATACTAAAATATCATGCTTATATCCAGTTACCAACTGGTACACATGAGACTGGTTGTCTACTAATGGGTCTAAAAACAAATAATTAAAGTTGCATATAAAATTGCATAAACCCAGACAAATGTTTGTAAATTGGTACACATAACCAATGCCCTAACTCTCATCTATATCCTTTTAATGACAACTTTTGCGAGACCATTTTTATATATACATATGGGGGTATAAGATGTTCTAGATCAATTTCAATACATATACAATAATCATCAAGTTCTTATGATGTAAATTGTTTAGCATTCCAAGTCATGTAGACTTAATGAGATAACTAGGGTGGTGAGCCCTTAAACATATAGCTAGTGCTAGGAGTGCAACATTTCATGTGGACAGTAATACAACATGCGTTCATCCTGTCGAAACTAGAACCATAAATTATTTTTAATGTCCCGAATTTTGGATGTTTATATCCATAAATATCACCTTGTATTCATTTGTAAGAATAGAATATTTTTGTATTATATCCTTAGATTTATGATGATCTCATTCATGTCTTGGCTAAGGATCAGGGTTTACAAAAGCTAGGTGTAACACCCCAAGATCCACATTTGCATATAACCATATATTTCATATAACGGGAAACACAATAGTACACATTCAGTCCCAGAAAGATATAATTAGCTAACAAATTTATTCATAACATTCTAGTACCTCACTTGCTTATATAACAAGTATTCAAGATCAACTATTAACATGCTCTTCCTCACAATCCATGTAAGCATATTGAGGATTTCACATTTTCCCCTTTCCCTTAACCTATGATAGATTTTGACCTGTAATGCACATTTTTGAAACATAAAAAACGAGCGAGACCATGAGGTCTATGATAAATCCCTTTTTATGCAATTACAGGGTGAAAATCACCAAAACATGATATGAAATCATATTTGTAATTATAACAAGTATATATAACCATTCGACATAACATAACTCAAATATTGTATTCAAATATCCAATATCTTGAAACTTATCCCATATTAAAACTTATCGCATCAAATATGGATTTATAAAACTTCCTCGTAACACAATAGAGCGTGACCACCCAGTTCCGTGCATTACACTGTGTGAGATTCTCAATTCCTCGCATCACTCTGTGCAAGACCACCCAGAGCTCCTCTGGTTCTTAAGGACCAAATCTCCTATGGTCTACCAACCAGAACAAAACCAAACTTAAACAAATGCCAATAAAGGCTAACTAGAATCTTGGGCCAACTCGAAGCAATATTAACACAAGGCACGATCAACCAGGGCTTGTGGTCATCGACCAGAAGTAAAATGAATCCAGAGGCAAGCCAACCAAAGCCCCTCTGGACGACCAGAGCCTCAGGTCTTACCAATCAAAGCTTTTGGTCTTCAAACATTTAAGGTCAATTAAAGATGCATGACCAACCATAGGCCCTCTAGACGAACAGAGCCTCTGGTTTGTCTATCAATAACTTATGGAAACTAAAAATAAATTATACTTTGAAAGAATAATATATTGGAATACAACCAGAGGCCTTTTGGTTAAACTTAAAGATCAACCAGAGCTGCTCTAGTCCTCTACCAAAGGTTGGAATATTTTCTCAAGGACTTAACAAATAAATATAAACAATTTGCCCAGAGGCCAAGCCAACCAAAGGCCCTCCAGACCCCTTCCGGTTGAACTATACTCTGGGCTCTAAATGGCAATATAAAAACGAAGTTGAATATGGTTTAGTCCAAAAGGTTTTAGTTATAAAAATTGCTTGGAACTAAGAACCTGGATACAGAGCTCGAACACAGCTCAACTCGAACACATAGCTTGGACATAAAGCTTGGACACAGAGCTCAGACATACAATTTAATTTCCAAAAATATAGAGCCTCTGCATAGCACATGTAGAGCCTCTGGGTCAAGATATGTTAAACATTTGAAAAAAAAGAACTTGGATCTCAAATACAACCAGAGGCCTTCTAGTTGAATATAAAGACCAACCAGAGCTCCTGTGGTTCCTCATCAAACCTTCATTTTATCAAAATATCTTGAAGTAAAGCCATGTAGAAACCAGACTAACCCAAAAACTTCAATTCAAAAGCACAACCATTCAAAGCCTCTCTGGTTATAAACAATTTTGCTCCTCATCATAATAATGTTGTTATCACATCAATTGGGAGCAATAACCCAAGTCCTCACATCACACAGATGTGATAACTCAAGGTCATTGCATCCAAGTAACAAAATATATGATCAAAACCCAAATTTCACAATTGCCACCTTAATTTCAATGTACACATCTCCTTGATATGCCACTCTTATTCACACAAAAAAATATAACCATAACAAAATCCATCATTTTCGCCAAGAATGGCATCAAAACAGTTTCATAACAGAAACTCATATTAAGAACTTTACAGTTCTAAACCCAGTTTCATCCTCAAACTTTAAACAACTTCAAGAAACAGCTTTGCCATCTTTCCATGTAAGAACCATCCGATTCAATATTTCAAATAAAGAAAGTTGATAACATAAACTCACCTTTATTCACGTATACGAAGATTAATTCACACAACAACAATTTCAAAATATAACCACATAATCAACTTCTTCTCCTTACAAAATCATGTAGGATTTCACACAAGAAAACACACAATGAGGTTTTTTTTCTCTCCAAAAACAAACAGATAAGATGAATCTTATCTATCACTTTTATTCCACTACAATTAACTCATTGGCGATGGAGAGTAAGAGTTTTAGAATCGTACTTTCACATTCTCTTATGAGATATAACAGATATCTCATACATGAAACCTTAAGGCAGTGGAATTATTTAAACAATTAAGCACATAAAAAATTTAAATCTATCCACTTTCAATACCTTTCAAAAATCACCCCGAACTTGTATAACTAAAAATCCGGTTATCATTCTAGGTGCTCGAGAGGGCATATTATAATGGTAATGTTGCTTCTTGTGTTGTAGAAGTCAACAGTTGCAATTTTGTTAATTCTCTCATTTTGCATTTCACTCGAAAGAGAATGTATCGATGTGTATTTTGAAACACATGGATCATTATGTCATGACCATAATGTCCCACGTTGTCATATTAAAATATATATGCGTCATTTTCCCAAAGTTCTTTATGGACGACTATTTATGATTCAATGACCTAATCAATCCACTAATTTGACACATTTATTTCTATAATATATGTTCCCTTCATATCATTAGAGTTAAATGTACATATACTTATTTAATTTCTAACGTAATTTTAAAATACTCACATATAAAGAAGAAGACATACAAAAACTTACTTGGAATGAAGTAGGACTCAATAGAGTCGGCAAAGGATAGAACAACCGTTTAACGATAAATACTAGAACTTACGTGCTGATAATGTATTATAGGAAAAACGAAATTGAACAACAACAAATAGAGAGAACGAATCTGTAATTATCATTAATCAAAAGCCTTTTAAATATAGATGAATTATAAGTAGATAACTACAAGAGATATCAGTTTTAATCTATCTCTAATATGTTTATTGAACAAAACATAAACCAAATGTTTATTCAATACTATTAGCTATTACAATACAAAAGAGTAATACAAGAACCTTAGATCTAATACAATGTTAACCAAAATGATTAACAAGAACGAAATATGAAAGTGTTTGAGAGAAAAAGTGAACTGAGAGAGAAATCGTATAAAAGAAAAATGATATTAGTTGTGAGCTAAACCTAATAGCCACAACTTATATATAAATTCAATAATTGCAAGTTTGGTCCTCCAAGAATGAAACAATGTACTTCGCTACCCCTGAAGATCTTCATAAAACGAGGCGCAGTCCCTCGCTTTAAACCAACAACTTTGTCTTTATTATCGCATTAGCCCTTTATCATCTGACAAAATACAACAAAAGTAAAGATTGATTTAGAAAAGTTATATCTTTCAACATCCTCCCTCAATCTTGACTTTTGAATAAGTCAATCATCTGTAACTTACAACATAAGTAGTTATGATGATTAACCCCAAGAGCCTTAGTAAAAACATCAGCAGGTTGCTCGGAGGAGAGAATTTTTACAACTTTAATTAAACCTTTACTAATTGTTTAACGAATTTGATGAACATCAATTTCAATATGTTTAGTTCTTTCGTGAAAAACAAGATTGTTAGCAATTTGAATAGCTGATTTATTATCACAATACAAATATATAGGTAACAAATTTGAAAAATTAAGATAGTAAGAATTTTCAAAACCCATAAGACTTCACATGTTGCTGAAGTCATAGTTCTATATTCAGATTCAGCAGAAGACCGAGAAACAGTGTTTTGTTTCTTACTCTTCCATGAAATCATAGAGTTGCCCATATATAAACAAAATCCTGTCACAGATCTTCTAGAAGATAAACACTTACCCCAGTCAGCATCAACATAAGCAGTTAAGAAATAAATTTCTGCTCTAGTAAAGCTAACACCTTTACCTGGTAAGAGCTTCAAGTATCTAAGAATTCTTAGAGCAACTTTTAAGTGAGATTGTCTAGGTGAGTGCATAAACCGGCTTAAACAGTGAACAACAAAGGCAATATCTGGTCTAGTGGCAAACAAATATATTAGTCTTCCAATGAGTCTTTGGTAACCAATTTGACCAGTTAAAGGAGGATCTTTACAATTACTCGAATTAGTAACAATAAGGTTCATATCCATGAGAGTATTGCAGGGTTTACACCCTAAATACTCAAAATCATTAAGTAATTGTAAACAATATTTTCTTTGAGACATGCAAATAACGTTAAGACTCTTGAAGATTTCTATTTCCAAAAAGAATTTTAGTTTTCCTAAATCTTTCATGAGAAATTTACTTTTCAAAAACACTTTTACATTTTCAATTTCAGATTCACTACTTCCAGTAACAACAATATCATCAACATATACCAAAAGAATAATAAACATAGATCTAATTGTCTTGGTAAACCGGAAGTAATCATTTATGCTTTGTATAAACCCGTGTTCAATTAAACATGAAGACAACTTGGCATACCATTGACGTGGTGCTTGTTTTAAGCCATATAAATACTAATTTGCACACTTGTTTTTCATTTGACTTATAATACCCTTCAGGTAATGTCATGTAGACTTCTTCTTTCAAGTCTTCATAACAAAAAGCATTGTTTACATCTAATTGATACAAATTATATTTATTTTGAACAACTAAGGATACATCTAATAGTAACCATTTTTACGACAGGAGAGAAAGTTTCTTCATAATCTAAACCTTCTCTTTGACTGTACCCTTTAGCTACAAGTCTAGTTTTGTATCTTTCAATTTCCCCGGTGGATTTATACTTTATTTTATATATCCATTTGCAGCCTATGGGTTTTCTACACTGAGGTAGGTTTGTTATAATCCAAGTACCATTCCTATGTAAAGCTTCCATTTCATTATTCATGGCAATAACCTAATTCATATCTTTACAAGCTTCTTGAAAAATTTTAGGCTCTACAGACTTATTCAAACTAGACACAAAATAAAGATTTTCATAAGACAAGAAAGAGTAATCAACCTTTTCCAAACCATATTTTACTTTTCCCTCAATAATAAAATCATCAAATTTATGTGGAAACACAGAAACTCTAGTTGATCTTCTAGTCTGTTGACTAGACGTTGGTATACTAGAGTTACCCTCAGAAGACAAGAAAGAGTAATTAACAACATTTTCCAAACCATATTTTACTTTTCCCTAGTTTGCTTAGCCTTGTGACAGATGTCATGTGGACCACAATCAACATTATCAATTTTAAGATCAGTTTTTAACAGTTTCAAGACTTGGTCAGTAGGGTGACCTAGTCGACTGTGCCACAATTGGGCAGAAGCTAAGCAAGAGATGTTTGAACCTTGAAAGTTACAAGAAGACTCACTATCAAAACTTTGATCAAAATAATACAGACTCCATTCTTGATTACCAGTCCCCGCTACATTCTTTCGTAGCGAATCCTGCACATAACACTTTGATTCATCAAAACCAACAAAAACTTTATTGTCCCTAGCAAGTTTATGCACAGATAGCAGGTTTACATTAAAACCTAAAACAACCAACACATCAAATAATGATACATTATTTGACATCTTAAAATCTCCAATTTTATTTATTTTGGCTTTAGTCCCATTTGGGTGACTAACTTTGAGATCGAGCTCAGAGATATCAACTATATTATTAAGGAGACCAGTATTGTGAGTCAGGTGTTGATTTGCTCCAGAGTCAATGATCCAACCAGAATTGTGAGATTTAAAAATACTTGCCATGTTAGCAGAAACACCTTCACTTGGTTGTTTTTGCTCAACAAGTCCAAGAATTTTGGTGATCTGATCTTCAGAAAAGGGAACTAAAGAAGAGGTTTGAACAGACTTAATAGAAACTGACTCAGTAACACAAGCATTATTTACAATATTTTTAAAAGCTTGGTTTTGAGGTTTGGATTTATTTTGAAAGTTATTAGGAAATCCTATAAGTTTAAAACACCTTTCAGTTTTATGTCCAGAGGCCCCACAATGTTTGCAATTAAGATTAGAGTTTTTACCAATTCTATGCTTATTCTCTATGGTCTTGCTAAGGAAGGCACTGTTTAAGATTTGGGTCGAGTCTGAGAAACATTACCCCTCTGTGTGACTCTTCTCTAGAGACTAGAGAAAAGATAGTTTTAACATAAGGAAGAGGATCCTTGGTGAGAATATTGCTTCTAATAGGTTGATAAATGTCATCTAAGCCCATTAAAAATTGCATGAGTTTAATGAGTTGAGTTTGTTCAAAAAAATCTTGAAAAGCATTACATGTGCATGAGGGAAGTTTAAAAAGAGCATCAAATTGTTTCCACAAAGAATTGAGTTTATGATAGTATTCAGACACAGAAGTTCCATTTGACTAAAAGAATTAATTTTTTGATGAAGATTAAACATGACAGAACTGTCAACTTTATCATAGGTCTATTTTAATTCCTCCCAAATCTTTGAGGATTCTTTGGAAAACACTTGCCCTAGAAAGAGATCCTCTGTCATTGAATTCAAAATCCAAGACAGGACCACAGAGTTACATCGATCCCACTGTCTTTCTAAGACAAGATCATTTACAGGCTTGGGACAAATTCCATCAATAAACCCAAACCTTATTCTTAGTTTCTAACGCTAATGTCATAGCACACGCCTAGACTTTATAATTTTAAGTACCGCACAATTTAACAGTCAGCATGGGGGTTCCACTAGTATCACTGGGGTGAAAGTACAAGGGGTCTTCAAAGTCTAAACTAGTGACTTTGGATTCCATTGACCTACCAATATCAACTTCGGAACCAGTCATACCAAAAAGAAAACGCAAAACACACACAAGAAACAGAACAAATAAAAGTAGGATTCCTAAAACACTTGAAGTGTTAGGTTAAGCTAACTATTCAGTTCCAAACAACAAGAGAACCACACTTAATACAATCATAGAAACAAGAAATAAGACACACACAACCAGAAATAGGAAGAACCTTACCACAACAAGAGACATAAAAGTACAAGAAAAGAAGAGAGAAGGGCGAGAACAAACCTATATGTGGCAAAAAAAACTTAACCTAAGTTAGAAATTAACAAAGTAACCCAGGATTATTTGAACAAATATAGATCAGAGAGCGAAAAGAAGAACATAACCTATCTTACTATAACATATACAAACAGACAGAAGCAATAACAAACTAAACAATATTTTGCACGGAGGTACAGGAAGTACCTCAAGAGAGAAGTTACAAAAAAGACACAGCGTCACAACTCAAAAAAAATCACAGTTAGACTTAGTACAATGAAATCTAAGCAGATCTTCACAACTTAGTCGAATCCTAATCATATATTTCAAGGAAACGAAAAAAAAAAAACAAAAGACAAGGATCAACCATATGAGTATCACAGTTTGGACCAGTAGCACGAGATCTTAAAAGATCTTGGCAAGTTGATACAGAGCAAACTGTTCATCTACCCACAGAAGGGGAAAAAAAACCAATAGAAGTCTAACAGATCTAAAAATATTAGGAGCTAGCAGATTATTATATCAAGGCATAAACCTAACAAAGCAACCGAAGAACCACAAAGTTACAAGCAATAAAGGACATAGAAAACCTTGAAACAACAAGATGAATATCACGGTTTAAACCGGTAAACGAGATCTAAAAGGATCTTCGTCACCCGAGACACAAAAAAAAAAGATTATATCAATACATCATATGAACCAGGAAGCTACATGCAATAAAGGAAACATAAGCTTGAAACAACAAGGTGAATATCAAACAGAAGCTTGAAACAACAAGGTGAATATCACGGTTTGAATCGGTAAACAAGATCTAAAAAGATCTTCATAACCCGAGAGACAAAAAAACTGTTCATCTACTCACACATACTAAGAAAAATACTTATCCAACCAGATTATATCAATAGAACATATGAGCAAACATGAATTTTTTTTGAATATCACGGTCTAGACCGGTGAACAAGATCTAAACAGATCTGCGCAATCCGAGACCCTAGAACCGTTCATCTACTTAAAAAATGAAATACAACATATGAACAATGAGATATACAGATGAGTATTTCATCAATCGGTCTTGGTCAAAAGAAGATCATGTAGGATCTACAACCAGAAACACAGATGAGCACTTACTCGAATCAAGAAGAAGAAGGAAAGAAAACTAACCTGATTGATTTGAGCCAAACCTTGGTGAAACAGAAGATGATTCACAACCACTTTACGAAGAAGAAAAATTGATCTAAAGAGGCTCTAATACCATGAACAAAACATAAACCAAATGTTTATTTAATACTATTCAACTATTACAATACAAAAGAGTAATACACGAATTTTAGATTTAATACAATGTTAACCAAAATGATTAACAACGAAATATGAAAGTGTTTGAGAGAAAAAGCGAACTGAAAGAGAAATCGTATAGAAGAAAAAAGATATTAGTTGTGAGCTAAACCTATTAGCCACAACTTATACATAAATTCAATAATTGCAAGTTTGGTCCTCCAAGAATGAAACAATGTACTCCGCTATCCCTGAAGATCTTCATAAAACGAGGTGCAGTCCCTCACTTTTAACCAACAACTTTATTCTTATTACAGCATTAGCCATTTATCTTTAAATCTGACAAAATACAACAAAAATAAAGATTGATTTAGAAAAAGTATATCTTTCAACATTTATTTTTATCTATATCAATGTATTCTTTAGACAATGACATATTTATCTTACAATAAATCTATTGTAAATGAATGTAATACTTAAAAAAAATTTATAGTTAAGTTTTATAATTTAAAAAATTATAAAAAAACCTGTTAGAGTTGCTAACGACCCAAAAAAAAACTTTTTAAGTCATCAATTCGAGGGTCAGTTATCCCTAAACCTAACTATAAGGACCAAAATAGATATTTGCAGAATCCTTTCTCTTTTATGGTACGAAAGGAGATTAAATTCCTTTCTCGGAACGCACCATCCCCAATAAAGCAAGTCAGCTTTCCTCCCCAACCTCAACCTCAACCTCAACCTCACTCTTTAATGTCACTCATCCTTCTTCCCCTTCCATTTCTCAGTACACCACTATGACGTGCTTCCTCTGCTTACTCATTTTCCTATTTCTCACTCTCCTGCCTCTGCTGCCTGCATTACCCAATCAAGATGCCGTCCAATCCTTTCTACCAACCCCATCTTCGCCGGCCACCACCATCCCCGCATTCCCGGAACAATCCGACGCCTCCGGATGCCCCTTAGACCTCCCCGACGATCTCTTCACAAGCGTTAAATCAGCTTGCACCGGCAAACATGGCTCGGGTCCGCTTAGACGCTCAAGGTGCTGTCCAGTCCTTGCCGCCTGGATGTACTCCGCTTACTCTGCAACCGCACTGGGCAGAGCTGTCAAAGAACCCCTTCAAACGGCATCTTACTATGATCTTCCGCTCCTCCCCAACGATTCAGAGACGTGCATTGATAGGCTTGAAAATGGACTGAAGAGCAAAGGAATAGAGTTGATGCGATTGAACGAGTCGTGCGACGTTGTCTACTGCGAATGCGGCATCAGATTACATCCGTTGAGCTGTACGGAAACGTTTTCGGTAAATTCTGAAGGGGATTTGGTTGGGAATCCGAAAGTAAAGAGGTTAGAGAAGGATTGCTTGAATAATGTGGCCGTTAATGGCTTCGCTGGTCTCAATGGTTGCTCCAAATGCTTGAAAACTCTTCATCTGGTTAGCTTTCTTCCCCAATA
This sequence comes from Cynara cardunculus var. scolymus, assembly GCF_001531365.2. Lineage (NCBI taxonomy): Eukaryota > Viridiplantae > Streptophyta > Magnoliopsida > Asterales > Asteraceae > Cynara > Cynara cardunculus. Next base: position 32,539,575 of record NC_037540.1, on the reverse strand, counting down.
AAATTTACTTGTTTCGATATTAGGGTTCTTAATTGATTGTCTGTTGCTTACATTTGGTAAAGTGTTTCTTTTGTGTGCTTGTAAACGGGCAGTGCTAGTTCTGACGCGCTGTTTTGAAGCGCGTGCGTACCACTCTCTTGGCTGACCACAATCCTTCCCAAAAAACTAGTAACAAAGCAGAATGGTTTCTACTATAAAAAGATTTCTTTAGAGATTACCTGTTTAGCAATCATGGGGAGATTGACTGTAATATACATTCTTTCTCAAATCTTGTGTTATACTGTAGGTATAAACCAAACATGTGAATGAGAGTAGCTCAACTGTTAAATTGATGCATCCTAGTAATTGGCCAGCAGCCACAAGTGGTCTTGAGGCCAATAGGAGAAACTAACTGAGCCATGATCCAAACAAGCTCCAATTACTTGAGCAACCAATGTTGAGCCTCTTGTTGTTCCTTTTGGTCCAAAATATTTAAGGGTATTTTAGGTACTTGATTTATAGTTGCGAACCCTTACTCATTTGAGCAGGACATGTTGATCCTGTTGTCATTGCTTTTGGTTCATAATATTTTAGGTGTTTTAGTGGTTTGATTGTTGTTAAACATTATTTACCGAGTGTATGGAATGAAACGGGGCAGTTTTATATCCTTATAATCTGCACTTGGCAAAAGATCGTATGATGTTGGGTTTTTGCCAAATGTCTATTATGAACAAGTTTGGAAGGATATTAGCATTGCTTATTTTTCTTGGAACAAATCCGTCTATTCAATTTTCGACATTTGAAAGAGACGCTCAACTCTTTCTCATAAGTGTCACTGCTCCAGTCTTATTGCATTCCCAACTTGGTCATTTAATTATCAATCACACCTGTACTTATTTCGTAGTAAAAATGGACCCTTTGTCCCCATGACGGAAACCCATGTCCCAGGGTCACAGCGAGTGCTTTTCTACTTTGTACAAATTGATATGAATTTCTTTTACCTTTTAAAATGACCCGGTATCCTTTGTCAAACTTTCTATAAAAAAATTGGTTGTTGCAAAGAACACATCCCGGTTTTGGAGGGGGGGGGGGTTCTGTTTGTGAGATTAGTATATTAGTTCTATGTTCCTGCTTTTTATTCTTATTCTGTGTTCACCATATGCTAGTCTTTTATGGAAACAACCGCTCTACTCTTTAAGGTAGAGGTCAGGTCAGTTTGGTTTATCTTTTAGTCATTATTTTCTTTGGTAGATACATGAACACTAGAATAGATTACTCTCTATGCCTATCTATTTCTATCACCAACGGAATCATTCTGAGAGATTCTAGAAAATCGACACTTCACGAATAAAAGGATGTGATCATGCCAAATGCAAATATAACATGAGTGCATAAAACCTATTGATTATAATGTGACATATTTGTATTGCAAGTAATGCAGAGGACTCTAATCCGTAGAATTAGACAAACAAATATCTTCACATGTTTCCTTGTGATATCTTTCATTGACATTTGGATAGACATTATCAATTTGGTCCTGAATAAGTCCAAGATAACATTTCAGATTTTATTGCAAGTTGTGAATGGCCTGTTTGTGAAATTATTGCACGAAAGAAACTATATATAATAATCAACATAATGAAAAAGACAAACGCAAGTTTGGGAAAATGCTTATACGGATGATTGATGGATATGTATTTGTAGTTTATCTTTCTTACTTTTTTTATTTTTTGGTAATCGTGGGTGTCCCGACACCTCTACTAATCCTATGAGGGCCTGAAGGTTATAGTCAGACAAACGTTTCAGTTGCCTTAAGTGGGACTTAAATTGGTGACATCTGGGAAGCAAATGTCTATTTTTACGACTTTTTAGCAGAGTACTAGTCCTTGTGTCAGCTAAGTGGCTGTAATTGAATCTGCTTAACCGTTAAACAGAGCCCTTTGAGCATGAATAAGAATCTCTTTTACTCAAATCCCATATCCCTTGCCGGTCCATCACAACAATCACATGAAAACACATCATCAAAGAGAGAATAATAACATAATTAAATACATATATAATGAAATAACTGTCTTCATGTGTTTGATGGGACATGGAATTTGGGGACATGAGATCTTTATTCTTCCGAGTATACCCTTTATCTGTGACATGAAGGACGAACATTGTTGATATCGGCTACATCTTGAAAAACATCTAAAGCATGTAAAAGGAGGCCAATCTTTACATATTGGTTACAAGTGATGGGTTTGTTCATGTATGTAGCTTAACAAGGATGATGCTGTAAACACAAGCAAACGAGAGGAGAGACGCAGTAAAATGCACAATGAAGATTGTGAGCTGATGGGTCTAACGTGGCTTCTTGCCAAGAACAGGTCAGCATACATACATACGGTTTCTGCTGTCCTCAGAGCCACGATGATGAGCACAGATGGTAATTCCATTCCAGAGTCATGTACCCTTAACAGTGATGGAATGCCATTAGCCGTTGATTCATCTGAAATCAATAACTCTTCATCACCCAGTATCATCTATTCTCCTTTCCTCTCTTTAATTTTCGTTTGTATGTATGTATGTGTAACTGTTACTCCATCGATTCGCCAACTACTTCACAGCATGTAGACTTGTGTGGTGTTTGCAATGTGCTGGGGATCTGTCTTCTTTGTATTTGTTATTAGGTGCAAGGAAATGTAATTCTTTGTTGTATTTCGGAGTTCTTTTTTCCTTCCATTTGGTTTTTGTTTTTGCTTTTGTTTTTGCTTTTGTTTTTGCTTTTGCTTTTGCTTTCATACAGGCATAATAGAATCAAGCGAAAGATTGTGTGAGAAGGGAAATTATCGTGAAAAGCGTAATAATATATGAACCCTTGATCACTTATATCTCATGCTCATTCATGCATTGTACTTTAGAAGGGAATTGATTTGGTGAATCTAGGGCACCTCATTGGTGTTGACATTCAATTAAGATTGATCCGAGGATAGAGATCTCTTCTTACGCTTCTCACAATAACTTCTCTTCTCATCGGAACCCAACCCATAGAATCATTACATCATTCTTCTAAGATCTTTATTTATCGAACTTGTGGGGTTGGACTGGGCAGATTAATTGATTCAGAAATATTAAGCATATGATATGTTAAAATTCTATGGCATTGTTCAACTACTAATTTTAGGGCCTCGTTAGAACAGTGGAGGTGTGCGTAAACAGCCATATTTATAAAGATAGAGATATGTTAAAATGGTGTAGTAATAGTTTGGCGGATACGACAACTGAGAAATGGTGTGGGCCACCAGTAACATGTGATGCCATTGATGGTAGGTTGAAAAGGGACCCGTGAATATCGTCTGCACCTCAACGTCTGGACCCATAAGCGGAATGTTTTGTGGTTTTTAAGCATGTATATCATAATTGAGATTTAATGTCAAATAATTTATATAATATAGTATAGATGAATGATTGTGTGAGAATAAGAGTTTAGATGAGAAACGTAAGAAGAGATCTGAATCATTGATCACTTCTAATCTCACCCTCATCCTGTGGTGAAGTCGACTACGATGTGGAGTTGCCAATCTTTCAGTTCTTGTTACCAATCTTCCACCGGAACTGAATGCAGATTTGGAGGCGATAGTAGAAATAGGAACAACTAATGTCTCTAGCTATCCTTTGAAGTGTTGGTATTTAAACTCAAAAGTAGCAAATCAACCTCCATGTCTTTAGGCAAAAGTTTCTCTTTCAAGTAATTGTCCAACTCTGTTGGTTGGCAATTGAAACAATCTTTGATAAAAGCTTTTTAAATTCAACACGATGACTTGATTAAGACCCTGAACATAAAGAAAACGAGCCGTCAACACTTCCATTGTTGTTTCTTACACCACAATCACTAAATTCATATTCTTGAAACATAGTGTAAACCAATTCTTTGAGCTTTTCAATTTCAATCGTCGATTTGTCTTGTTCGTAAAGCACATGAAAAAGCAACTACACAAACTTCAGCTTACACTGAGCATCTAAAAACGCTGACATTCCAATAATCCCATATGTAACAGACAAGTACTTGTCAAACTTCAAAAGCGTTTTGCAACATGTTCTTAATAACTTTATTAGGAGAACAGTCCAATCGACCAAAGAATATATAATTCACGTATTGATGGAAACATAAACATTTACCGTAGGATACTCTGAACCAGAAAACATTATCGTTACCTAAGGATTGCCAAAAAAAACAAAAACCAAAAATTAATAGTACCTCATATCAACAACACAAAAGTAGAGTTTAATAAAAATTAGAGTTACCTTACCTCATATAATAATTGCAATCTATCACAAATCTCTTTATCGAACTCCCAATCCTGCTCAGTTGCCAAACTTTATTCAGAGACTCACATTGCTTTAATCGTCGAAAGACGTCCTTGTAAACTATAGCAACATTGATCATCAAATAAGTAAAGTTCCATCTAGTCTTACAATCAAGTGTCAATTTCTTGGCAGATGATATTTCCAATTGGCGGGCTGTTTTCTCAAATTTTTGTTCCTTTTTTGGCGATGCAGTCCAAAAGGTAACACTATCTCTAATAATTTCTATTCCCTCCCAATAACAGCCAATCCAACTTGAACTATCAAATTGAGAACGTGAGCGCAACATCAAATGTGAAACATCCACCCACCCATCACAAATGAACTCAAAGGAAGCTTGTCCAACAATATGTTGATTATTGCATCATTTGTGGTGCGATTATCAACAGTTAGATTTGATACGTTAATAAGACTGAAAATAATAAAGTACATCCACAAGAACTTCAGTTAGATTCGTTACCTAAACAATCACAAAGTACATCCGCAAGAACTTCAGATGTATATGGACAAGACACATAAATAAACCTGGTTTAAGATTCGATACGTTAATAAGACTTAAAATAATCTAAATGAATTAACATTAAAGAATGTAAATAGTAAAGATATACCTCATGATTTGCCTTGCATATTCCAATTTTGACCAATAAAGTGAGCAGTGACCGCTAGACATGGCCAAAAACCGGTCCCAAGCTGGGCTGGGTCGGGTGATGGGTTGGAATCGTAAGTGTTCACACAGTGGGCACAAAGCCCCCATAGTGGCGGTGTAAGTGCACGCCGACACTATGATCGTTTCAAGTAATAAAGTGGTATAGTACCAAGATCGTTTCCACAAGGACTGGTCTATTGAGAATCAGAGAGTTTCATAACTTCTTGAGCACGTTTCGGCTTGTGAATAAAAGTTGAGTTTTGTTGGTGCAAAGCTTTAAAATAAGAAATAAACCTTTAAAATTAAAAGATGGGTATGGATGTAAGTTTCCCTTAAGAAGATTGTAAGAATAGTATGGTCATAAACTCATGGGACTTCTATAAAAACTCCAATCTCTCGAAAGTGGATTCTTATATACTGTGCCTACAGAGTGCCCACAAAGTGTCCACTTTTATCAGTTTTAAGCTTGCCGAATTAGCTAAGTGATGAAAAGATATCTGGTTCCACTAGCCTGAAGATTTATACTCAAATCTCTTTGTACTATAAATCTCGACTAATATCTGAACATTAGCTAAAAACATGCAGAATCCGTATCTCTACGTGATTATCAAGGACTCTCTCAAATCTTTGTGCATCACTTAAGCCGTATTTCGAATCCATCCATCTCTGGATCAATGATCTAATATTAACACTTCAAAGTGATCGGCTTATCCGCGTTGAGTTTAAGTCCCAACTTAAAGTGACCAAGCTTAAGAATTAATAAAAATGGCAACACCCAAGTGTGCCTTCAAGTTCTTAAGTTTGACTCACACCCACACCCAAACCCAAAAGGGGTGATTAGCTCATAATGAAATTACAGAATATAATATAAGACAAGAAATAAAACTGAAACGTAACTTTCATTAAAATAGAACAAAAGTTTGCTGCCCACAGGGGTGAAAATGTGGGCAGCAGATTACAATTAAGAAGAAAATTACATGCTAAAACTTAACTTAAGAGAAGAAAAAGAAGAAAGATTTCAGCCGAGTTGTGCTTCAAAATGGATGATCTTTAAAATGAGAGCAAATGCCTCAATTTACAAGAGAAAATGGAGAGATGGACATCCCTTTTACCCAAAGGAAGAAAACCTTCTTTATCTAGAGGACAAAAACTTACTATCACTTCATGTAAGCTTTTCTGACATTGTCACCCTTTTGGAAAGGTTAAAAAAAAGGTAAAGATGACATTTCCTTTAAAATGAGGAAAAGGTAGAGATGACATTTTCATTAAAATAATGGAGCAGACAAGGCCCATTCCTTTAAATATTGCGAGATTTTCGGATTTGACTGCAGAATTAATTCTTTTAAATACCCAGAAGAACCAGTATTTAAATTTATCCGAATCCGCTTTGAAGAAAATACGAAGTGGGCAGAAAGTGAGCAGACAGTGGACATTTTACCAACAGCAACGGTTTTTCAGAAAATAATCAAATTTTTGACCTTTCATCACCTCTTAAAATATTTTAGACCAAAAATACATAATAGAAGCAAAGTGGGTACATAAAACACATAAAAACAGGAGTATTGAACAACAAATAACTCTCAAAATTGAGAGTTATCACCGGGCCCAAATCAGTGGCGGTCCTAAAATAGTGATCATGTAACCGGTCCTAGTATTACGGGTCCCGGTTCCAATCCAAATACGAAGACTCGGTTAAGGTGTATGAGGTCTGGTTATGAGAACTGGTCCCGATCCCAGGTTGGGCCTAAACCGGTCCTATGTAAAACAAATTAAAGTTTGATTTATTACGTAATCTTTTTGAAGCTTTTTTTTAAAGAATACAAAAGTTTTATTCTAATACACTTGAAAGTATGTAATTGGGTCAATTAAATACACTTAAAAAATACGTTTTTTTTTTGTGAGAATTGTGAGTGTTTGTAAGTTGATATCTTCCCCCATATACCATATGACTTATATATATTGAATAGAGATTAAATGAGACAATTAAGTACACTTAAAAAGTACGTTTTATTATAATTTTGTAATTGGTTTTCAATCAAATACACTTACAAAGTTAGAAACACATTTAAAAATATATTTTTTTTGAAAAAACCGGGCTGGTCCCAGGCCGGGTCGGACCTTGTTTTTTTGACAAAAACAACTGGCAGTCCAAAACCGGTCCCAATAGGTCACGGGCCGGGCCTTTCTTTTTGACGAAAACCGTAACCGGTCCTTAACTGGCAGTCCCAAACTGGTCCTGGGCCGTGCCGGTCCCAAGTCGGTCCTGGTCCCGGGCCTCCGTGGTCCCGGGCCGGGCCGAGCCCATTTGACCATCTTTAGTGACTCCGATAAATCCCTTTTTTGTTGCTAGTCGTCTACATATTAATCATAATTGCTACTCTACTAGTGTTCTTCTCTAATAACTCCAATATCTTTGTATTTCAAAATCATAAATCTTTAATGTCACTTTTAATGGTGTTTTAAGAGGAAACCTTAAACAAAGGTTGAAGACCTCCCACAAATTTTCTAAACCCATGATGCTCTACTGTTAAAAGTGGATACTCATCTACGATTATCATCTCTACGAGATTTCTCCTTGATTTATCTGCATTAAAAGCATAGCTAGAAACATATGATGAAGTACAATCAACCGTTTTTTGCTTCCCTACTAAGATATCTTGGCGCATATCTCAAATGTGTCCTTGCATAAGACTTGAAATGAGCATGTAAATGCCTTGTACAATTTTTAGAATTATCTCCCAATTTTCTTGCAATAGTTGCAGTCGGCCTTTTGATTACCATCCACTTTTATCTTTTTAAAGTGGTTCCATACTACTGATCGTGCTTTCCTCTTTCTACCCCGACTCAACTTCATCATTATCAAAGATATCATTAGTTTGAGTTTCATCTTGAGTCACTGAATTAATCTCAGGTAATGACCCAGTTGGTTGACTTTGTGAAATAGACTCATTCACTATTGGATAATTAGGGATGATTGAATTAAAATAATTACATTGTATTTCCATATCATCTATGTAAAGACAATCAAATTAAATATTTGGTGCCAATTAGTACAAAAAAGGACATCAAGTGAATATGCTTTGTTAGAGATCATTCATTATATTCATCAAAGATGATATAAAGAACTTCTATGCAAGTCCTTCCATTGTTACTAGAAACACAAATTTGGTGTTATCACATAACTACCCATCACATTAATGAGGTCACTAATAAAAAGACACCTCAATAAATGTTATACTTTTGTAAATGGATGAATTATCAAATATCATAGCGAATAAATAATACTGCATAGTGCATACATCAAATTCTAAATATTTTAGAGCAACAATAACACCAACCCTAAATCTAAACATTATGCAAAGATTAGGAATATTTCAGAGAAACAATAATATTCACTCAGGGTTAGAAAAGAAACATAAATTAGGAACAAATTTGAAAATTATGCAAGCAAAGATGGAAGAAGCATAGATTAGGAACAAAATCAAGCATCAAAGTTAATGCGAACTAACAAAGTTGTGTTATGAGCTGTGAGCTACCGAGCTGTGAGCTACTGAGCTATCTTACTTGAATGAAGAGAGACCGAGAGCGACGAGTTTGGACATAGGAGAGACCACGAGTCTAGATGGAGGAACGACCACAACCATGAGCAAAGAATCTGGATTGAGGAGGGACCGAGAGCGGCTGAGACACTAAGCGACCGCCGACCAAGTCCAAGACAGAAGGTAGGAGATGCCGATCAATTTTCTGAACTCTAAATTTAATATGATCTATTCGATTTCTAGCCTTTTAAGGATTAGTCCATTTCAGGTTTGGGCTTTTAAAGTTTTAATGTCTTATACATACTTAGCCTAAGGGGAACTTGGGTTTTCGAAACATATATATATATATATATATATATATATATACAAGGTTCGATACCGTGTAATACACGGGGTAATTTGAAAAAATTAAATCATGTCAAGAACTTATCTTACAGATATGAATGATCATCAAAAGTACGATGCTACTTCAGACTTGTACTTTTGAAATGATTCTGAAGAATAACTCTGAATAATTATTCTTCAGACTTGAATTTAGAAATGAAACTATATCAATAATCAGTTAAAATAAAGTTAATCCTAGAATAAAATTAAATTTAGAAATAAAATTATATCAGTAAATTGAATTTAAGCTTAGCAKTAAATTAAGAAATATATATATATATATACATACTAGGTTCGATCCCATATAATACACGAGGTAATTTGAAAAAATTAAATCATGTCAG
>NC_037540.1:32507690-32529843 GCF_001531365.2 Cynara cardunculus var. scolymus | reverse complement strand
CCCTAGAGTAATCTCAATTTGTGCTACATTGTGGTATATTTAGTGTTGATCATAATCTGTTGGAAAATGGTGTGATACATTGTGATAACATTTAGCCTTTGTAATAATATTTGACTGGACATTGTGATAATCAATTTGTGATAATTAATTTGTGCTACATTGTGGTAACATCACATCTGCTACATAAAATCTGCAGATGTATTAACAACATTAGTACAAATTGGTGTGATACATTGTGATAACATTTTTAAATATTATGRATACAATCTTCAACAAATATGTGTGATTTCATGTGATTCATCAGAATAATGAACATGTTTACACAAATGGATTTATTTTTTTGAAATTATTTCACTAAATGATATTAATATTTTATTTTAKGAATGTAAATCAATATTAATTTATTTTATTTGAAACRGTTGCATTTAAAAAATTAAAATTTAATTTTAAATTARGAATTGACTAACATACCCTTTTAATTTGATTTTAATTGTATAATTAATATGTTAAAATGATTGGTTGAGATTGGTTCTCACAGTTACTACAAACAACTCAGTTCTCCCTTGAATAGACCCCTATATATATATATATATATATATATATACATACTAGGTTCGATCCCGTGTAATACACGGGGTAATTTGAAAAAATTAAATCATGTCAGGAACTTATCTTACAGATATGAATAATCATCAAAAGTACGATGCTACTTCGGACTTGTACTCTTGAAATGATTCTGAAGAATAACTTTGAATAATTACTCTTCATACTTGAATTTTGAAATGGAACTATATCAATAATCAGTTAAAATAAAGTTAATCCTAGAATAAAATTAAATTTAGAAATAAAATTATATCAGTAAATTGAATTTAAGTTTAGCAGTAAATTGAATTTAAGCTTAGCAGTAAATTGAATTTAAGCTTAGCAGTAAATTAAGAACGACTTTTCAGACTTGTACTCTTGAAATAACTTTTAAGTATAACTCTAAAGAATGACTTCAGACTTCAGAGCTCTGTATAATCAAGAAAAGTCAACTTTTGTTGACGTCCGCCTCAAATCCCCCACAAATCCATCACTAAATTTAAAAACAAAATAAAAGTTTATTTCTACAACTTTCCCGACGGATTTGTAACCGATTTTTTACTTATTTAATACTGTCACAATTCCGTCGGAAATCCGTCACAAAATTGGTCTAAATTATTTAAATTAATTAATTAGCGTTAATTAATTAAAATTTACTATGAATTTTAATTGATTTTTATATTTGATCATACTTCGTCGGAAATGTAAAAAAACTTTTTTTTATTCCTTCCCCTTCAAAAAAATATGTTTAAAAAAAATCCGACGGATTATAATTTTTTAATAAAAAGTTATATTCCATCGGAATTGATTTAATATATATATATATATATATATATATATATATGTTTTATAAGAAAACATAAAAACTTTTTTTAATAAATTCTGACGGAATATAATTTTTTATTATAAAAATTATTATTCATCGGAAATTTTGAACTTTTTCTAAATATATATATTTTTGGAAGGAAAAAAATATAAATAAAACTGCTTTGAACATTACCGACAAATATCAGACGGAATTTGCATTTAGTGGTGGGGTTTTTTTGACGGCAATATCCGTTGGATAGTTGTTTTTCCTACGGATTTCCGATGGATTTTGCCGTCAGAAAAACCACATTTTGTAGTAATGATCAATCAAATGGATACAATTGAACTATTAATGTAAATTGTGTCTAGATACGTTCAAATAAGTCTCATTGAACCACTAATGTAAATTGTGTCTAAATACGTGTTTAGGTGGGAAAACAAGAAAACCGACTCACCAGAAGATGACACGTGTCACCCAAGTTATTTATTTATTATAATTATATATATATATATATATATATATATAGAGAGAGAGAGAGAGAGAGAGAGAGGGAGGAGCGATCAAATGAAAACCACCCTCATTTGTACAAACCGCACAAACCACCTTCATACATCGATTTCATTGTTTAATCTTATGATATAATACTTTTTTTTGATGAATTTGTTTTATATATGGTTATGAAATTGTTTCATATAATATTTAATTAAATTTTAATGAAACTGTTTCATGTATTTCTCTAAAATTAAAATAATGAAGATGATAATATCCATGATTAACACCMTCTACAATAAAAATGGTTAATCAACCTCTCATAATTACAAAAAAAATGAACAAAATGAAAAATTATGATTGGTTGTATGAGGTTTGCACGGTTTGTATAAATTGGGTGGTTATTATTTGAACGACCCTCTACATATATATAGGAGTGATCAAATACAAATTGTCCCAATTTGTACAAACCTTACAAGCTAATTGCAACTAATTACATAAATCCATATGTTTTTCTTCTTTTTTTAATTTATAAGGGTATTATGGTCATTTGAATTTACAATAGTTATGTTTGGTAATTATTTAATATTAATATATAAGTTTGGTAACAACATAATATTTATATAAATATGGATGATATATTGACTAGCACAATATTAGCAAAAATTTAATTGAAGTATTCATTAAAGTTTTTGAAAAAAATGGCCACATTTTAAAAAAATGACTAATTTCCAATGAAACAGGCTCAAACTGTTCAATGAAACAGTGTAATTTTCAATGAAACAGGCTCAAACTGTTTAATAAAACATGGTTATATATGATTGCATCAGGTTCATATATATAACAGTTGTAGTGAAACAAGTTTATATTCATAGGTATGCATAACAGTTTGTAATGAAACAGGTTCATGTGTATAACAATTGTAATGAAACAGTTTTATAGATCATATATGATTGTATCAGGTTCATATGTATAACAGCTATAATAAAACAGGTTCATAGGTATATATGATTGCATCAGGTTCATATGTATAACAGCTGTAATGAAACACGTTCATAGAACACATTTATCCCCGTTTTGCCCTTTCGTGTCTCCAATATGAATTCTTTTTTCCTTTTATTTTTTTTTACTTTACTTATTTAGTTTGTTTCAATCTTGGCCTTTCATAAAAAAATGGATGGATGTATATATATATATATATATATATATATATATATATATGAGGAGGTTTACTTTGCAAACCATGTGTTTTATACAAACTTTACAAACCAATTATATCCATCCATTTTCATGATCAAAGACCGCGATCAAAACAAGTTATTTTAATAAAGTAAAAAAATAAAATAAAATAAATTATTATTATTTTCAACAAGAAAGGGCAAAAGGGGAACAAATTGTAAACTATTGCGATCATTGAAATCCCCTTTCCCACATTCAATCCCATGAACATGTTTCATTAGACACTATGAAACTGTTAAGGATGAGACAATAAACTATTTAGAAGTGTTAATGATGAAACATAATGAAATTGTTAATGATGAAACATAATGAAACTATGACATTAGACAAAATGAAACAAAATGAAACTGTTAATGATGAATATGCTAATGATAAACCAGAATGAAACTGTTAATGATGAAACATGATGAAACTGTTAATGATGAAACAAAATGAAACTGTGGCGTTGGACATAGTGAAACTGTTAATGATGAAATAGAGTTACCTAGAAACTATAAAAAGAAGATATTTTAATAAATAATATAATATTATGTAATCAACAACTATTGTACATTCATCAAAGATGACAATTTGTATCAACATATTTAATGGATAAATCAATTAAAAATATACCAAAAAGGTGCTAGCTATTCAAGATATAATTGATATTTATATAAACTAAAGAATTACCAAACTTATCTATTAGTATTAAATACTTACCAAACATAACTCTTGTAATCTCAAAAGATCATAATGCCCTTATAAATTAAAAATAAACAAAACAAATGGATTTATGTGATTGGTTGTTATTAGTTTGTATGGTTTGTATAAATTGAGGTGGTTTGTATTTGAACGCTCCTCTATATAGGGCCCATTCAAAGGAGAACTGATTAGTTTGTGGTAATCGTGAGATCCAATGCGAACCACTCGTTTGATATATTTATGGATATTTCTTAAATAAGCTAAAAGAGTAATATAGTAATTCTATTTTTCACAACTAATCAGAATATTTAATTAAAGTTTTTAGAAAGAAATATTTAATTAAAATTAGTTACCCAGTATATCAATTACTTAATCTATATTGTATTTTAAAGACGTTTGTGAATCAAAGTATATCATAGTGATAACGTTCACAATATTTCACGTGTATCACAATGTATTTTTTTTCTATGAAATGTATTATAGTATGCATTTTCGTTATTTTCATTGTTTTACAAAGTGTATCACATTGTGCATCTTGTATGTATGTATGGGTAAATATCGTTTGTAGGTATCACAGTGTGTATCTTGTATTCACATAAAATTCATCGAAATAAGGTTCGACGAATAGGATTCGTCGGAGAGAAGAAAGAGGAGAGATGAGAGAGGATATTTATAAAATCCCTAAAATGCATTTAATTAATATTTTAAGTTAAAATTACAAAAATTATTAATTTTCTAATTTAACCTTTTATTTGTGGTTGAGATTGGATTTTATGGTTACCACAAACAAAATAGTTCTCATTTGATTAAGCCCCTATATATATATATAAATATAATTGGATCGGGTCAGTGAGTATCATCCCCGTCCCGTTAAGATCCCCGAAAATATCTCCGATCCCTACCCTGTCCCCGTTATGAAGTCCCCGAACCTGACCCAAAATGTTCGGTCTTCACCGTCGGTTGCCATCTCTAATGATATAGTGTTGGATTTGTAAATGTGTAACGTGCTGAAACTAGTACGACTCGATTTCTAAAAGTTGTGAGTGAGAAATTCCTAGTCTAGACTTGGATTTGATTTGCCATAGATTTTTGTTTTCAAATAGTTTCTAAAGGTTTGTACACAAAGTTATGTTAATGGTTTACTATTCTCGTATCATTTAGTATGTTCGAAAAATAAAGCTTTTAAAGGGAGCGATCAATATTTTTTTATAGTCAAATACCTTTTTGATTTGTTTTGTAATTAGTATGATTCGTTGTTCATCTCAATTGATCATATATGTTGTGACATACTTTCGTAGTTTATCATTAGAGTATATTGAGCTACTAACCAACTATGGGGGTACCATAGACACATCATTGTGGCACTGATGGCATGACACCACTTGTGGAGGTATGATCAGTCCACGACCTCTACTTTCGATTTGTGTGCTCTAATGAGAGCTGGCTATGGTGTGGTGGGTGATATTAATAAGAAGCCAAATGAGTTGGCCTTAACATATTTTGATTTGTTTGTAGGGTGGATCTCAGCGTAGTACCCAACACCGCATCTCACATTCTTTAGTACAGTTGGATATGTATGTCCAATGTACGTATCTGTGTGGCTTATATCTGACACTTGTTGTATATGTCTCTGTGTGACATGAAACTCAAGTGTATGCAATTATGTGTTGAAGCTCTAACTGGTTCCGGTTCCAATATCTCAAGAACCGCCAGCTCCAGTTACTGTCAAATAGGGTTAGCTATATATGCAATCCTATGGTATGATTTTGATTTAAGCTTCTCGTAATCGATTGGTATTTAGTTGACAATATTTGTTTTGATTTGATAAGATTTTTTGTTTTGATTGATGAATTTGGGTATATTCATTTTGTTATGGCTTTTGATTTAGCAATTACATTGAGTTATTTGATCTAACTTCTTTTAGTTTCTTTTTCTTTATTTGTGGGTATTTCGATATGTTGTTGTTGAAGTTAGATGTGGAATGTGTTATACTCAATCTAGCTTTCATGAACACTCAAAAATTCGAGTCTCGTGTCTCAATTCAGATTTTTGTAAAATTGGGTATCGAGTTCGATTATTTATTTGTTATCTATTGTATTCGTGCACTGAGCGTTTGACTCAACCGCTTTTCTTTCTTCGCGATATGTATTCAAGGAAAACTAAGGAGTAAGGGATCCAAAGCATTCTCATAGCTAAGGGGTTTGATGATACGAATTTGTAGGTTTTGTTAATTATGTGAAACATGCAGTGGAAGGAAAAGAAAAATGAACCTACCGAGACAATGGTTATTTTGATGGTATTTATTTTAAATATGGCTTAATAGTGCTCTATATGCTTCAATTGGTGATGTTTTTGGTTCGAATGTAACCTCCTTTTTCCATCTTGGGAAGGGGTGTTACATATTTCCGCAATAGTTCACTCACCAATCTTTGACTGAACACCTAAAGATTACATCATTCGCTTATTAAATTTATAATCTGAACATCACATTCTACTTTTTACTTCTAACCCGATAATACACCTTACCACACTCTACTTTATCTAAGAAACATCTTTGGGGGCGTTTGGTTCGTAGAATGGAATTCAATGGAATTGGAATCCATCAAATGAATTTGACTTTGAGGGAATGGAATGGAATGAAATGAAATTTGATGGAATTTGACCATGTCTTTTGATTGCGTTTGGTTGGATGGAATTAGAATGGAATTCTTAACGGAATTGGAATTTTTATTGTTTCGTTCACATAATTCAACGAGAAAATTATATAGATGACATCTCAAGAAAATCCTTTTTAGGATGGAGAGACAGAGAGAGGGAGAGAGAGAGAGAGAGGTCGAGCATACCAGATCAAGCAGAGTGAATGAGATCGAGCAGTTTTGAATAGGGATGGCAAAAAAAAACCGAAACCGAAACTTTCCGACGGGGTTCGGGGCCGGTGATCCTCGGCCCAACCCGGCCTGATATGTGTATATATATTAATTTTAATTTATATACATATATATATAATATCATTAAAAGAAAATAGTAACATTAAAATTTAAAAAAATTATCCACTTACTTCAACAACCCAAATAAGGCTTACGAAAAAGTCTAGTTTATTTGTTTAATTGTGAAATCGTGATTTTAGTTGTATGATATTTGAAGTTCTGTGTAGTTTTATATTGTAATCTAACACATTGTTTGTAATTGGTTCGATTATGTTTGAGACATTTAAACTTGCATCTTTAAAAAAATTGTAATTTACTTTTCGTTGTGAAAATTAACATATTGTAATTTTTTTAGATCTGTTTCAGGTTTCAGGTTCAGTTATAAGCACCGGTGAACGGGAAAAATAGTATTTTTACCTTAACGGGTTTCCCAACGGGGATCGGGGAAACCGTGGGGACCCGATGGGGATCTCCGATAAGATCCCCGACGGGGATGGGGGCGGTCACAGAGACGGTTTTAGTTATCGGTTTTGGGGACGGGGATACCAATAACCGGCTCGAACCTGGCCCGTCGCCATTCTTAGTTTTAAACGAGATCGAGCAAAGGAGAGCAGAGCAAATTGAGATACAACATCGATGAATTTGGATGAGGGCTAAGGAATTTGTCGGATTGGAATTTGAAATCCGTGGTATATGCGGTGGAATTGTGAAATCAATGATTTAAGGAATTTGTTGGAATTGGAAGGATTTCTTCACATCTATTATGTGAACCAAACATAGTATTTGAATTTGGTCAAAGATTTAGACATTCCATTCCTTCCAATTCCACCAAATTCCATGAACCAAACACCCCCTTAGGGTATGATCCACTTAGTCTCATATCCTTACAACTAATTAAAACAAAACCCTTGCCCCAAATTACACTTCAAATTTGACCCTTGGACACTAAAATGGAAATCTCAATACCTTCTAACTTGTATTAGCCAATAAAATCATGATAATTTTAAATTATATTCTTATACTTTTAAAATGACTGGTTAAACACCTAAAACAGAGTTATGGTGATTTTATATGATTTTTATAACTTCCATCAACAACTGAAATCGCATGGTTTGCTTCACTCATTCACGATAAATAATAAATAAAAATGCCATTCCATTTTTTCTCTATTTCCACCCATAATTATTATCAAACTCATGTTTTTTTTACCTTAGAATATTCTACAATGTTAACCAACATCGACCTTCATTGCATGTATAAATTTATGATGATCTAGAGGCGTGTTTTAATAACTAAATCCTCTTATGAAACATATAACTCTTCAAACTTTCACTTCAGTAATTCCACTTATTAAGGAACATCAAAATCATAAAGAGAATGGTCTTACTTTCTTGAAAAATGTAGAGAAGAATGAAGATGATGAAAAGTTAGAGCTTTACTTTATCTTCCTCCATTCTACATCTTGAATCTCTTTCAACAACTCAAAATTCTTTCATGCTTCTTTCAAGAATTTTATTTTCCAGATTTTGAAGTCCACTAAGAATGCTTTCCTTTTTGATTTGGCAATTGGTTTGGGGCTTAATATTTGAGTGAAGCTGAGTTCTTAAGAGCTCTAGGGCTGGAATCTGTTAGAAATTGGGGATTGGAGATGATTCGGGGACTGAATAATCTCGTTGAATAGTGAAAATTCACTTTCCAAATACAATAATTTGTACCTTAATGCCTAGAATTACATGAATTTCTTATTGGGAAAATCCAAGAGAAACTATGATCTCAAAGGCTGTGAGATTGAGTTCTTATACATACCCAGATTCTCATTTACATATTTATATGAGAGATCCACAATTTCCATGAGGTTAAAACATAAATGCATGACAATTATAACTATTAACAGATAAGGTTTGGGAGCAGTTACATCTGTAAAAGAATCATAAGCAATTGTCCAGAACTCTAGTCCAAAGCTCTTATCTTGAGCTCTTGTCCAGAGCTCTAGTCCTCTTACCAACATTCCTACCCAATTTAGTGTAGTCCTTTGTTTCACAAGTTTATATACAAACATTTAAAATATAAAACAAATGTGTAATGGAAATGTCATGAAGATCGAATTTGCATCTTAAGATATTACATATTCCAAATAATCGAAGTGTCCTAGGATTGAACCCATCAACACATTTGAATACATGAAGAGTAGTACAAATATGAGAACCACATATGGTATCTAATAACCAAGAGTCACAATCAAAAGTACATAAATCAATAACAAACATACCTGAAGCTTCGGCTGCAACAACCTTATGCTTCTTGTTCTATGCCAATAACACTAGGAAATTTCTCTTCTAACGCCCCTTTTGATTGTAGTCGAACCAAATTCTGTCCTCAAGAATCTTTCCCTTGCCCTTGTCTTTATTGGAACTTCCAACTTTAGCCTTTCCCTAACCACCTCTTGAATATTCTACCTTTAGATTTGATCATCAAAACCAATATTTGGGTTTAGATAAATTCAACTTAGAATTTATGTTTTCGTTGGTAGTATTAAGCATATCATGAAAATTTGTGAGATTTTTGTTCAACCAATTCATATTATAATAACGAACTAGTCATATGATTTGAGCAAAAAGTTGAGAACCAGATCGATTCCCAATTCTTGACCTAGTGTCAAGCCAAGTCGACTTAGTCTGTTAATGTAGCTTTTCATTTTCACCACATGGGTACTAACCGGCCTTCAGACTTCATGCAAGCATGTAGTGCCCTAAAACCTACCAGAAATATAATTAAAACTTAGACTTCAACTAGGATATCATGCCATAAGCTGTCATATCTTCATGATCCAACAATAATTCGGGAGTCATAGAGGCAAGCGTCAAGTAACTGACATCTAGTGAGTCACTGAGATTCTTATCATAAGTAGTATGGGTCTCTGTTGAAATAGTTCTACTAAGAGCACTAGAAGGGGGTTTCTCTAGAACGTAAAAAGTCTTTTCATGCCTAAGGATGACCCCTAGGAAACAAAACCACTCGAGGAAGTTTGTCTCATTCAATTTTTCCTTATCAAGGATTGATCGTAGTGTAAATTCTGATAAGTTTGAGTTGTCTGCGATTGATTTTATGTTTGTCATATTAGGAGAAATCTAAAAAATCAAGTTCAATTTAGTAACTTTAAGCTCAATAAATGATCATTTGGGCTAAGGTCCATATTTCACCTATTTTCATAAATAGCCAAATTTACCCGTCTATGAAAATAGGTTATTTAGGTAGCTATCATTCAATTACGTTCAACGTAACTCTTAGGTGTTCGTGAGATTGTATTCAATATATCATATATTCAAAATTGACATGTTTAATCCCAATACAACGTCTTGAAAAAACTCAGATGACCAATACAACTATCTCTGATATTTTTTTGTAAACTAACCATGCTAAGGTATCGTGATCCCATATAAATCTTGATGTAGGGTTTGTTGGTATCAATCTTTCAAAACATAACTATTTAAATGAGTGGCCATTGAAAATGTTTGCTTAAATCTCATGATGTTGGCATCTTATCTCACACTAGAATCATACCCCACCATGCTCAAGGCACAGTTGGCCTACCACCGGTGGGAATTATCATGTTCCATGCAATGAAGTGAACAGTCCAACCTCTTTGTTTGGAGGGGGAGATACAGTTTCCTTGGAAACTTAAAAACACCAGACCTCCTTGAGGGGAGTGATTCCTAGTTAAAAGTAACAAACTAGACAATCACAAAGTACAATATATGGTATTACTCCTTAATGTGGAGTCGTGAGCCAACAAGACAACCACATTCATTCTAGGGACATAATTAAGCTCCCACCGACTCTGTCAACATGGTGAACTCTAGGACTCTATCTTGACCATTGGAACGTTTTCTTCAGTGTGGCTACAAAGTTAAAATAGAACAAGATAACATACTATAATTTGTTTTACAATTATCTATAACTAAGGAATTAAAATACAAACGATACACAAGCAGTATTTAAAAATTACAACTAGTGCAATTAGATACATCTTAATTTCCAAAAAATAAACAACCAAACACATTCAAAGATCTTGGGGAACCCCATATGTTAATTTTAAAACTTTTTAATGTAAAGAAATTATTGCCAAAATAAATATGCATAAATAAAATGGGCCAAAATCTGGAACAAGTTAATAAACGGCAAGAAATTAACACGAAACAACCCGATCCACAAGGACATGGCACAAGAAACTTTAGCCCACGGGACTAAACAAAAAACTCATGGTCCTGAACCCCAGTCTATGGATTGGCTGTTAGTCGGTGTACAACATGGTACTATAGTCGACGCGTAGCTCTAGCGATCGATCGACAACAACAGCGGGCCGAATCCACAAGCTGCACCACCCACATGGCTTGGAGGCTAATAGTCATAGGAAGAGGAAACGAAACTAGACACATGGCCTGAATGAACGGATGCAAATTGGAACAAGCCGCATGACATGATGGCCAGGAAGCAAGTCACGGCAACAGTCGAGATTCTGGCGCCATGGTTGGTGGTTACAACATGGTTCCAACCATGGATCTTTGTGGTTTGGGAAGCGGCCTAGCCATGGTTCAAGGTGGCACATGCAACGACAAAGCCGCATGCAACCATGATTAAGAAACTGTCTCCCGATGCATGGCGCCTGTGTCAAAATCCTAGCGCCCGACAACGGCCAAAAGGGAGGGTCCGATTTTGTTTCTTATTTTATTGATAGTGTTATGATAATTGAATGCAGTCAAAGTGGCTCCGATACCACTATAGGGCTTCAAATATTTTGTTACTTTTGATAAACACTGCAAAAAGTGTTTAGGTTACTTTACTAGAAAACTTTTCTAAAGACACCTTATTCAGATCTAATGACACATTTAATTATAATTTAAACAATCCATAGGATGTAAATTTAATAATAATTTAAATAAACTAGAAGTTTCCTCTATCGTAGATCTATACACAAACGTGCTTTAGCCTCCACAAGGTGCTAGCCCAGTACTCTAAAGCCAATATGTGTTCAATTGAAAAGAAAGAAAAAGTTTATTTTCTTATTTTTGTGATAATCTCTAAGTCTGAAAGATTAATGAACCTTTGGGGCCTAGGCCTATCACTTTAATTTTAGTCAACCTTTCAGAATACAAACAAACCATAATACCCAAACATGGGTCAACAGATGATTATCCTTAAGCCCATTTATTTTAGCTATAATCGCATTAAGCCTAAATACGGTTTTATTTTAATTTTATTTATCATAATAAAATTATATGTTAATACATTTATATATACAACCTCGTAATTATCATAATTACACTTTTAACACATACGTTGGTTATTATGCTTGAATATCTATTTTAACAATCAACATGACATCATTCAGGTTTAGGTTTATCCAATAACCATATTGAAACATACGCATTCTTTATGTGTGACTGTTGAAATATGAAAGTTGGTTCAAATATTGTAAATGTTTTTGAAGTCTTGAAGTTTAAAGACTTGATTTCAGAGTTAGTTTGTAGTGTAATAAGAGTTTGGAAATAACTTTGATTATATGACTTTAGAGTTCGACACAAAATTTGAAGAAGTGTTCCTAGAGTTCGGAAGAGAAAGCGATAAGTGTTAGAGTTTCCAAAGTTCGGAACTTTGTGCAATCAGAGTTAGTGGATAAATCTGGATACACATATCTAAAGTTAAACACTTAGAAGATTTTCTCAGACTTATTTCTCAAGATCGAAGCTTCAAGCTTAAGATACCAAACCATGTGTTAGATATTCATTTGTTTGCATAAATAGAAGTTGGTTAGATATGTTTTAGAGTGATTTCAACAACTATCTTTGTATTCTTTACACGTATTTTTTCCCATAGATTCTTTGTACACATACATTTGAATAATCAATGACATGATGACTTCCTCATTCATATTATGTTCATTATTGTATTTCTTGATATCTTGTTCATAATTAGTACACGTGAATTATCATATGGTATTAAAGCTACCGACTTCTGAATTCGTTGAAGAATTTCACTCTGTTTTCAAGATCTTGATGCAATTCTCAATTAATTGATCAATTTCATTATATTTGATCAATCTTCTCTGTTTCTTGATCAATCTCTGAATCCTATATTGTCATGTCGATCATATACAGATTTCAATATCTCTAAAGAATATGTAGGTATTGGATCCGAAACTAAACCATCAACCTTGTCCGTGGACGAATATCATCAATGGAGGATCTGTATGATTCAATTCTTAGATAATATTTATGAGGAATTGATGAAATCTATTCTAGAAGGACCTTTGGAAGTATTCATTGAGATCCTTAAAGTTCCTAGAACAAATGATACACTAGCCATCCTTGCTTCAAGAATTAAGAAAGATCCAAAGATGTATAATCCAGAAAAGAAAAGAAGAGCATTAACTTTGCATAGCATTTCGATAGCATTTCCCAAGGCCATGATAGAGGATGTGTTGGTACAAATAGACAAGTTCATTTCCCTACTGATTTTATAATCCTTGACTTGAGACAGATAAGACATCTTTATTTGGTTAGGAAGACCCTTTCTAGCCACTGGTAGAACCCTTATTGATGTTCAAAAAAAAGAGTTGACTACGAGAGTACAAGACTAAAATGTCATTTTTAATGTTTGTAACTCAATAAAATATCCTGAGGAGAAAGATGACTGTTCTGTAGTTGTTGCTATAGAGTCATGGTGTCATGAGGAAACTTTAGAGGAAATCCTAGGCGAAAAGATAGAATCATTTGAAGATAGTGGTGAGGAGGATAATGATGTAGAGGATAGCGATGAGATGCTTCAACATATGAGCTGTTAGAAGATGAACATAAACAGAACCAATTGCCATCCACATAATTCTCACCAAACTTAGAATTGAAGCAACTACCTGCCCATCTTAAGTATTGTAATATTCAGTTTTCAGATTATAGTTAACCGGTTTTAAAGATATATGGCAATGGAAAGTTCGGGGTTGGTTTATAGTATGAGGGTTTTTGGGGAATTAACTTGTGAGTTATATTTTTCTCCTAATATTATTGTTATTGATGTTAATAATTTAACATATGTGGAATGCTTAGAGAGAGAAGGGGGTGGCGTCTTCCCATGCACCGCCCAATACTCTTTCCACTTTCTATATAAAGAAAGTTTGGGTGAACTGGGAAAGGTTTTACCAATTCATGTTAGAAAATTCTCCTTGGCCAAAGTCATCTCCTAAGGCAGAAGAACAAGCCATTTCAATCTAAGATTTTTGTCTAAGGTGAGTGTAAGGCTTTCTATTCTACGTATTAATCATATATATATGATTCAATTGCTCCAGAATATTACTATTATGTTTTGAATACCTTTTGCCAAACATGTCAATATCTGAATGAAATTCTAAACCGGTTGTAGTGTTAATCGGATTTCATCCTAAACCGGATGAAGTGTCGTCCGAATTCATCCTAAACCGGATGAAGGGTTGTCCGGATTATTCTAAACCGGATGAAGTGTCGTCCAGACTCATCCTAAACCGGATGAAGGGTTGTCCAGATTATTCTAAACCGAATTAAGTGTCGTCCGGATTCATTCTAAACCAGATGAAGTGTTGTGTGGATTATCCTAAACCGGATGAAGTGTTGTCCAGACTTATCCTAAACCAGATAATGTGTTGATCGGATTCATGCCTAAACCCGCTGAAGTATTATCCGGACACATGATTAACTGGATAAAGTGTTGGCAACTTTTTATATCTTATCTGACTAAAGAATTATAGAGGGAAAATCTTTAGTAGATATAACCACGATAGAGGAACTGGCGGTGTAACCGCGATAGAGAAACTGGCGGTGTAACCGCGATAGAGGAACTGGCGGTATAATCGTGATAGATGAAATGGAGGTGTAACCGCGATAGATGAAAGGATGAAATGATACAATAAGATCTAGATTTGTTATAATCTTAGGTTTTAAATTATATGTTGTTTGTGTGATGAAGATACACTCACTAGACCTTTTGGTCTAACGATTAATTATTGGACTAACCTGTTTTGCAGGTCATATATTTTCACAAGACAAACGCAAGGGAAAAATATAATGAAGTGATATTTAGATGATTATGTTGTAACAGACAAAGTTTTTATTAACCCATATTTTCTCTCATTATGAAAACAATCTATGTTTGGGTTTCACTTCGGATGATGTTTTAGATATGGTTAGTAAATGTGGGTTGTTACAATTGATATAAGAGCCTTACTTTCAGGGATTTGGGTATTTTTTAATACTTAGACTTAAACTAAATGTGTGGAATATGTGATAATAGGTTTCATTGGGACTATGAACATGGAAATATGTTATAATGAACCTATTATGAGAATAAGTATGATAAAGTTAGATTACATGTGATTGATGTAATCATGAGTTAAAAATATTAGACCCATAGGTAAACATGTTATCATACTTTGATATGTGATTAATCGTATGTGAGTTTATTGTTACAGAATAGTCGTTAAAGTAATTCGAATACTAAAAAAAGATGGCAGATAATCCTAATCGATCGGGAAGAACATCTACTGGTTATGGAAGAGGTCGGAGAAGAGGAATGATAAACCAAGAAGAGGACCTGGAAAACGTTATGACAATCGAAACACAAAATCGAAGTAGGGGTCGAGGAAGGGGGAGAAATACTCAACCAAAAATTCATTTGGAACAAGAAGTATCGGCACAAGAGAGTTCTATGTCAGGCTGTGGAAGAGGTAGAGCAAGAGGTAGAAATAATGCTCCTGATCCTGGTTATATTACTCAGAAAATGTTGGCTGCTGAGTTGGGAAAATTTCAAGAAAGTTTGGTAAGTTTGTTGGGAGGTTCGGCACAAAATAACCCAGAAGAAGTAAGGGATCCCTATTATCAAGAAGACGTCGGAGCTAGTACACCGACAACAGATACATCCGTACCCCTTACTTCACCCTCAGTTCAAAAAGGAGAAGATATTAAAATATTTCTTGCTTGGAAACCTCATAAATTTTCTGGAGAACGTGATCTTGTTAAAGCCATGTGCTGGCTTAAGGAAGTTGAATTAAGTCTGCAAATTAGTAAAAGTACAGAGGAGGATAAAGTCATGTTTGTTGTGTCTCGACTAAGGTTAAGTGCTCTATATTGGTGGGAGATTTTGTCAAGTTAAGATCCAAATATTTTGAAAACTATGTTATCAGAGGAATTTGTGGTGATGTTTAAGATGCAATATTGTCCTGAAGCGGCTGTACGAAAGTTAGAAGATGATTTCCTTCGTCTAGAACTTGAAAACATGTCAGTTCGTCATTATACGGAGGTCTTCATGGAACAGTCTCGGTTTGCTGAAGCATACATTGTATTTGAAAGAAGTAAAGTCAAAAAGTACATCTGGGGTTTGGAGTCTAATCTCCGAAAATATGTGATATTTAGAAATCCAACGACATTTCAGAATTCTGGAACAAGATATTAATTGCCAACCACAAGAAAGGGTTGGGGATAAAAGAAAAGAAGAAGTTGTGACGACTGATTTTTGTAGACCAAGGTTTACTGAAAATCTGAATCGGCCAGTCCCATGGTTTACTGATAAGGCGTGTACACGATGTCATAAAGTACATCAAGGAAACTGGAATACAAAGTCACGAGTATGTTTTAATTGACAGGAATCAAGTCATATAGCTCGAGATTTCCGAATGGTGCGAAGATGTTTTACCTGCAATTCCTCTCAACATGTAAAACTGATTGTCCGCAAGCTAAGGGACGAGGGTCTTGTTTTGTTGGGAGCAGAGGATCTAGATATTCTGAGGGTCGAGGATCTGGTTATGTTCCACCTAACCACGGGCCTGCAGTTAATCGTAATGGTCTGAGTGGTCATGGGGAAATAAGACGTGGTGAATCGATTGCTAGAGGACGAGCGTTTCAGATGACGAGAGGTGAGTAGAAGAACACCCTGGAGTGGTGATAGGTACATTCTTTGTTAACTTAGTGTGTGCCAAAGTTTTATTTGATTCTGGTGCAAATCGTTCTTTTGTATCGCCATCATTTGTTAATTGTGCGAGTCTAAAATGTTAGAAGAGGAATTGATAGTGGAGACAACAAAAGATAGTGAAGTATCGGTTAAGGAAATGATAGATGAATGTTCCATAAGTGTAGAAGGGTATGAGGTGCCCATACAACTATTTCCTGTAACCTTAAGAGAGTTTGACATAATTATGGGCATGGATTGGTTATCTAAAAATCAAGCTAACATAGTATGTAATGAAAAGATGATCCACATAGACTTACCGGGAAAGGGAAAGGTTATAATTTATGGGGACCGGCAGGATCGTTATTCCAGCCTTTTCTCTGTTTTAAAGGCTCGAAACTATGCACATAAAGGATGTGTTAGTTTTCTGGCCTATGCAATTGACATAAAGAAAGAAAAGAAAAAGATGAAGGATATTCAGGTCGTGAGAGAATTTTCGGAAGTGTTTCCCGAAGACTTAACATGTCTACCTCCGGATCGATCAATAGAGTTTCAGATTGAATTACTGCATGGAGTAGCGCCAGTTGCACGTGCACCATATAGATTAGCTCCCTCTAAATTAAATGAATTAATGTCACAATTGAAAGAATTAATCGATAAGGGTTTTGTTCGACCAAGTACTTCTCCATGGTGTGTGCCGGTGTTATTCGTAAAAAAAAAGGATGGATCAATGAGAAGGTGTATTGATTACCGGGAACTGAATAAATTAACAATAAAAAATAAATATCCTCTTTCGAGAATTGATAAGTTGTTTAATCAATTGATTGGGGCTACTTATTTTTCAAATATTGATTTACGATCCGTTTATCACCAACTAAAGATTTGGGATGAAGATGTGTTGAAAAATGGCATTCCGTACGTGTTATGGTCACTATGAATTTCTAGTTATGCCGTTTAGACTCACAAACGCGCCTGCAACCTTTATGAATATGATGAATAGGGTGTGTCGCCCATATCCTGATAAATTTATGATTTTTTTTATTGATGATATTTTTATATACTCCTGGTCGGAAGAAGAGCATGCTCACCATTTGAAATTACTCCCGGAATTATTAAAACAAGAAAAGTTGTACGCTAAGATGTCAAAATGTGAATTTTGGCTGCGAAAGGTTCAGGTTCAGGTTCTGGGTCATGTTATTTCGGAGGAAGGAATCAAAGTAGACCCTCTTAAGATTGAAGCCATTGAAAATTGGGAAGCGCTAAAGACCCTAATCAAAATCAGAAGTTTTCTTGGATTGGCTGGGTATTATCGCAATTTTATACAAGACTTCTCTGTATAGCTACTCCATTAACTAAATTGACAAAGAAGAATGTAAAGTGTGAGTGGGAAGAAGAACAAGCTTAGGCCTTTCAAGTGTTAAAAGATAAGTTATGTAGTGCACCAATTCTATCTCTGCGAGATAGGGTGGAGGATTTTGTGGTATATAGTGACGCATCGTAGATGGGCTTAGGTTGTGTATTGATGCAACGTGGAAAGGTAATTGCTTATGCTTCAAGGCAGTTAAAAGATCATGAAAAGCAGTATCCTGCTCATGATATGGAGTTAGTAGCTGTAGTATTCGCTTTAAAGATATGGAGGCACTACTTATATGGGACGAAATGTCAAATTTTCACAGATCATAAGAACCTACAACATCTGTTCCATCAAAAAGATTTGAATATGCGCCAAAGACGATGGCTAGAATTGGTTAGCGATTATGATTGTGAAATTTTGTACCATTCGCAAAAAGCAAACGTGGTGGCTGATGCTTTAAGCCGTCAAAAGAATGGTGGTACCATCAAAGCAATAACTTTTAAGAGTTGAGTTACTACCGAATATTCAGGAAGAATTGCAGGAATTCCAAAGTGAAGCCATGAAGGAGGATAAAATTAAACAAGAAAGACTAGGTGGAATAAAATCTGAATTTGAAAAAAATGACACGGGATTTTGGAGTTTTCAAAACAGAATTTGGGTAATATCAGAGAACGTAAGTGAAGCTCACAAATCACGTTTTGCTATTCATCCGAGTACAAACAAAATGTATCGGGATCTGAAGCAATTCTATTGGTGGTCAGGTATGAAGAAAGATATACCAAAACATGTTGAACAGTGCATGACATATCTTTAGGTGAAGATAGAACACCAACGTCCATATGGTAAGTTGCAGTCTTTAGAAATTCCAGTTTGGAAATGGAATCACATCACTATGGATTTCAAAACCAAATTGCCAAAAACATCAAAAGGCTATGATGCCATATGGGTGATTGTAGATCGGTTATCCAAATCGGCATATTTCTTACCGATGAAAGAATCATATTTAATGGAGAGATTGACAAAACTGAATAATGATGAGATAGTGTCACGTCATGGTGTTCCCTTATCGATTATTTCTGATAGAGATAGTCGATTCACTTCTATGTTTTGGAAGAGTTTCCAAGGAGAGATGGGTTCAGAGATTAAGCTAAGGGGCTGTTTGTTTACCTCTTAATGATACCATTAAGATGTAAAGGTCTGATTCGGTCAGACATTTTCTTGTTTGGATAGGTTTTTAAAAACGTCTGAATGGTAAGCTTATATCTGATTCGCTCCTTCACGGCCCCTCCCTCCATACCATTCAGATTTGATAATTTCCAAGATTGCCCTCTCTATTTTCTCTAATCGTCGTCTCCAGGTCTGGCTCCATCGAGTTCTCCAAGCGACGCATCTGTTCTTCTAATCGCCTTCTTGTCGTTCACCATTCTCTTCTTGTTCATCGATCACCAGTGTCGCCCAATCGATTCACAGGTAACGATTTCATATTTCTAGGGCTTGAAACAACTTCGCTCCCTATCTGATGGTTATGTATTATTTCGTATGTGGTTAACAAACAGCCCCTCGGTCTCACCCTTCTTATGTGGTTCTGTATTATATGCATTTTTGTTGTATTACACACAGCTTATATGCATTTTTGTTGTATTACACACAACATATAGGAGCTTCAACTTTTAGACAAAACAGGCTATGAGACCCACTTTCGAATTCCGACATAGGGCAGAGCCATGAAAGTAGACATAACAGGGACGTACAGATAGGAAAACAAAACGTTTGAGGGACGTAATAAAGATTGGGTACATGCCTTAAAGAAAATGAGCAAGATTGAAGGACCCATCAAAAAGATATGSCTGCAGATGTAAATGCTASAAAGAACACAAAGAGATACGAATTTACTTGACTCTACATCATATAACTGGATCAAAACTATGCTATCTTAATTATCTAATAGGTGGATAAAAATGTCTACTTCATCTAATAGATTGYTTATAGGATTTWATATAAATCTTGGCTTAATATGAGARCTAACATAACAGTCATTTTACATCTAAAATCTCATATATACATGCACTGAATGTGAAACTTTTATAAAGAAAAAGATAATAACTAACAGAAATTAGTTTAGGACAATAATAGCAATATTATAAAAAAAGATATCCAACCTAACTAAATGCTTACAAGCATGTTTGACTTGAGCACAGTAAATCAATGATATGAGCACATAATAAGGAGAAACACAACAGTTAACTAGTGTTTTCTGTATAACCAAGGCTAAAGAGTTTAGAAACAAATGACAATTTTGTATGCTAGTGTTGCCATATCCTTTTGTAACCTCACTATCTCAATAGTTAACTGGTTCTAACTTGGGCATGAAACTGCAAATAACCATGCCAATTAAATGGTATTCCTTTTCTTAATTCTTGGTCCTTTATCTTTCTTGATCATATATATTACATTATGTAACATATTGAAGATGTACGTTTTCTGGTTTATACTGTAACACCGTAGCAAACTAACCCACAAATCATTAAAACCTGGTTTTAAACCTCCAAAACATACGGGATATAAATTTTTGTTAAAAACCACCAAAAATGTTCATACGGTTTGACCCAAAAAGTCATCACAACTAAAGATAATAATTACTTACAAACCGGATGAACCTAAACCTATCGAGACATAATAATAAACTACCCAGAATGTTTAATATATACATGCCAAAATATTACAATTAAAACATGTACCAAAAGCTATATCAAGTTCTTCAAATATAACCGAATCAATTACTTCACTGGATCCTTTCCCTTGTCTAATCCTTTTCCTGAAAAAGAAATGTTGAAGAATTCGGATTAAGCACGAGGCTTAGTGAGTTAAATGAACTTAAAAAAAAAAGATTATAAACATTATATACATATATATATATATAAGAAAACAAACTGAAGACATAATTAATATGAGAAACCACTCTCCCATACACATACCAAGGCATACCATAAACTCATTCTAAACATTAATTATAGCTTACATATTCACTCATCGCAAGAGTTCCGAAGATATCAATCATAACAAACGTCTCAACATATCATATATCCATAATACATCAATCTTAATGCATAGGACTAGCAGGGACCCACAATCATCATGCGGGTATGCCCGAGCCCCTATGCATAACCTAATAGAATACTAGTGACTAGCAGGGACCCGCCTTCATCTCCTGGGTATGCCCAAGTCCCGTACTCATGCCCCTCTGAACCATTGGACAATGAGTACAATATACGAATGTCTCACCGGTTTCCCCCTCTTCACCCGGGCTGTTGACATCCATCGTTGCTTCAGGCATACCACACAAAGTAGTACCCGTACTCCCGGCATGACAAAGAACCAAACAAGGAAAAAAAAACATAACCAACAGAATTCAAATAATTGACCCACAATATGGAGTAATCTCAAGCGAAAAAAAAACATCAACTACAACAACATATATGGTTGACCAAAGACCAATCCAACAAACTAAAAGAACATCCAAATCATGWAAATATAGAAGATATACATATATACACATAATACAATATAACTTGAATAAACATTTAACTCACCAAGTTTTTTTATCGTTACCGAACGAAAGCTAGATTGAAGGTTATATCCCAAACTCGTGTTTTACACACTAAGATACCTTCCAAAAGCGTCAAACAAGCTYCAAATATCCCCTGGAGTATGTTCATTAAGTTTCATGAGCATTGGATGCATATAACTCAATTTAGCCCCATGACTAGTTAACTTTTATACTTTAGTTTTTCTATTACAGCACTGTGTTCTAGCCCTGTTTTACCCTACCTAACCTCAAAATTTCTCAATGAATTCTAAATATAAATTAAACTAGATTTAATTATCTTTCAAATGGAACTAGTCTCACCATTGCAGAATGTTTCGTTGATTTTATATGAATTTTCAAAGTTGCTGCTGAAGCAGTGACTTTTGTAGTTTAAAATGTCCAATTTTGATGCTTTTCTATCCAAATCACCTTCAAATGGTTCCAAATTCATAATTTCATCCTTAAACATCAAAAAATTTATAAAAATATCAAAATTCTTTCATTTTATACGCTAATTCCAT
>NC_037540.1:32496279-32507620 GCF_001531365.2 Cynara cardunculus var. scolymus | reverse complement strand
AAGCTACATAACTTGTTATACAACATTATATCATCAAACTAATTTCATATAAAACAGATTCTTAGCAAACCCTAACTCTAACCTAAAATTCACATACTCAAATTGATAAAAGAATGAGATATACCTTTGAATCCTTGATTAATCCTTGAATAATGCTTAAGATTGAAGTGATTTCACATATACATACGTATGCACATGTGTATATAGAACAAATTACTTGTATTGCATATGTGTATACCATACAAATGAATTGTTATTGGAGTGTATACCTTTTAGGCATATTATAAGATATATTTTTATATGTGGTCCTTTGTTAGGATTTCAGTCTTGATTTGTTATATGTCATCATTTGTAAGGTATGGACATAGTCAATGAGAATTCACAACCAAGGAGACGTAGAATAAACTGGAAAAAAGAGAGTGTGGTGCGAACATTTCTTGAAGCATGTATACAAGAGGTCATTGTACATGGACGAGAAGGCACCAATCTTAAGCCGCGTTCATGGAAGAATGTTGCGGAGACGCTTAAAGACAAACATAACTTTGTCGTAGAACAAAAACAAATGAAAAACCATTATGATTATTTGAAAGCCAAATACAATGCATGGACGAGGCTGAAAAACAAAACAGGAAACATGTATGACCCAACAACCAACACGTTTAATCTAACTGATGAAGAATGGCAGATAGAAATTGAGGTATTTTCATAATTTTATAATTCTATATTCTTTTTTATTTGGTATCTTTATAATTTATTTATATATATTTCTAAAACAGAGAAGCAAATATGTAGAACCAATCAGGAGTACAGGACTGCTTTCCCGATCTTTGTATTCAACTATTTGATGGAGTTCAAGTAACGGGAATTGAAAGTCATGGGCCACATTCTAGTATTCCTGACATTTCCGACCCACTTTCTGATCACTCGAGTGAAGATGTTGAGGTAGTTCCTAATTTTAAGAGTGTGATTCTCGTCCAAGTACACAAGCAAGTAAAAAGCGAAAAGGTAAACAATCAAGTAACTCACAAGTTGAAGAAGATATCTCTAAGGCTGTGAAAGCAATTATGGAAAAATATACGAACGATGTGCCTGCTTGCTTGGCAAAGTTGGATGAACTTGGATGGGGAACAGATCACCCATTGTACCATGTAGCTACTTTTATCTTCAGTGAGAGTGCCRATTATAGGAAAGTATGGTTGTGTTTAAAGCCGGAAGGTTGTGAGGGTTGGGTTAGAATGATAGGACAAAAGTACGGGATCGTGTAGTTGGAACATATTATGCTTTTGAACATATTGTCTTTTGAAATGATGCTACCTTTTGAATGATGTTTTGCTTTTGAACACATGACTTTTGTATGACATAACTATTGAACATGTCTTTTGATATGATACTATCTTTTGAATGAAGATTTATCTTTGAGCGTGCAAATTAATCTTTCAGTCATGTTTTGTAATTATTTTTATTTGCAAGGTTCTCTATGGATGTTGAGGAAGAATTGTTGCTTTTGTTACTTTTTTGGTTGTATTTGAAACGAAAAGCTACATCAAGAATCAAAAGGATAAGAGATAACACTTCATTGTTGTCCGGCCATGCGTATACTCTAGAACTATTAAATGGCTCAAATACACAATGTCTTGAGTTGATGTGCCTTTCTCGTGATGCTTATATACTACTATGCAACCATTTTAAACAAAAGAATTGGTTGCAAAATAGTAGGAATGCAATTGTTGAGGAGAAGATGGCAATTYTTTTAACAATTATAGGTCACAATGAACGCTATAGAATGATTAAAAGAAGATTTCGACACTCAACAGAAACTATCCATATATATTTCCGTCAAGTACTACGAGCAATGATGGAATTTGCTAGAGAAGTTGTAGGACCAATGCCCAATGAAGAAACCTCCAACATGTCAGAACGACAAAGAAATCTTAGAAGAATATTTCCGGTATGTTTTCGTTTATATAATTTGTAAAATCAAAACGTAGTTAAAAAAGTTTCTTATAGTTTATACTTTTTTAATAAAGCGAGCGATAGGTGCGTTAGATGGGACTCTCATACATGCAGTTGTGCCTGTCGATCAACAAACTCGTTATAGGGGGAGAGGAAGAGGTGAATGTTATCAAAACGTTTTAGCGATTTGTGATTTTAATATGGTATTCACTTATGTTTGGGCTGGATGGGAGGGCATAGCACATGATGCTAGAGTTTTAAGAGAAGTTGCATTGAACCCAACTTTTGGTTTTCCATTTCCTACACCAGGTATTTAGAATTTTTACTTAATATTGAATATAATTTATTTCTTATACATTTTACTTAAAAATAAAATTTTCTTGCATGTTAAGTGTAGAAAAATATTATCTTTGTGATGCTGCATATGCCAGCACGCGTGGATTTTTGACTCCATATCGTAATACAAAATATTGGCTAGCTGATTTTCGACGTCGACGTGCCTTGACAAAAGAAGAAAGATTCAATCATGCCCACGCACAACTCAGAAATGTTATCGAACGTGCTTTTGGTGTATTGAAAGCAAGATTCCCAATTTTGAAGCAAATGGCCCCTTATCCTTTTCGCATACAAAGAAACATTGTAATTGCTTGTTTCGCGATCCACAACTTTATAAGAAGATGCAACATGCAAGATCAATTATTCATGGATTATGACAATAATCCCATGGGCATTACTGAAGCACAAGAACAAATYGATGGAGGCGAGGAAGAAGAGATAAATGCAACACCTTGGGGTCCCYAAGACAGTGAGTACATGACTAATTTRCGTAATGAGATTGCAAATCAACTGGTGTTAAATGCTTCAAMTTAGATGTTGTAATCAAAATATTGGGTTTGAAGTTGTGTTTCATGTGATGTTTTGTTATGCCAAAACTTGAACAAACATTGTCATGCTTGTTTGGATTGATATAATATTATGTATTGGCTTGGACCATTAATTATTTCTATTTTTCATTTAGAAATTTTCTTAAGAACTGTTGTCAAACGTTAATTTTCATTAAACACAAGACTGGGGGTAAAATGGTAATTTTATGTCATTCAGACTGTTCATTCAGAACAATTTCCAAACAACCTTTTTCTATCTGACACTAAATCATACAGAGTCTCTTAATCATCCTGACCACTTAATCATTCTGCACTAAACCATTCAGCAACTGCCAAACGGCCCCTAAGTACATCTTACCATCCTCAAACGGATGGACAAAGTGAATGAACTATCCAAGCGTTGGAAGATATGCTTAGAGCTTGTGTTATTGATTTTGGGGGATCGTGGGGTAATCATTTGGCTTTGGTGGAATTCACTTACAATAATAGCTACCATTCGAGTATTCAAGCTGCACCTTTTGAGGTTCTGTATGGACGAAAATGTCGAACTCCTTTGTGTGGGAATGAGATAGGTGAGAAACAGTTAGCTGGGCTTGAGCTAGTCTAACAAACAGCGAATAAAATTTGCCAAATATGAGTATGAATGAAAGTGGCACAAGATCGGCAAAGAAGTTACGCCGATAAACGTCGAAAACCAATTGAGTTCCAAATTGGTGATAAAGTAATGTTAAAGATATCACCTTGGAAATGAGTAGTATGTTTTGGTAAAAAGGGAAAGTTAAGCCTAAGATATATTGGACCATTCCCTATCATTGAAAGAGTTGGAGAGGTGGCATACAAACTAGAACTTCCTTTGGAGTTAAGTGGTATTCATAATACTTTTCATGTATCAAATATGAGGAAGTGTTTAGCAAATCCGAAAGTAGTGGTGCCTTTACCAGAAATTAAAATTGATGAAAAGTTATGTTTTGAAGAAACCCCTAAAGCCATTAATGACTTTAAGGTAAAGAAGCTGTGGAACAAAGAGATCATGTTAGTAAAAGTTCAGTGGCGTTTTCATAAAGGGGAAAACGCCACATGGGAACTCGAGTCAGAAATGCGAGTAAAATATCCTCATTTATTTACTTAATGGAATTGAGGGACGAAATTCTTCTAAGGAGAGGATATGGTAATATTCAGTTTTCATATTATAGTTGACCGGTTTTAAAGTTATGTGGCAATGGAAAGTTCGAGGTTGGTTTATAGTGTGAAGGTTTTTAGGGAATTAACCTGTGAGTTATATTTTCCTCCTAATATTATTGTTATTAATGTTAATAATTTAACATATGTGGGATGCCCATGCACCGCCCAATACTCTTTCCACTTTATATATAAAGAAAGTTTGGGTGAACTGGGAAAGGTTTTACCAATTCATGTTAGAAAAGTTTCCTTGGCCAAAGTCGTCTCCTAAGGCAGAAGACCAAGCCATTTCAATCTAAGATTTTTGTCTAAGGTGAGGGTAATGGCTTTCTATTATGCATATTAATCATATGTATATGATTCAGTTGCTCCTGAATATTACTATTATGTTTTGAATAACCTTTTACCGGACATGTCAATATCTGAATGGAATTCTAAACAGGTTGTAGTGTTGACCGGATTTCATCCTAAAACGGATGAAGTGTCGTTCGGATTCATCCTAAATCGGATGAAGGGTTGTCTGGATTATTCTAAACTTGATGAAGTGTCATCTGGATTCATCCTAAACCGGATGAAGGGTTGTCCGAATTATTCTAAATCGGATGAAGTGTCATCCGGATTCATTCTAAACCGGATGAAGTGTTGTCTGGATTATCCTATACCAGATGAAGTGTTGTCCGGACTTATCCTAAACCGGAGAATTTGTTTACCGGATTCATGCCTAAACCGGTTGACATATTATCCGGATACATGATTAACCGTATAAAGTGTTGGCAACTTTTTATATCTTATCTGATTAAATAATTATAGAGGGAAAATCTTTAGTACATATAACCGCGATAGATGAACTGGCGGTGTAACTACGATAGAGGAACTGGTGGTGTAACAACGATAGATGAAAGGATGAAATGATATAATAAGATCCAGGTTTGTTATAATCTTAGGTTTTAAATTATATGTTATTTGTATGATGAAGATTCACTCACTAGAGCTTTTGTTCTAACGCTCAATTATTGGACTAATTTGTTTTGTAGGTCATCCATCATCACAAGACAAAGGCAAGGGAAAAATATAATGAAGTGATATTTAGATGATTATGTTGTAATAGACAGTTTTTGTTAACCCAAATTCTCTCTCATTATGAAAACAATCTATGTTTGGATTATACTTCGGATGATGTTTTAGATATGAATGATTGATGTGAATTATATCATGGTTAGTAAATGTGGGTTGTTACAAGTATGCATTTTTAGGAGAAGATAACAAGCTACCTGTGATCATTTCATCATCATTAGAAGAAAAACAGGAAGAACAATCAGTAAAAATGCTTCAATATCATACCAAAGCCTTAGGTTGGACCATCTATGATTTAAAGGGTAGAAGTCCATCTATTTGTCAATACAAAATTATTTTGGAAGACAGGGACTTTACCTCTGTTGAACCTCAAAAGAGATTGAATCATATGATGAAAGAAGTGGGTAAGAAATAGATTTTGAAATGGCTTGATGCTGGCATTATTTACCCTATAGCTAGTAGCTCTTGGGTAAGTCTTGTTTAACGTGTGCCTAAAAAGGGTCATGTGACTGTGATAGAAAATGAGAAGCATGAACTAATCCCAACTAGGATAGTGTTAGTATGTAGAATATGCATGGATTATAGGAAGCTCAACAAAGCAACCCATAAAGATCATTTCCCCCTGCCTTTCATAAATCAAATGTTGGATAGATTAGCTGAGAAAGAATACTATTCCTTTCTAGATGGTTATTTAGGCTATAATCAGATTACTATTGCACCCGAAGATCAAGAGAAAACCATTTTCACTTGCCCCTTTGGTACTTTTTCTTTTAGAAGAATGTCAGTTGGACTATGCAATACTCTTGCCACATTCTAGAGATGCATGATGTCCATTTTCTCTGATATATTGGAAGCCTCTGTGGAAATATTCATGGGTGACTTCTCTTCTATGGATCTTCTTATGAGGAATGTCTAAATGATTTAGAACAAGGTCTTAAGAGATGTGAGGAGACTGATTTGGTTCTAAATTGGGAGAAATGTCACTTCATGGTTAAGGAAGGTATTGTGTTAGGACATGTAATCTCAAGGAGAGGAATAGAGGTAGACAAAGCCAAGTGAGAGGTTATAGAGAGTCTACCTGATCCCACAAATGTAAAAGGAATAAGAATTTTCTTGGGTCATGCTAGTTTCTACAAAAGGTTTATAAAAGACTTTTCAAAAATTTCCAAACCTCTCTGTCTTTTACTGCAACATGACCAACCTATCAGCATTAGATACGTTGACGGTTGACCTTTACAATGCTTTGAATGGCAAATATAAAACAGAAATGTTTAATTTTGATCTTTAAGAACAGTTGAAGATTTTTCATTCCAAGATCAAAGAGTTGATAAAGATCGATGAAGAGCTTAAAGATCAGGTCATTGTAAACCAAACCATCACTATTAAACGTGAACAGGCTATCACTGAGGGTGAGCAAGCAAATGCTGAAGTTAGGGCTGAAAAGACTACCATTGAAGGATGGTGCAAAGCCCTTGTCAAAGCCTCTGAGATCATTAACGCTCATATCCCTGCCAAGAAAACGACTGGTCTAGGCTTCTCCTATGATCAGGAAGAAAGTGTCAAAGACAGGTCCATGCTCAAGTTTGGTACCTTTGTCTCTTCTATTCTTGACACTTCTTCCACTCAGTATGCTCTTACTAAGAGTCATCTTGATGGAACTCCTTCGAGTTTAGGTTGCAAAGATAAAGGTAAATCCATTATCACAACACCTCTTCTTAAGAAGGCTAACAAGTCACATAGATCTGAATTTATTCCTTCAGCTTGTGCACCTTTTTCTTCTTCAGGGATCAAGATATCTGAATCTTCTCAGAAATCTAAGTCTAAGCTCTAGGTGAATGCTTCACCTAAGGACTCCAAATCCTCAAAAGTTCCTCCTAGAACTAATGAGAAGGGAATCCTTGGAGCTTGTCCCTCTTTTTCTCTAGTACTTCCTAGCCCTAAAGCTAGCTTAAGCTATAGGAAGTGTAGACACTGTGGTAAAACTACACATATTGCTAGTAAGTGTCCTTCTACTGGCAAGGCTGGTTCCCCAGCCAAGGGCAACAAGTAGCTAAGTCTGAGAAATCTACCAAGGCAAAATCTACCACTAAGGTTGTTAAAACAACTAAGGTGAAGAAATCCAATGGAGCCTCCTCTTCAGGCTTAGTGAAGACAACTACTGACACTAAGTCTTCAGTGTCAAGTGTTGTTATTCCTCCTACCACTGAAGCCACTTACTCAGGCTCAGTGAAGACA
Organism: Cynara cardunculus var. scolymus; assembly: GCF_001531365.2. NCBI lineage: Eukaryota > Viridiplantae > Streptophyta > Magnoliopsida > Asterales > Asteraceae > Cynara > Cynara cardunculus. The sequence goes on along the minus strand of NC_037540.1, from coordinate 32,500,295 downwards.
CCCACTGACTCTATTCCATTAGCGTCAGAGTTTGTTCCTAATCCCACTGAAACCTCTTCAGGTTCAGTGAAGCTTTCTGCTGACACTGGTTCTTCAGTTTTAGTGGATGTTGCCTCTAACATTGTTAGACCCAATTAGAATGGGTACCAAAGCATTTTTAAACTGTTCCCTTGTGTAGGAAGTCAAAGGAATTTGGTATCTCGATAGTGGATGCTCAAGACATATGACTGGAGACAAATCCCTGCTCATTGACTACAAGGAAGAAAGAGGCCCTTCCGTGACCTTTAGAGGAAACAAAAAAGGATATACCAAAGGTTTTGGTGTATTAACCAACGATGCAACCAATTTCAAGCATGCTGCATATGTTGAAGGACTGAAGCACAACCTACTCAGCATCAGTCAACTGTATGATAAAGATTTCACAGTGAAGTTCTCTAAGCATTCATGCTATGTCTATGACAAGGATGATAAGGTTGCTCTAACCGGCTCTCGCATAGAGAATGTCTACATCATCAACATGGATTCTTCTCTCACTGAGAATAGCTGTTTTCTCTCTAAAGCTTCGTCAAATATCAACTGGCTGTGGCACAAACGGCTTTCTCATATTAACTTCAAGACACTCAGCTAGTTGTCTAGAAATGATCTCGTCACTAGTCTTCGTCAACAAACATTTGCAAAGGAATCTTTTTGCTCAGCATGTGAGAAAGGAAACAGACAAGAGCTAGCTTCAATTCAAAGAAAATCTCTTTAGTGACATCACCTCTTCAGCTACTGCACACGGAATCTCTTTGATCCAGTGAACGTGCAATCTATTGATGGAAAGAAGTATACGCTCGTCATTGTTGATGAGTACTCCAGGTACACTTGGGTCTTTTTTCTCAGATCCAAAAGTGAAGCACCTGAAGAAATAATTTCGTTCATCAAAAAGATAGAAGTACTAAATAACATTAAAGTACGATCTATAATAATTGACCATGGAATTGAATTAAAAAATAGTACTATGGATAACTTATTTGAGGACAAGGGAATCTCTCACAACTTCTCTTCAGTGAGAACTCCTCAGCAAAATGGGGTCGCTGAAAGGAGAAATCGAACTATCATTGAGGCTGCTCGATCAACGCTCAGTGAATCTCATCTTCCCACTCATTTCTGGGCTGAAGTTGTCAACACCTCTTGTTTCACTCAAAATCGGTCGCTGATCGTTAAGAGGTTCAAGAAGACAACTTACAAACTCTTCTATAGCTAGCAGAAAGCTCTCTCTCAGCTTTCTATATCTTTGGTTGCACGTGTTATATTCTTAACAACCGTGATCAATTGGGAAAGTTCGATCCCAAAGCTGATGAAGGAATCTTTCTTGGATATTCTTTAGTATCCAAAGCCTTTAGATTATTCAACAAACGTCGACAGACAATAGAAGAAACTATTCATGTCACCTTTGACGAATCTCAATCAACTAATTCTAAACCCATCATTAATGATGACGAAGAATTAAAAAACTGGATGTTCTCTCATTTTGGACAACCTGAAGCTTCTTTCAGCATTCCTCCCAACGCTGAAGCCCAGAAGCTGAAGATGATCCACTTATCATTCCAGTTGCAGCTAATCACCAAAGCGAATATTCTTGAGAGATTGTTACAGTGCGCATTAGTTGTTCCTTCTTCTACTTCAAACAATGCTCAATTAGTGAATGAAATGCGTTCATCATTTGAACCTTTATCAGTCGCTGAATCTGAGGCTTCTTTAGCAATTGTCCCGTTGCTGAAGAATCTGCAGCTGAAGCCTCATCTTCTGTTCCTGAACATCTATGCTCAAATCCTCTACTAGCTCAGCGATGGACAAAAGACCATCCTATTCATCAAATTCTTGGTGATCCAAGTGCATTTATTCAAACTTGTTAAGGTCTAGGTAATATCTGTCTTTTTGTTAACTTCCTTTCTTTAGTTTAACCCAAGAAAATCAATGATTTTCTCTCAGACCCTAGTTGGGTCATTGCCATGCAAAAGGAGCTCATTAGGTTTGATAGGAACAAAGTTTGGTACCTTGTCCCACGTCCATCTGACAAGATTGTGATAGGCACCAAATGGGTCTATAACAACAAGTTTGATGAAGAAGGTGTGGTAACTCGTAACAAGGCTCAACTTGTTTCTTAGGGTTATAGATAAGAAGAAGGGATCGATTATGATGAAACCTTCGCAGTAGTGGCTAAACTCGAAGCTATTCGACTCTTGCTAGCCTTAGCTGTCCATAGAGACTTGAAAGTCTACCAAATGGATGTAAAGAGCGCTTTCCTAAAAGGAAAGCTTCAAGAGGTAGTTTATGTTGAACAACCTCCAGGGTTTCTTGACCCTAAGTATGCAAACCATGTCTATCGTTTGGATACAGCTCTTTATGGGTTAAAACAGGCTCCCCGTGCCTGGTATGATACCCTCTCCTCGTTAATTCTCTCTGAGAATTTTTTCTGTGGAAAGATTGACCAGATCTTATTTCTTAGGAAAGTTAAAGGTCATATCATTCTAGTCCAAATATATGTCGATGATATTATTTTTGGTTCCACTAATCCCTCTTTATGTTTTCGGTTCGCTGATCGCATAAAAAAAGAATACCAGATGAGTATGATGGGAGAACTAACCTTCTTTTTAGGTCTCCAAACCGAGAATCAGATAAACGTATCTTTATCAGTCAGAGTAAGTATATCCGTGATATGCTAAAAAAGTTTGACCTCTCTAACAGCTCATCTATGAAAAGTCCTATGGCTCCTCCACTTTCTCTCAACAAGGATCCAAATGGAAAGCCTGTAAACGTAACTATTTATAGAGGAATGATTGGCTCCCTGCTGTATCTTACATCTAGTCAACCAGATATCATGTATTCTACTTGCTTATGTGCATGATGTCAATCTGAATCTAAGGAATCCCATCTGATTGCTGTAAAACGCATTTTCAGATACCTGAAGGGAACTTCTAACTTGGGTCTCTGTACCCTAAGGGTTCAGTTTTTGACCTAATAGGTTATTCGGATAGTGATTTTGTAGGTTGTAAAATTGATAGGAAAAGCACCACTTGAGGCTGTCAGCTTCTAGGTGGAAAGTTGGTGAGTTGGACAAGTAAAAATCAAAACTTAGTGTCCACATCAACCGCTGAAGCTGAATACATAGCCGCTGGAAGTTGCTGTGCCCAAGTCCTTTGGATGAAAAACCAGCTTAACAACTATGATCTTCAGTTTTCAAAGATCCCTCTCTATTGTGATAGCAGTAGTGTTATTGTTATTGCAAACAACCCTGTTCTTCACTCTAAGACTGTTAGACCCTATAACTCATATTTGTAAAAGTAATGAAAAACAACAAGTATGAAAGAGCAGAAGGCCGATGGAAGAATTTCAGGTAAAAAGACTAAGTGTCTAATATAACCAGAAGGCCGACGAACGTCCAGAGGTGCGATGAACTGCACATCTTCATAACCCCTCTAGTTACCAACACTTGGAGTCTTCCACGACAGTTCAACCAGAGGCACCCGATGAAGAAGATATCAACACATGGTTGAACAATGCCCCATAGAAGACAGCTTGAGATGACAAATTGATAGCTGGATTCTCCAAAGATTTACTTTGCTTTATTTACTTTCCATATGACTAGATAGCTTTCCTATCCATAAGATATTTGCTAAATATCTTCCATAGATAGCAATCTCCTTAATTACCTTTCTAGTATAAATAGGCTTTATGTTTCATGTAATCCTTTACGCTTTTCGCCTAATCATTTGAATAAAGTGAATCATTCGACACTCAAGTATATTCTTGAATATTCATATTGGTGTTCTTGAGTGTTCTTTATTTATTCATCCACATGACATATTTAGGTTATTCATAGCTTAAATATTAGTGTTATTGAGAGATCTGGGATCAACAATTGGTATCAGAGCCAATTTGTTAGCATCAATTTGATCCTAATAATTATCTCAAAAAGTTTTATTAAGCAATCGGGGCTAAGAATGGAACATCTGAAGATGCTTTTGTGCCAA
>NC_037540.1:32494677-32495827 GCF_001531365.2 Cynara cardunculus var. scolymus | reverse complement strand
TTAAATTGTTCTATTGTCACATCTGGGTTTCAACAAGTGGTATCAGAGCCAAATCGATTAATTTCTATCGATACGATCTTTCTGGCAGTAGATTCAATTTTCTTGAAAGATACTCTCATGAACTGCTTCCTGTTCGACTGCAGTTTGGTCCCAAAAACTCTAAATTCATCATATGTTTAAACGTTTAATCAAATTCCTTTAAGGGATTTGTCCTTGGATGAATTCAAACTTTTTTTTATCTTGAATCTTTTGGTTTATAGAGTTTCTTGGAGTAAGTCGACTTTTTGAACTTTGATTTTGTCAAATCTACGCGTAGGCGTTTTAGCAAGAATTCATGGTACTCACAGCCTAAGGCAATTGGCGTATTTTTTGCCAAACATCTATTTATCGCCAATATCTTGAGTATTCTTTCATCTTCTCTCTTTGTGGATTTGAATCTATAATAGCTTAAAGTTTTTCTTGCCTGTAATCACCTATCCTACATGTTTATGGCAATTTCCTTCATGTCTTGCTCCTAGAAGCATTAACAGCAATCCTGTCAATTTTCTTTGAATTGACCTGCTGTTTCTTGAAGTCATAAATCTTAAATGTTAAATTCTTCTCTTCGYTTCTCAACATCAATAGTGTTTGCTTTGGTTATTCAAGTTATCTTCAATTGAATCAAGCTCTAAAGCTGAATTCCTACTCAACTTGCGGTTCAATGAAAGTTTCATTGTCATAAGACTGTTTGCACTGTTTTGTCAAGTAATTCAAACATTTATCTATCCCTTTTTGGATGAATTTGCTACTTTTGGGGTGAGTGGCTATTCTGTGCTTCAAAGAATGTGCTGAATTGTGGGCAAATTAAAGCTACATCTTGTGCAAACAGTGGTGCTACATTCACATTGAATCTGATTTGATCTAAGAGTTGAAAATGAAGAACAAAGAGCTACATTTAGGGGGGAGCTTGAAAATTCCATCCAGACCAAGCACTCTAAGCTTCATTCAAGAAAGCAGAGGAGAGAAGACCTGAAGACTTCATGAAGATGCTTGCTTCATAAAACTTTGTGGGGAGATTGTTAGCATCAATTTGATCCTAATAATTATCTCAAAAAGTTTTATTAAGCAATCGGGGCTAAGAATGGAACATCTGAAGATGCTTTTGTGCCAA
>NC_037540.1:32481176-32494197 GCF_001531365.2 Cynara cardunculus var. scolymus | reverse complement strand
TTCATCTTCTTCTACAAATCTCTCTTGAATTTCCTTGTTAAATTGTTCTATTGTCTGATCTGGATTTTAACACAATTGATTTTTCTTCAATCAAAACGATCACATATAAATCTCTCAATTCATTTTTACCATCCATTTAAATTCAAGTTCATACTCTTCTTCTCCAAAAAGTGCATTTTTTCTCTTAAAAATCTTTAATGGTAAACTGGAATTCTGCATATAGTGTAGGTTCCCTCACCAAACCTGCAACTCTTCAAAGAGAATGGTGAACTTTCTGGAGGGGATGGACAGAAATCTCCTCAGATCTGTCATGGAGGGTCCTTACATTCCTCAGACTCTTGTTCCAAGAGTCCCAAGAACGAGCATTACAACAGAAATTGCTGCTTACTTCTTGCCCAAGGACGAAAAGAATTGGGACGAGGATGACCTGGAGCGTGTAGAGGCAGACAGAAAAGCTAAAAGATTGATCATAATGGCCATTCCCAATGAAATCTTTCAATCCCTCGATGCATGCACCACAACGAAGGAAATATGGGACGAGCTAGTTAGTCAACTGGAAGGAGGTGTGAAAACGAAGAAGAATCGTAGGGCTCAATGCCTCAACGAATACACTAATTTCAAGGCTCTCGCTGATGAACCGATTCAGAATACCTATGATCGTTTCAACACATTGATCAATCAATGTCGTCGAAATGACATCTCCAGGATAAAGAAAGAAAACAATGTTATGTTTCTCAAGAGTCTCGGTGATGAGTGGACTCAGTCGTCGATGTCCCTCCAAGCAAATCAGGACTTAGATAGTTGGTCACTTCGTGACGTCTATGGAACTCTTGCTGAACAAGAAAAGGACATTATGAAGAGAAAAGTGTCCATCGGTGGACCTCTTCCCCTTGCTGCAGAAGAAAAAGGTGTTTCAAGGACCTCCACCAGAGACCACAGGAGGAAAAACAAGAAGGCACTGGTAGTAGAGTCAGAATCCGAAGACGAGCCATCCGATTCTGATGATGATCTCAAAGCCTTTGCCAAGTCTCTGGCCTTGATAAAGAAAGAGTTCCAGAAGAATTTCGTCAAGAAGCCATTTGAAAGAAGAGACTCCAAAAGGGAGAAATACCAACCCTCATATGACCAGAAGCCAATGAAGTTCCATCAGAGGGAAGAAAGAAGAGAGGGAAAAGAAGATAGAAGAGATGGAGAAGGAAGAAAAAATGATCTTCGCTGTTACAGATGCGGGAAGATAGGACACTTTTCGAAGGAATGCAGAGGATGTTTGGTAAAGGATGCTGACTATTATAAAAACAAATACAAGTATAATCCGAAGGAGCGAAGCCTGATGGTTGAAAAGGAAAATTGGGTGTTTGATTCTTCGTTTGATGAAGAAGACAAGAAACTCATATACCTCATGGCCACGTCCAATGCATAATCCGCCTCTGATTCAGATGATCAGGTATGTAACCCTTCCAACAATGAAACCAAGTTTGCTCCATCGGAGCTTGAGTTAAGGGTTATGAAACTTTCAGAAGATTTTCTAAAACTATAGGAAAAATTGAACTTTGAAAAATCTGAAAGGATAAAAGCGGAAAAAGAATTCAGTTTCTACAAGAGAGATACTGATCTTCTTATCGAATAAAAAACTGAACTGGAAAAAGAAAAGACTCCCATTGCATCACTCAAAAAATTAGAGGAATAAAAGCTTCTGGATCTAAACAAGAGAATAACTAGTGATTTAGAAAAGAAGGTAAAGGCCCTATAGGAATCCGAGGCAGAAAGGCTTAACTCAGTGGCTCTTAAGGATTTCTTCCAAAAAGAAAGGGATATTCTACATCAAAAGCTTCAAACCAATGAACTCCTGATGAAGAAATACAAGGATGCCCAAGACGTCTATGAAAAACTTAACGGTCAAAAGGATTATCAAGGGATTGGATTCAATGATCTAGATTCTCTCATCGAAACCAAGAAATCCACCCTTGTATCCACTATCAAACTTGGATGCATTCAAAAACCCGACTTTTTCCCAAAACCCAAAGCAAACTTCAAAAGGGTTAAAGTCGATGGAAAAACTGTTCTCTTGTGACAGGATTTTGAAAATGTGGTGTATGAGAGCAGCACAAGTAAGAATTCTGATGAAGGGAATGTTCTGATGAAGGGAATGATGCCTCCACATCCGAGACCAATGGAAACCTTATGGTTAAACCAGAGCCTCTGGTCATCAATCCCATAAATTCATCAGCAAGTGTTGTTGATGAGAAAGAGAATCTTAGTAAGGAACCATCATCTGATGAATCATGAACCATCCAAGTGAAATTGGAAATTCATCTATGAAATCAGAAGCGATGGAACCCCCAACAGATCACTCTAAACCATCAACCTCTGAACCCATTGCTCCCACAAACATCCATGAGAATTTTGATTTCGAGAAATCTGCAAGAAACTTTCTTGATTCTGACTCTGAAAAAGAGATAGTCTGTGAATCACCAGAGATTATTGAGGATAAGAAACCTTAAACTTTCAAGGCCCCAATGAAATCTGATGTTCCAGAACCTATGAAAGCTTCAAACAAAGGAAAAGAAAAAAAATGGGAAATGCCAAGTCTGCCAACAATACTTCACATGGCCCAAGCACTTCATCTAAATTCATTAAGTTTACTCGCGAACAGAAACAAAAGTGGCCTACCTCTGAACATTCTAACGAACACTTTTCTTCTCCTTCAACTGAAAAGAAGCCCATCCTCAGGAAAGAAGTAAAGCCCACGCCTGCCACTACGAATAAAAAATCTGGACTAGATAGGAAGTTTGTAAAAACAAGCAATAGGAAAGATTTTTCATCCTCTCCTTTCACTTCTTCTTCATCGAATAAAAAGAAAGTCAAACATTCTTGTCCTAAAGCTCCCAACTGCCAATGTTTAACTCTTTTACAAAACCTGAGGAATCATATGTTAACTCATCGCTRCATGTTTTCCAAACACGTCTATCGCTATAATGTTCAAACCAATGAAAACGTGAAAAAGCCCAAGCCTACGAAGGCCAAGGGGAATGGAAACAAACCCAATCCTGCAAAGGCTAAGGGTAATCAACCCAATTCAAAGAGGGTTGATGAAAAGAAAAAGGTCGTATCCCCGACTAACAAACAAGGACCCATTATGAAATGGGTACCTAAAAACCCTAACTTGTCTTGTAGGACCAGCATGTGCAACCATGGTATATGGATTCAGGTTGCTCCAGGCCCATGACTGGTGATAAAAGTCAGCTGTCCTCCTTCATCGACAAATCTGGAGGCTCTGTCACTTTTGGAGACAATAACAAGGGTACCATCAAGGGATACGACACACTCATCAAAGGCAACATCTCCATCAATAAAGTGGCTTATGTTGAAGGTCTAAAACACAACTTACTAAGCATTCGCCAGTTTTGCGACAAGGGTCTTGAAGTCAGATTTTGCAAGGGTTTCTGCATCATCGAAATAAAGCCCTGCCAAACCATCATCAAGGCGAAGCGAGAAGGGAATCTCTATCTTCTGGACTTTCACTCCTTTGTGGGACAAGACACTCTCTGTCTTGTCTCCCACAAGAGTGATGAAAATTGGCTATGGCACCAAAGGTTCTCACATTTAAATTTTGATGTTCTCAAGAAGTTTGCCAAACAGTAGCTGGTAAAGGGAATTCCTGATCTCAACTTTGAAAAGGATCATCTATGCTCAGCCTGCGAGATGGGGAAGCTGAAGCGGACCTCCCACAGAACAAAGTCAGAAACCTCCTGCACCAAGCCCTTGGACATGATCGATATCGACCTCTGTGGGCCTATCTCTACACAAAGTCTCTCTAGAAAGAAGTACATCCTGGTACTAGTTGATGAATACTCCAGATACACTTGGGTTGAATTCGTAAAGAAGAAATCAGACGTTCCTGAACTCCTCATCAGGGTGATGAAAAGGCTTTAAGTCCTTCTACAATGCAAACTCTTCAAAGTTAGAAGCAACAATGGAACTGAATTCAGAAATGCCAAAATCGATGAATATCTCATCAGTGAAGGCATCTCCCAGAACTTTTCAGCAGCCAGAACTCCACAGCAAAATGGAGTAGTGGAGTGAAGGAACAGAACCTTAGTGGAAGCAGCAAGGACCATGATTGCTTCATCGGAGTTACCCATCATCTTCTGGGCTGAAGCCATTTCCATTGCATGCTTCACCCAGAATCGGTCAATCATCAACAAGAGGCACCAGAAGACTCCTTATGAGCTCATCAACCAACGAAGACCAAATATCAAATATTTCCATGTCTTTGGGTGCAATGATAGGGAATTTCTTGGCAAGTTCGACAAGAAAGCTGATGAAGGAATCTTTCTGGGTTATTCTTAAACTGCTAAGGCCTACAGAGTATTCATCAGAAGAACAAAAATTGTTATTGAAAGTATCAATGTGTCCTTTGATGACTCTTCACCAATGACTTCTGGACACAGCAGTTCAGAACTCGGACTACAACAGAGAGCCTCTGATTCATCACTTGGCAAACCCAATGAATTAGAGTTAGCTCATTTATTTGAAGAGATCTTCGAAGAAGAAGTAGACTCTGGACAAGCACCAATTAGAGAACCCTCTTCCAGAGCAAATGAAGAACATGAAGTCTCCAATGCTGAAGGTACAACTCTTTCTGAAACTCATATTACTTCACCTTCTACTTCTTTTGTGTCTTCAGAACCAGAGCATCACTCTGGAGATGATCTCTTCGAGGGGGAGAAAGCAGTTTCATCGGTCGATGAAGAATTGCATCTTGTTGCTCCAAAACCCTAATCTTGCACCAAGTGGACAAAAGACCATCCACATAAGCAAATCATTGGTAATCCATCATCCAGTGTCAAGACGAGATCAGCCACTACAAATGAATGCCTCTTCGCCAACTTTCTAAGTATGATCGAACCAAAGAAGATTACTGAAGCCCTATAAGATCCAAACTGGATATATGCAATGCAAGAAGAACTACTCCAGTTTGAAAGAAACAAAGTGTGGACCCTCATGCCTCTACCCAAAGGGAAGACGACTGTAGGAACCAAATGGGTCTTCAAAACAAGAAGGACGAAGATGGCGTAGTCGTAAGGAACAAGGCCAGGCTTGTTGCCAAGGGCTACTGCAGGAAGAAGGGATTGACTATGATGAAACATTTGCTCCCGTCGCAAGACTTGAACCCATCATAATATTCCTAGCCTATGAAGCACACAAAGGCTTCAAGGTCTATCAGATGGATGTCAAGTCTCCCTTCCTCAATGAGAACTCATATGACTACCGGAGCTAAGATGTTTGCTGATCCATCAGGAAAATCTGTGGATGTAACAACCTACAGAGGCATGATTGGATCACTCCTGTATCTAACCGCTAGTAGACCATATATCATGTTTGCTACATGTCTTTGTGCATGGTATTTAGCCAATCCTAAGGAATCTCATCTCTCTACGGTCAAGAGGATCTTTAGATATCTCAAGGGAACCCTTTCATTGGGTCTCTGGTATCCTAAGAACTCTGTCTTTGATCTAATAGCCTATACAGATGCAGATCATGTAGGTTGCAAGCTTGATAGAAAGAGTACATCTGGAAGCTGTCAACTCTTGGGGGGACAAGCAGGTAAGTTGGACATCCAAACAACAAAATTGTGTTTCAACCTCTACAGCAGAAGCATAATATGTTGCTGCTGCTAGTTGTTGTTCACAAGTTCTCTGGATGAAGACTCAACTTAAGGACTATGGATTCCATATGAAAAAATTTCCATCCTCTATGACTCCAAGTGTGCCATAGCTATCTCTGCAAATCCTGTTCAGCATTCTAAGACCAAGCACATCGATGTAAGGTACCATTTTCTCAAAGATCATGTAGAAAAGGAAACAATAGAGATGTACTTTGTTCCTACAGAGATTCAACTTCCTGACATTTTCCCAAAAGCTCTTGATGAGAAAAGATTTTTATTTCTTGTCAGCAAGATGTGTATGTTGAATCTCACCACTTAGAGGCAATCTATCTTTTTAAACCAGAGATCCTCAATATATCTTGGTTATGCCTAAAAGTGATACATTAACATGGCCCTCATAACCAAGTACTCTAAACCAGAGCCTCTGGTTCTAAAGACCAAAGCCTCTGGTCAATTATAAATACTTGTTTAATTATTGGCCAAAATTTTCATCGCCTTTGGAACCAGAGCCCCTCTGGTCCAAAGCAAATACTTGTTTTTTTTTACTAAGTACCCCTTTCCCAACCAAAGCCTCTGGTTCTATAGACCAGAGCCTCTGGATTCCAATCCTTTGAGACCAGAGCCCCTCTGGTCCCAAACTTGGTCTCTCCTCATACTTTTATACATCACACAGTCATATTTCATCCATCAAGCAACAAGAGCCTCTGGTTCCAAAGAACAGAGCTTCTGGTTTCCAAGTCCTTTGAGACTAGAGCCCCTTTGGTCCAACTTGGTCTTCATAAAGCATCATTTTTGCATCATCCATTTAATCAGAACCTCTGGTTCTAAACACCAGAGCCTCTGGATTCTAAATCTTTGGAACCATAGACCCTCTGGTCCGAAAGGCCCATCATTTCCATCATCACTTGCATTATCTTAACCATAATTCATATATTTGTTTTGCACCATCATTCACAACCAGAGCCTCTGGTTGTATAGACCAGAGCCTCTGGTCATCTCATTCACCCTCCTTATTAATTCTAGGGGAAGTTTTTTACTCATTGCACATCCCCATGCATCTTTTGAGGGGGAGTCTTGCACTTTAAATTCATCATCAATCATCCGTATTGAGCCAGGCCCTTTTCTGGTTGTACATCCTCATTCAACCAGAGACCCTCTGGTTCAACTCGGTTTTTTAAAGTTTGCATTTTTCCTCCCAGAGCCTCTGGATCACAAAAATGTTATATTAATGATGTTTCATCCCTTGCATTGAACCAGAGATCCTCTTGTCCTTCATATAGGGTATGTTTTTACATCCAAGGGTTTCCAATGATCAACCAGAGCCTCTGGTTTGTCTATCCAGAGTCTCTGTTTCATAAAACCCAACATTCAATGATGAAGTAATTCATCATTCATAACCAGAGACCCTCTGGTTCCTCTCAATCATTATCATGACCAATGAGAACCCCTCTTGTTCCATTGACAACTTGTTTTCCAAATCAAAACCCATCTTTCATTGAAAACTTCCTTATTACAATAAAGGTGGAATTTTTAATTATAAATATTATTTAAATCATTATTCTTAAGGTTTTATCCTTTTAGAGTAATCATTTCAAATATTTTCAAATACCCCAAAAGTCGTTTACCGCCCACACGCGCCTGACAATTTCAAAAATAATATTCCCCAAAAACCCTCCATTTCCCAAATGACACCACCCCCATCTAACACGTGTCCATCTTCATTTATGATCATGAGCAGTTTTACGGCTCACGATCACTATCACGATCACCTTTTTCACCAAACGTCTCTTATACCCATCATTACCACTCCTTTCCATATTAAAATATTATTTTTAAAACCCATCCCTTCAAATTCCCCACCTATTTAAACATGTCGTCCCCACTCATTCATCTTTTACACTAACATTATCTCTCAAGAACTCAAGAACTCTGACAACCTGCAACTACCTTCTCTAAAAAATGGTGTCCTCCGCCTCCCACGAATCATACAACAACGACAGTCACGTGCAGTCGACCGGCACCGATAGCCGTGCCATCGTCTTCCTGTCGATCAAGTCGAACAACCACTCAATTGATCTTCGCACAAACCTGTATGAAGACAAGTTTGCTATTATGATAGAATTCTTCCACAAATGCATTTTACAACTGGCCCTAAGTCTCTTCGACAGCGGGGTCCCGATCAAATACGCCCAACAGTACTGGCAGACCTACGAGTTCTACCCGGAGAACCACGGGATCATGGGGGACATTGACGTCCTGAACGACATGGTTTGCTTGGTGAATATATCGCGTGCAAAAATCTCAAAGGTCCTGTTTATTCCAATAAGAAAGGAGCTCGAGATCGAACAATATGCCGAGCCACCAACGAGCTCCGACATCTTACACTTCATCAAGATGTTGGGCTACAACCGCGACCTCCGTAATGCTTCGGACTTCAAGAGGCAATTCCTGCCTCCCATGTGGAACATGTTCTTATCGATCCTCAACCGAGCCCTAACTTGCAAGCTCGGGAGTATGGACTAGAGGAACATAAACATAATGATCATTATGTATGGTCTATTCTTCAACCTCCCTCTAGACTACGTCCTGCTCATATACAATGAAATTCATGCTACGGTCAACAAGAAGAACAAGCTCGTCACCGTAGGAAAACAACTCTCATCGGTGCTCTACCCGCGTTTCCTTGCCTTATTCACAAGGGATGCAATGAAGAGGCACAATCTGCCAAGCAAAGAACCATTCACCCCTCAATACCATATGAACAGCCATCGACCAACCATCTCTAAGGATGGTTATCGCATAGAAAAGCCCCTCTCAAGGGCAATGATCAGCGTCATCCCAGAGACGTTCGAATGCCGTAGGAAATATGAACGCTCTATGTTGGCCTGAGAACCGAGGCCAGCTACCCAGAGCATATAGAGCCTTCCCCAGATACAAGCGAGGGAGCGCAGAAGGAGTCATCTTCATCGGATGATGAAGATGACACTCCTCCAGCATCCCCCATCCCTATACACACAGCTATCTCATCCCCCCCAAAGGGCAACCACATCTACTACCCCTGGCGATCAAGGCCAAAGGGGTATTGAACAAGGATGGCCCAGTCCAATCCCAACCCAAACCAGCCATCCAGAGGACACTCTTTGGGCCTCTAGAGATGACTTAGCCAAGGAACCATATCATCCATCACCTTTCTCCCAAAAGGGGGGGGGGGGTGATAAAGAAATAAGAGCTACATCGCCTCATAGCTCGCTACCACCCACACACAGAGAAGCATGTGTTGCATATGACCTTGAAACCCCCATCGATCATTTAGAGCGATCTTCTGTTCTTGCACCACCCCCTTCGTTACTTGATCTGCGAAGGGGACACACATTTACTTCTCCTCATCGGACTCTGAGTCCGATGAAGAAGAAGTTAATGTCAAAACATCAAGAGATAGTTCTTCACTAGAGGGCTATCAAAGACATGATGGAAGTTCTTCATTGCCTACCTTCACACAAGGCAATATTGAAGGCGCCTCTGGAACTGAGGCACAACAACCTACAACATCCATTGTTGTAGGGGTTACCCCCATTGCTGAGTTGGTCACAAAGGCCGAGTTCCAGGCCTTTGCTGACTCGATTTAGCGGTCTTTGGATGACCTTAAAATCAGCTTGGCAAGAATTGTTGAATCCCCTCCATCGATCGACCTTTCATCGATTCAACAATCCCTTGCATCCCTCGAGGCTCATGAGAGGGACTAAATCACCCGCCTCCAGATTCTCCAACAAGTAGTGACCCAAAAACACAACACCATATCCACCCTCTTCACCATTCGCAACCAAACCATCATCAACACCCTCGCAATCCTCACGGTCCAGGCAACTGTGACCGATGAAGCCATCGCCTCCATCACCTCCCAACTAAAGACCAAAAACACCACCCTCACCACACTCCAAGCCACCATAATTGCCCAACTACCACAAACAGCCCCCTCACCACCCCCCTCTGCAGCTCCATCATTCGATGAAGTCTTTACCTCTTTTGCTGTAGAGGTGAGGAACATGATATCCTCCATCACCATTCCACCACCCGCGTCAACATCAACCTCCATCCCTCCCCCCGCCTCAACATCCACCACCACTCTAGCAGACATAGCCACCAGAGCCCACATGAGATAACTCTCAAAGGCACTTATCTTCTCATTCAACGAGATAAGTGCAAAGTTCGTGCATAGGACTACAGAACCGGCCAAGGATCTCTCCAAGAGCATTGACATCCAACAGGCATGCACCAACTTCCTCAACCTATCAATGGAGGAGACTCGACGAAGGAAGGCCCTGAAGAAGTACCTTACTTCCTTCAGGAGCAGAGCCTCCTGCTCTACTAGCCGCCCCCTAAAAAGGCCAAGGCATGAGGATCCTAACCAAGATGATCATGGTCTAGGTCCTCATGAGGGGTAGAACCAGGCACAACAATCGATGGAAACTGCTGCACCACAACCCCTACCAATCCAAAGCCACCCAACTTCAACCTCCCAAGGAACCTAAGCTAGGGAACTAGAGGCTCAGCCCTCTGAAGATGTATATAATGTACATGTTCCCATAGCTAGCACCCAAGAGCCATTACCCAAAACCAATGAGTTCTCACCAATCATGGTGAGTTCTTCATCCGATGAAAATCTACCTACCCCTCAACCAGAAATAAACCAATCCTTTACTCCATCACCAAAACCTACTCATATAGAACCTTCCATTGCCATACCTACTCAACCAGAACCCATAATAACCCAACCTAGCTTACCTCAACAACAGCGAACCCAACCAGAGCCCATAGAACCAGAAATACCTCAACCAGAGGCAACCTAACCTGAAACCTCACAACAAGAAGCCATACCATCACCTCAACCCTTAACCCATACACAACCCTTAACCCATAGAGAACCCTCAACCCAAACATAACCCATCACCCAACATCAACCACCCATCGCCCAACCATCACAGGTGCAAACAGACATTCCTTCATCATCAAGGAAACCTCCTCCTCAAGGCGTGGTTGATGAAATTATTGCCAACTTCGAGTCACTGAGGAGATGTCCAGAGATGCCCCCAAGGGAACCAGTAATGATGGTAAATATCCATCAGTACCTTTACCATGACCACGATTAAAATTTGGTCCTCAATCCTTCCATGCTCTCTCCTAAGTCGATGGATCACTTGCACCACAGGTTTGCAAGACAGACGACCTTCCACCATAAGTCGTCTTCTCGAACGATGGAATCAAGACGGTTCTAGACATCAAAATGAGAACCTTTTCTCTAACCGAGCAATCAAATACATTGAGTACACTGTGGAACGAGCACAAGGGATGGTCAACATCTTCAATGATAATGACTTGATCAATCTCAACCCATGGGACTTGATCGATATGGACACACAGCTCAGCAACATGATCAAGGGATCAGATATGAGATGGCAAATCGAGCAATAGTAGAAGCGATGGAGACCTTGGTAAAGTTCAGGGCACAGAGCAACTTTCAGATCGCTCTTGAACTTGGCATCATAAGACTCTCTTGCACTCCTCCAGACGAAGACTTCCTAGGCCTAAGGAGGAGAGATCTGCTTCAGTCTTAACTCCACGAGAGCTTAGATTGGTATTCAATGTGATAACCAGATCCTGGTTATTACCCAAGGTAAATAATATGTGATTATCTGATTACGTGATAGCATGATAAATTGATACATGCTGGTATGTAAATTTGTGCATTAGTTGGATAAAGATATATATATATATATATATGCTTGTTATGTGCATGGATGTATGTATGTGTGTGCATGTATATGCATGCGGTGGAAAAAGGGGGAAAGGAAGGTGGTTTAGCCGACCTTCCATGTTTGGAAGGTATATATAAGGGGCTTAACCTCTTCATTTGCTCCATCCTGCTATTTTGAGAAAAATTGAGAGTGATTTAAAGAGAGTTGTCCGGATTCGCAAAAAGGGGGTGATTTCAAGTTGATTGCAAGTATTTGGGTTCAAAAGCTTGTTAAGGTGAGTGGTTTCTAAACCKTTTTGCATAAAATTACTACTGGTTTTATTTGTATGTTTCATGTTATTATTCTTTAGAAAGAAACCTTGCATATTTTTGTTTTAAGTATTTAAACCGGATAAGCCTTGAGCGGCTTACTGACTGAATAAGTATTTAAAACGGATAAGCCTTGAGAGGCTTATTGACCGGATAAGTATTTAAACCGGATAAGCCTTGAGCGGCTTATTGTCCGGATTAGTTTAAATCRGACAAGTCTTGAGCGGATTGTTGTCCGGACTAGATATCCGGACAAAGATGATTTTAATTCTAAGTGTTTAAATCGGACGATGCTTAACCGGATTGTTGACCGGATTGTTGATCGGATTGTGTTGAAAATATTTTGATGGAAATTATTATTTTATTATAAAATGAAGTTTTGATATAAATGATTTTGGACTGACATTAATAATTCCAATGGCTGTGGTCTATTCGGAATTATTTTTATAAATGTTTTGATGAAGTGATAAGGGTGGCATATCAAGGAGAGGTATACATTTGATATAAGGGTGGCATATCAAGGAGAGGTATACCATGGGATAAGGGTGGCATACCAAGGAGAGGTGTACCATGGGATAAGGGTGACATATCAAGGAGAGGTGTACATTGGATATAAGGGTGGCATTTGTATATGCGTGGTTTTATATAACTCTTTCTATTATATCCTTTAAGACTACTGAGGTCTGGAATCTTTATTTCTTTGTGATTTAAGGATTTAGGATCAATGTTCTTAATTGGAAATCATAGACTGGATGTTATTGAGGAGAAAAGAACATGTTTGGTCTGAAACTTTATTTAAACCTCGTTTGATGAGAAAAGGTTTAAAAAGTGGTATTGTATGGAACCCGATTAGTTCAAAGTTATGAAATTTGAATAGCTAAGTAATTAGTTTGAAAAGTGGAAAAAGATCTGGTATTATGTTCTTGTGTATTCATATATTTGTTATATATATGAATAGTTGTTTTTATAAAGGTTTTGGTGATCCTTCACCCTGCAATGACATGAATAGGGTATCTCACTAGACCTTTCGGTCTAACCCTCGTTTTGTGATTTTAATTATGTGTTGCAGGAGGTTCAGACAGTAAGGGGAAAGGGAAAGTGTAATAATTTCCTTTATGCGCTTCTGCTTGAAGATCTATTTTGATTGTTTAGTACAAGAAATGTATTTTGATTTATTGGACCTTGTATTTGGTCATGTTAGATTCTTGTACTAAGGGACCTGAATGAGATAATAATATGTATTTCTTTTGTATGAAATATGTATTACATGCAATGTGTGGGTTGGGGCGTTA
>NC_037540.1:32479401-32481066 GCF_001531365.2 Cynara cardunculus var. scolymus | reverse complement strand
TGAACTTGAAAACTTCATTATATTTGGGAATGTGAAAATGTGATTATTAATACTAAACTTTGCAGATGTCTAGTCGAACTCGAAGATTTGAAAGAGTGGCTCGTCCAGAATCTGAGGAAAGGGAAGAAACACCCGTAAATCTACCAACTAGCATGTCTGGAAATAGAGGTCGAGGAAGACCAAGGGGACGAGGTAGAGGAAGAAACCAGTCTCAGGGAAGGGGTCGGACCGAAATACATTTTGAACATGAGGAATCCCACTCTAGGAATGTTCAAGAAAGGTCGGTGCCACATCTTGAATATATAACTAGAGATATGTTGGCAGTGGAAATGGGGAAATTACGGAAAACTCTGACGTCTATCATGGGAATACCGGCTAGAATAGAAACAGAAAGAGTGGAAGTTCATCCCTTTGTTCCAATCACTCACAACAAAGAAGGAGACATTAAGATGTTCTTAGCATGTAAACCACCAACCTTTTCTTGGGAAAGAGATCCAGTGAAAGCTATGTGTTGGATTAAGGAGATGGAATCTGTGTTCAACACCATTCGGTGTGCGGAAACAGATAAAGTTCAATTTGCTGTTTCTGTATTAAAATCAAATGCTTTATTTTGGTGGGAAGTTGAATCGTCTACCAGAACGGATGTTTTACAGACTCTGTCTTGGATAGAATTTGTGGATCGATTCATAAATCAATTCTGTCCCAAAACAGCAGTGAGACAAATGGAGGAGGATTTCCTGAAGTTAGAGCAAGGAAATGGAACAGTTCGGGAGTATACTGAAAGATTTATTGAATACTCTCATTTTGCCGAACATTATGTTTCGACTGAATCCAGGAAGATAGAAAGGTTTATTTGGGGTCTGAAACCCTCAATTAGGGAATTCATTATTGCTATGAACCCCAATACCTTCCCATTAACAGTAAAGGCAGCTGAGGTGACTGAAAGAAATAAGAATAGACAATCAAAAGGAAAGGTTGTGGAGAAAAGAAAATGGGAAGGGCCTTTATCTTTTCGAGAACCGAAAACTGTAAGATTTGATAACAGATCGGAACAAAAGATCGGTGAGAAAGTTTGCTCACAGTGCCGACAGATTCATCAGGGTGAATGCAAGATGGATCCAAGGAAGTGTTACAAGTGCAGTGAAGCGGGTCATCTGTCTAGAAACTGCCCAACTAACAGAAGATGTTTTAATTGCAATTCTCCAGATCATATTCGACCAAATTGTCCATTGTTAAGAACTCGACAGTTAACAATGGGGAGTAATGCGTCGGGTACATGGGGAAGACCTACAGTGAATAGAGGAGGGAAATGAGGGGCGCGGGGACGATCCTTCCAAATGATAAGAACGAGGTAGAAGCATCACCAGATATAGTAACAGGTACATTCCTTCTGAATTCAATACGTGCTAAAGTGTTATTTGACTCCGGTGCAAACTTTTCGTTTGTATCACCATTGTTTGCTCAAACTGCATGTCTGAATTCTGTGCTACTTGATGATAAACTAGTAGTTGATACTGCTAATAGTCAGGAGACTGTTACTAGTGTGTTCAATAACTGCATTATTGTTATTGAGGACTGTGAATTTTCGATTCGGTTATTCCCTATGCCAATGAAAGAATTTGAGGTAGTAGTGGGTATGGACTGGTTGGCAAAGTATCAGGCTAG
>NC_037540.1:32462404-32478866 GCF_001531365.2 Cynara cardunculus var. scolymus | reverse complement strand
GCTTAAAGTCAGGGAAGAAGATGTTGCCATAACAACATTTAGGACAAGGTACGGGCATCACAAATTCTTAGTTATGCCATTCGGCTTAACTAATGCACCCGCAGCTTTTATGGATTTATTGAATAGGGTATGTAAGGAATATCTTGATAAATTCGTTATTGTATTTATCGATGATATTCTTATATACTCTAAAACTGAAGAAGAATATGCAAAACATCTTCATCTGATACTGGAATTGTTGAAAAAAGAAAAGTTGTATGCTAAAATGTCCAAGTGTGAGTTCTGGTTAAGAAAAGTTCAATTTTTGGGGTCATGTTATCTCAGAAGCTGGAGTACAAGTAGATCCAGTAAAAATAGAAGCAGTTGCAAAATGGGAAGCTCCAAAGACTCCATCTGAAGTTCGCAGCTTTATGGGTTTGGCAGGTTACTACCGAAAGTTTATTCAAGACTTTTCTAAATAGCCGTGCCGTTAACCAAATTGACTCAAAAGAATGTTAAGTTTCAGTGGGAAAAAGAACAACAAGAAGCTTTCCAACTATTAAAGGATCACCTCTGTAGTGCGCCGATATTAACTCTACCAGATGGACCCTAAGACTTTGTGGTATACATCGATGTTTCAAAGTTAGGGTTGGGATGTGTACTAATGCAAAGAGGAAAAGTGATTTCTTATGCGTCAAGACAATTGAAAGAGCATGAGAAATAGTATCCAACTCATGATATGGAGTTAGCTGCAGTAGTATTCACTCTAAAAATTTGGAGGCATTATCTTCTGGGAACCAAATGCCAAATTTACACAGACCATAAGAGTCTACAACATTTGTTCAGCCAGAAAGATTTAAATATGTGACAACGTCGGTGGATTGAACTTGTTAATGATTATGACTGTGAAATCCTTTACCACCCAGGAAAAGCCAACGTGGTAGCTGACGCTTTAAGTAGAAAAGAAAGAAGCAGGACTATTAAAACTGTGGCAATGAGAATAAGTTTAGTCCCTAATATTCATAAAGAAGTTCTGAGATGTCAGAAGGAAGCAATGAAAGAAGATTTTATCAAATCAGAAAAGTTGGGTAAGATGATTTCAATATTGGAACCGAATGACAAAGGAATTATGTGTTTTCAGGGGTGAATTTGGATACCGTATTTTGGAGATATCCGAAATATGATATTAAATGAAAGTCATAAATCCCGATACTCTATCCATCCAGGCACCAATAAGATGTATCGAGATTTAAAACCTTTTTATTGGTGGCCAGGATTGAAAAGAGATATAGCACGGTATGTGGAACAGTGTCTAACATGTTTACAGGTTAAGATTGAACATCAGAAGTCGTATGGAAGTCTTCAATCGTTAGAGATACCTGTATGGAAGTGGGATCACATTACCATCGATTTTGTTATGAAATTACCACGAACTCCAAAGGGGTATGATGCGATTTGGGTAATTGTTGATCGTTTGTCTAAATCTGCGCATTTTCTACCGATAAGAGAGAAATACTCTTTAGAAAAGTTAGCGCAGATTTACATCAAAGAAATTGTTACCAGACACGGTGTTCCCTTATCTATTATTTCTGATAGAGATAGTCGATTTACTTCAAAGTTTTGGGGAGGATTACAGAAAGCTTTGGGATCTGAAATCCGATTAAGTACAGCTTATCATCCGCAGACTGATGGGCAGAGTGAAAGAACTATTCAAACTCTCGAAGATATGTTAAGAAGTTGTATTATTGACTTCAGGGGATGATGGGAAGATCATTTGCCATTGATAGAGTTTGCATATAACAATAGTTACCATTCAAGTATCYAAGCGGCACCATATGAAGTGTTGTATGGACGTAAATGTCGAACGCCGTTGTGTTGGAATGAAGTGGGTGAGAAACAGCTAACGGGTCCTGAAATTGTTCAAGAAACTTCTGAAAAGATTGAACAAATCCGTGAAAGAATCAAAACAGCACAGGATCACCAGAAAAGTTATGCAGATAATCGACGAAAGCCAATTGAGTTTGATATAGGTGATTTTGTGATGTTAAAAGTTTCGCCATGGAAGGGTGTTATCAGAATTGGGAAGAAAGGAAAGCTCAGTCCAAGGTATGTAGGACCATTCAGAATATATAAGCGAATTGGGCCAGTAGCATATCAGTTAGAGCTDCCAGAAGAGCTGAGTCGGATTCACAACACTTTTCATGTATCGAATATGCAGAAATGTTTGGTTGATCCAAATTTAGCTGTATCGTTGCCAGAATTAAATTAGATAGTAAGCTGAACTTTGTGGAAACACCGGAAGCTGTTATTGACCAAAAGATCAAGGTGTTGAGAAACAAAGAGATAATTCTGGTTAAGGTTCAGTGAAAGTTTCATAAAGGACCAGAAGCAACATGGGAACTAGAGTCAAAGATAAGATCAGAATACCCATGGCTTTTTTATTAAAGGAATTCCGGGACGAAATTCTTTTGAGGGGTGAATAATGTGATAACCATATCTTGGTTATTACCCAAGGTAAATAATATGTGATTATCTGATTAAATGATTACGTGATAGCATGATAAATTTATACATGCTGGTATGTGAATTTGTGCATTAGTTGGATAAAGATATATATATATATATATATATATATATATATATGTATGCTTGTTATGTGCATGGACGTATGTATGTGTGTGCATGTATATGCATGCGGTGGAAAAAAGGGCAAAGGAAGGCGGTTTAGCCGACCTTCTATGTTTGGAAGGTATATATAAGGGGCTTAACCTCTTCATTTGCTCCTTCCTGCTATTTTGAGAAAAATTGAGAGTGATTTAAAAAGAGTTGTCCGGATTCGCAAAAAGGGGGTGATTTCAAGTTGATTGCAAGTATTTGGGTTCAAAAGGTTGTTAAGGTGAGTGGTTTCTAAACCTTTTTAAATAAAATTACTACTAGTTTTATTTGCATGTTTCATGTTATTATTCTTTAGAAAGAGACCTTGCATATTTTTGTTTTGAGTATTTAAACCGGATAAGCCTTGAGCGGCTTATTGATTGGATAAGTATTTAAACCGGATAAGCCTTGAGCGGCTTATTGATTGGATAAGTATTTAAACCGGATAAGCCTTGAGCGGCTTATTGACCGGATAAGTATTTAAACCGGATAAGCCTTGAGCGGCTTATTGTCCGGATTAGTTTAAATCRGACAAGTCTTGAGCGGATTGTTGTCCGGACTAGATATCCGGACAAAGATGATTTTAATTCTAAGTGTTTAAATCGGACGATGCTTAACCGGATTGTTGACCGGATTGTTGATCGGATTGTGTTGAAAATATTTTGATGGAAATTATTATTTTATTATAAAATGAAGTTTTGATATAAATGATTTTGGACTGACATTAATAATTCCAATGGCTGTGGTCTATTCGGAATTATTTTTATAAATGTTTTGATGAAGTGATAAGGGTGGCATATCAAGGAGAGGTATACATTTGATATAAGGGTGGCATATCAAGGAGAGGTATACCATGGGATAAGGGTGGCATACCAAGGAGAGGTGTACCATGGGATAAGGGTGACATATCAAGGAGAGGTGTACATTGGATATAAGGGTGGCATTTGTATATGCGTGGTTTTATATAACTCTTTCTATTATATCCTTTAAGACTACTGAGGTCTGGAATCTTTATTTCTTTGTGATTTAAGGATTTAGGATCAATGTTCTTAATTGGAAATCATAGACTGGATGTTATTGAGGAGAAAAGAACATGTTTGGTCTGAAACTTTATTTAAACCTCGTTTGATGAGAAAAGGTTTAAAAAGTGGTATTGTATGGAACCCGATTAGTTCAAAGTTATGAAATTTGAATAGCTAAGTAATTAGTTTGAAAAGTGGAAAAAGATCTGGTATTATGTTCTTGTGTATTCATATATTTGTTATATATATGAATAGTTGTTTTTATAAAGGTTTTGGTGATCCTTCACCCTGCAATGACATGAATAGGGTATCTCACTAGACCTTTCGGTCTAACCCTYGTTTTGTGATTTTWRYTATGTGTTGCAGGAGGTTCAGACAGTAAGGGGAAAGGGAAAGTGTAWTAWTTTCCTTTAYGCGYTTCTGCTTGAAGATMTRTTTTGATTGTTTAGTACAAGAAATGTATTTTGAATTATTGGACCTTGTATTTGGTCATGTTAGATTCTTGTACTAAGGGACCTGAATGAGATAATAATATGTATTTCTTTTGTATGAAATATGTATTACATGCAATTTGTGGGTTGAGGCGTTACATTCAAGAACGAGTTCGGGGTTAAGAAATTCTTCAGACTGACTAAGGCCTTCAAGTATTCCACCACTCCACTTTAATGGTTTCAGAATGTCATCAGAGAAAGACTGGGCAGACCTCATGTGCCGATAAGAGAAGGACAAGAACTCATTCATGGCATCTCCACAGTCATTCAGTTCAAAGGACTGATGATGCGTTTCTGGAAGATATCTAGAGGAGACCATGAATGAAGTATTTTTGTAATGTAATTTCATTTTCACTCCATCCTTTTGTAAGAATTCATCCAACACCTAGTCCAAAGAAAAAATTTGGCAAAGGATGTTTTTCTTTTAATTTTGCCTCTGTCTTTCACTTATTCTTTGATTGTTCGTAGATTAGCCAATGTTTGTCTTTTCATTACTTAGGGGGAGATTGTTAGACACCATAACTCATATTTATAAAGTAATGAAAAACAAAAAGTATGAAAGAGCAGAAGGCCGATGGAAGACTTTCAGGCGAAAAAACTAAGTGTCCAATACAACCAGAAGGCCGATGAACGTCCAGAGATGCGATGAACTGCACATCTTCATAACCCCTCTGGTTACCAACACTTGGAGTCTTTCATGACAGTTCAACCAGAGGCACCCGATGAAGAAGATATCAAGACATGGTTGAAGAACGCCCCATAGAAGACAGCTGGAGATGAAAATCCACAGCTGGATTCTCCAAAGATTTACTTTGTTTTATTTACTTTCCATATGTCTAGATAGCTTTCCTTTCCATAAGAGATTTGCTAAATATCTTCCATAGATAACAATCTCCTTAACTACCTTTCTAGTATAAATAGGCTTTACGTTTCATGTAATCCTTTACGCTTTCCGCCTAATCATTTGAATAAAGTGAATCATTCAGCACTCAAGTATATTCTTGAATATTCATATTTGTGTTCTTGAGTGTTCTTCATTAATTCATCCACATGACATATTTAGGTTATTCGTAGCTTAAATGTAAGTGTTATTAAGAGATCTAGGATCAACAAAGATTAAACATATTGAGACCAAATATCATTTTATCAGAGATCATGTTATGAATGGTAATATTGAACATCACTTTGCTCCCACTGATTACCAACTCACTGATCTTTTAACAAAGCCTCTTGATGAGACAAGATCTAACATATTGATCAGCGAACTTGGAATGCTAAACGCTGAAGATTAATTTCCTTCAGCTATACGCATTAATCAGTAAGTGAAATGATTTAGTGTTCTTATTCTATCACTGAACTCGTGAGTAAATATATCTCTTCTCTCTAAGGTATGTATACTCGCTCTTCTTCATTAAAACTTAAAACTATCACTGAAGCTTTTCTTCTTTAGTGATCAAAACGTTTTAAAAGTTTGTTTCAGTGACTCTTTCTGTCGCTGAACATTTTAAGTAAGTACATCTCTACTATACATATCATTTCTTAAAATCAAAATGATCACTAAACCTTTCTTTTTCAGTGATTCAAATGTTTTCAAAAGATAGTTTCAATGTTTCTCTTATCACTGACTCTTATATAGGAATATATTCTTCTAAGATATTAAACCATCACCGAAGCTTTTCTTCTTTAGTGATCAAATGTTTTAAAAAGTCTTTTCATTCAGTGATTCTTCTGATTACTGAACTCTTTCAAAACCCTTCATATTCTTTAAAAAGTGGCTTTTGATTTTCTTAAAACCTTATTGTTTTAAAAGAAATAGATTATGAACTGTTTTAATGACGTCATTCTTTTTTGCCAATACGAGTTGCTTTGAGACGCGCATAAAAGTCTTACACACGCGACCTCTTCCAAATTCCATCCAATCATGGATGAAAACGTGCTACTTTTTCATCATGACACTTCCTCAACAGTCGTATTTTTCTCTCTCATTTTTCTTTTTCTCTCTCCTCCTACCTATAAATATGAGACTTCTCTTCTCATTTTTTCTTTATTAGATTGTGGTACCAAGGAATGAAACAACTCTATTTGCTTGCAATGTTATGCCTATCAAAGGTTCAATTGGATGAATCTGTCAAGTCAAGGTGTTCTACCTTTGCGTAGTCTCGGTCCACAATGACAGTGGAAGGCCTTTCGTTTTCGGCAGCTAAGGAGGCGCCAATAAAAGAGAAAGTTTGCGCATGGGCTCATTATCTCATTCATACTAATAGCAGTCAGTCAAGAACTACCAGCTTCTTTTCTTTGCTATTGAATCTGCTACAGGAAAAATTGTTGGAACCTCATGGCTAAGGATAAGGTAATGGAATTGATAGAGAAATTGGTTCCCGAGAAACTATGTTCCCTTTGTAAAGCTTTCAAAATCTTTGACGAACCTCTGCCAAAACAGATTTGCAAGCAAGAACTACAAAGTAAGAACGCTCAAAACCTTCGACCTTTTCTCCTAAATCTTTAAGATAGATACTCTTTCTTTTATATTTTGAATTGTTCTTCTTCTTTTTCAATGAAACTGTGTTTGCTTCTCTAAGAACTTGTTCTCTTAAAATACAAACATTAAGATTATTAACACATTCTCTTACTTGGTGATAATCTAAAGTTTCAAAACACTTATTATTCTTAAAAAACCCTAATATTTTCTTTATGGATGTTTCTAAAGAAGTTTAATTGTTCTAAAACTTAAAAGATCACATCTTAATCTTAGACTACTAACAAAATCGTTATATCTTATTTCTTACCTCTTACAGAAAATGGCTGCCAAGAATGTGAACTTTTCACTCGATGACGTGACCTTCAAGGCAAAGAAACATGTCGCCTTGTTCGACATTCCTTCAAACAAATCTTTCTACGAGGATGATGCTACCTTCCTCAATATTTCACCAATCGCCTACGCTCTCACCCAAGAACCTGTCATGGTGAAGGAAGCTCTTCAGCAATTCTGGATGACTGCTAAAGTAGTGCAGAATACTTACAAGCACGGTCAACAGGTGGAGAAAATCTCCCTCACCTTCAACCGTATGACCGTCAGCTTTGGCGTCACCATGCTAAGGCATGCTCTTCAATTTCCCAAGGGTCCATTCATCAGCGATCCTTCAACTGAAATCATCATCACCTGTCTCGGTGATATTGGCGACGCATGGCCAATGAAGAAAGACTCCAGCGAACCTCTCAAGTTGATGTTGAAGATCAAGAAGAACCGCATGTCTGCGGTATGGCAGTACCTGTTCTTCCACTTCATCCAGTGCATGGGAGGCAAGACTAGAGGTCAAGATCAAGCCTCAAGGGTCGTTCTCAACATCGGTGTTTCTGTCATCCACCAACTCCCTATCAACTATGCGGCTGTGATCTTCGAGGACCTGGCGCTGAAAACAGGCGCTGAAAACAAGCGCCAGAGGGAGAAGGTTGTTCCATACACCAAGTTTCTTTCCATGGTGTTCGCCAAGATCTTTAATGACAAGTACTCCAAGAAAGGTAACCTTCCTATCTGTAAGCTTAAATCCAGGAATCTGTATCATAAGTTGAGATATGGAGATACTGCACTCTCTATTATTGTGCAACTTGTCTCTTCTTTCTCTCCTTATTCTCCTTCTAAGGTGGTTAAGACTAAAATAAACCCCCCGAAGTCTATCCCGACCACCTCCACCTTCTCTAGGTAAAAACTTTTTAGAATACTTAAAAGGGATTCTAACTTGCTTTGAAGATAAGCGTAAGTGTTCTTAGATGTGTGTATGATCACTTGTGTGTATGCACGTAGTTTGCATGGAGAGAACACTCATCTATTTATATCTATTGCATTAAATGCACATTTAATGTAATGCAGTAGGGTTTGAACACGCGTCAAGCTTTTAGAGAAAAGCTTGTCTTTTGCTATAGTGAATAGTACAAAAGCCTATTCATGAGCAGACATCCTTTCATGGAGTTGGTGGGTAATAGAGTCAACTAATCGGCTCTATACCGTACTATACTCTAGAAAGGTTATGGGTTTGTCCTTTGCATGTGGAAGGACAAGACAAAAGCAATCTTGCACAACAATCTTCTTTTGATAATTGAATGCTGGAATAACCCTGAAGGTCTCTTCAGCATTCGCTGAGGCTTGGGCAGTATTCACATATATCTTGACCAGGTTGTAATCACTAAATGTTGCTTCAGATCACAAACACGCTAGTCTCTAATCTTCAGTTTCAGTCTTCGACTTTTGCTGAAGGTTCTTTGGTGTGAGTTTTGTCTTCTTGAAGTATCGCTGTCGGTGATAGATTACAATACATGTCTCAGCGATCACTTAATAGATTCAGTGATGATCGCTGGAACTGAAAGACAAAAACATAATACTTCGTAAAAGGTAAAAGGGATTATCATCAAATCAATGAGAGAGAGGATCAACAATCTCCCCCTATTTGATGATAACAAAGCAACATAAAGAAAGTTGCCTTATCAAATAACAGTAAGGAAAAGTTACATATAAAGTACATGTCTCTTTTTAACTGTTTTGGATTGTCAGTCAATGTAAGAGAACACTGGAACTCAAAGACATGTGTCCCTATTATCTAGCCAGAATCTGATGTATGCGAGATGTTCCATCGAGCATAGATGTAACTCAAACATTCTTTGGAAGCTGACTTCACCTTCATAGTCAAGGAAGATATATCCTAACTCAGGTTTTATATGCACAGTGTTGGGTATGTAAGGACCTTTCGCTGACAATGACAGGTTCAACATGGAAATGTCTGGCTTCTTCGAAGCCTTCAGGACTTCATCTAAGGAGAAATTTGTTTCATGTTCATTCCTCAAGAGATGGTCCGTCATTAGGAATTGAAGGTCTTTTTCTTCTTCCATCTTTCTTCAGAGTTGGCTTTTTAGGTACAACGACATACCTGGACATCTTCTTGATCAGCTTGCTGATGATGTCTTTGATAATCGTCTTATGTGTTGATTTTGAGCGCTGAATGACTTGGTGGATCTCCAGCCATTCACTGTATCCATACTCGCTGAGGTAGGAAGGATACTCGATGATCGCATCAAGGTTATCCCTGGTGATGAGTATTGAGACCAGTAACCCATCGTCTTTCATCCGTCCGCTGATGGTGATGTTTGAAGTAGGATGAGGGCTGACTCTCTTTTGTAGGCATTCTTCGATCCATCATCTGTCGCACTCAGCCAACTTAAGATTTTTCTCGCGTTTAGCTTCTGCAATAGAGAGAAGATTAGCTTGGGCCTGGACAATGTTCACCATCTTTTTGGATTTCTTTCTTGGAAGAAATTTGGCAGCAAGAGACTTGGCTAGCTTCAAGCTGTCCTTAGTCTGTTTACAATGAAGGTTTAGTTCTTCCTCAACCTTGAACACCTCGAGTCTTTCAGCTTTTGTCAGGAAGTCGGACCTACCACAACTAAAGGTACGAAGAGAAATTTTTACTCTATTTTGGTTGAATGGCTCCCTGAACTGAGACATTTGCAGGTCGGTGGGAGCGCTGGGGGATGGGTTTTCAGGACCCATTCCTCCAACCGACCGCAGGTAATTGTGGGAATGGAGAGTTGATATATCAACGTTATAGTGGTAAAGCTAGATGAGTCGTTATATAAAGGTTCTAGAGGTTTGAACAGTACCTTAAGATTGCCTTCTTCAGTAACACCTTTGTCTTTCAACTTGGCATTCTGGTGCTTTCCTTGACTGGCCTCTTTCTCCTTCTCCCTTTGCTCCCCCTGGGATGCAGAATCCCTGAGGGCGACACCTTTCATGGCACCGACAGGCCTCTAATACTGAATAGTGAAGTCGTCATCATCGTCGTCTTCATCATCATCATCGTCCAAGTCTTTGCCAACGTTAGGAAGGTCGGGAGACTCACCATCTTCATCATCATCCAGATCACCAGCATTAGCTGCAGAGGTGACTGGAAGATCATCGTCGCGAGCTTCAGCGTCAGCTCGGACGACATCAACATTCTTAGCTACAGGAGCTTCACAGAAAGTTAGGTCATAAGCAACATCAACTTCAGCTTTAGCCTCGGTCGCTGCAACAATAGTTTCAGGGGCAGCAACAGCATTGGAGGGACCAGGTTCAGACCTTGTCACCCACTCTTTGGCAATGAATTTCGTGTAATAGCCAAAGAAATGGTCGATGATGCGGATCTGGAGCACCATCATCTCTTCGACTCTATCGTAGCTCGAGCGAGGACAACGGAAGCCTCACGTGTCTGATCGAGCTGGTCATGGTCTTCAGCAGTGAATGAAGGTTCAGGTGCTGGAACTTCCTGTTGGAGAGCAGCCAAAATCTGCTGCATCAGCTCCGTATGCTGAGTAAGGTGAGAGTTTGCTTCATCGGCCTTGTTTGATAAAGCATTGACGACCTCAGCGTTGGCTTGGATAGCCACTTGCATCGTAGAGAGGTGGTCCTGACCCCTTGTACTTTAGCCCGGACGACTGAGAGGTCAGCAACTACTTCATCCCTTTGAGACATGCCCTTATGGACTTTGTCCATTTTTATGAGAACAGTCTCAATGGCAGGGAGGAGCAACTTTACATCTTCAGCCATGTCATACGCATCTTCCATGGCTAGTTCTGAAAATGGACCTGAAAAAGATTAAGAGTGAGCATAAGAAAGCTCGGGATTAGTAAAGGTGAAAGGGTAGGAAGATGGAGTACTTGAAGGATTAACGCTGGTGCGCTCCATGGTGCCTACGAAAGGATAGGCTCCAGTTTGCTGAGTTGCTTCTAGAGGAGTAACCTTAGGTCCAATGGTGGGTGTTTCATCAACAGGGAGGACATTCGCTGATGAATCATAAACACATGTGTAGAGACCAAAGATAGAGGGGATGAGAAGATGGCTGAGAGTGATGGTAGTGGGTGTTCAGCAGTGGCGATGCTGATATTCTCACCTTTAGGGATTTGGGTTACTGAGGCGGTCGGGAGAGGAGCCACTAGTACGACAGTGATTTCAGATATTAATGAAGAGCAGGGAAGGCAAGCTGAAAGTGCCTTGGAGGTAAGGCTAGATTCAATAGCTGAGACTTTTTGAGAGGTCACAACTAGAGACGTGGTTGTCCCTTTTCTAGCCTTCTTCGCCCTCGAAGGAGAACCAAGAGTTGGTTGAGAGGATGGGCATTTGGAAGAGTGGTTGGGTTAGACTTAGGAGGGTTTTTCTTGAAGAATAGGAGGAATTGAAGAGTGTTGCACAACAGCAGAAAGTGCAACATCTCCATCCCTCAGCTTGTGATCCTGAAACCTGGATCCAAGTTTGTAGATAGGAAGGTTACCTTCTTTGGAGTATTTCTCGCCGAAGTTCTTGGCGAACACCATCGAGAGGAATCTGGTGTAAGGAATGACCTTCAACCTCTGGCGCTTGTTCAGCTACAGCGCCAGGTCATCGAAGATCATTGGAGCATAGTTGATGGATCGACGGCCGATGACAGACACGCCGATAGTGAGAGCGACCCTAGATGCTTGATCTTGTCCTCCAGTCTTTCAACCCATGCTCTGGATGAAGTGAGAGAAGAGGAACTGCCACACCGCTGACATGCGGTTCTTCTTTATCTTTTACAGCGACTTGAAAGGCACGGTGGAGTCTTTTTTCATTGTCCATGGGTAGCCAATATCATCGAGGCAAGCAATGATGTCTTCCGTCGAAGGATCACTGGCAAATGGACCCTTGAGAAAATGAAGAGCATGCCTTAGCGTTGCCACGCCAAAGCTGATGGTCATTCGGTTGAAGGTGAAAGAGATATTCTCCACCTGTTGACCGTTTTGTCAATGTCTTGTACCACTTCAATTGTCATCCAGAATTGCTGAAGGGCTTCCCTCACCATGACAGGTTCATGGGTGAGAGCGAAGGGGATAGGAGACATTTTTAGGAAGGCAGCACCATCCTCCTAGATGGTTTTGTTGGGAGGAATGTCTAACAAAAAGACACGTCTTCAACGGAGAAGTTCACGTTCTTGGCAGCCATTGGCTGTTGTAGTTAAGAAATAAGATATAACAGTTTCTGTTAGTAGTCCAAGATTTAGAATGTGATCTTTTTAAGTTTTAGAACAATAAAACTTCTTTTGAAAAATCAACATAGAAGATATTAGGGTTTTTCAAGAAGAATAGGTGTTTTTGAAACTTTAAATTATAACCAAGAAGAAGAATGTGTTATTAATCTTACTATTTGTGTTTTAAAAGAATAAGGTTCTTAAATAAACAAACACAGTTTCATTAGAAGAAGAAGAACAATTCAAAGTTATAGAAGAAATATCGACCTTAGAGTTGTTAGAGAAAAAGGTCGAAGGTTTCGAGCGTTCTTGCTTGCAAATTCTTTTTGGCAGAGGTTCGTCAAAGATTTTTTGTAAGCGTAAAGAAAATATGAGAGGAAAGGTCTCATATTTATAGGTAGGAGGAGAGAGAAAAGAAATAGGAGAGAGGAAAATACGACTGTTGAGGAAATGCCATGATGAAAAATATAGCATGTTCTCATCCATGATTGGATGGAAGTTGTAGAAGGTTGCGTGTGTCAGACTTTTACGCGCGTCTCAAAGCGACTCGTATTGATAACAGAGAATGTCGTCATAAAGATGGTTCATTAACTATTTCTTTTAAAAACGAAAAGGTTTTAAGAAATTCAAAGAGTCACATTCAGTGATAAGAGAATCACTGAATAAAAACCTTTTAAAACATTTCATCACAGAAGAAGAAAAGCTTCAGTGATGTTTTTGTTTTAAGAAAGGAAAATATCTTAGAATAATATATTTCCATAAAAGCGTCGGTGATAAGAGAATCACTGAAACTATCTTTTAAAAACTTTTTTATCATTGAAAGAGAAAAGGTTCAGTGATCAATTTGATTTTAAGAAAAGATAAGTATAGTAGAGATATACTTACTTAAAATGTTAAGTGATAGAAAGAGTCACTGCAACAATCTTTTAAAACGTTTTGATCATTAAAGAAGGAAAACTTCAGTGATAGTTTTAAGTTTTAAAGAAAAAGAACGAGTATACATGTAACACCCATTTTTTTACCATAAGAAATGTTACGTAATCTAAAACAGATTTTCCGAAAGCACTCCAAAAAAAATAATGGCTAAATTAAAACTTTAGACCGTTTACAGCGGAAGACTTTAAAAGAATAAATATATAACTTAATGTCAGCCCGTCCCATATCGGGTTGCTTTACAAATTTATMTATCATAGATGATTGCACCTAAATATTGAACTTAAATGGACTAGACAAGTCTCTATGTATGCCMTTCTTTTTCTTTGTCCAACCTRAAACCTTCTGTYCYWGAGATGCATACTATAGTCAGCTTATAAAGCTCAGTGAGTTCATGGTTTGCATGGGTAAAGATCATTTCACATCATACATATCAACTTGTAAACTTTGTACCAAATAGTATGCATTTTCTTAATAACATGCAACACTTAAAAAAAAGAGATCTCATAAATTGTCTGTCGGGTATGAGTCATTTACTCACTAGCATTCCCTAAGTTGTCCGACCTGCACCTGTCTAGACACTCATTACGGGGTTGTGCCACTTGTCATGTGACTTCTTGGTCAAATGCTCACCCRCTAAAACTGATCATRAAACTTTCAAATGAAATAACATGCTAGAGTTATTTGAAAACAAAATAAACACATAGCATACAACTAATCATAAAATAACATACATGTAAAATATATCRTGTATGTAAACTGAAACATCATGCATATGTACACATTATCATATAAATCATATAATGCTCGAAAATARATWTATACATAGRTATGCATCCCATTGTAAGTCTCATGAAGACTCACCTGATTGCGTATAGATTGACTACTGATAGCTCTTGACCAAATGCCTACACATTTCATACCATAATATCTCATTAACGTCTAATTTCTCACAAAGTCAGCAAAAGTCAACTATTGTCATGACAATTCTGACCCAACCTAAAGTCAAACTTCGTATCCGAGCATCTTAATATGTCTCAAACAACTCTATTTGACCCATCATTAAAATCCACATGGGTCAAACATGTTAAAAGTCAACCCTTGGTCAATTCGGTCAAACTTGACTAAGTTTAGTCAAACCCCAAGTCTAAAACTCGATGGCATCGCAAAAACATTTTAATATCTCATAATCCCATCTCTCTAAATTAAAACGTCACAATAATTACTTTACTCAAATTACGGCGCTTAAATCATCAAAACAATTTACTGATTTATATAAGCAACCTCAGAAAATAAACAATTAACTAATATTAATATTCAAAAAAATAAATAATAAATTAATTATATACTAATTCAATTTAATGTAGTAACTAATTTAGAAATTAAATTAATTAGTTAATATAAACTAATTAACTAAATTTGAAATTTATTAACTTGGGTCAATTAACAAATTCCTATAACTTAAGTATTCAAATTAAACCCAAAAAATATAGCCTTCTTTTGTTAAAACAATAAGGGCCTAAAATATAGTCCAATAGGTATCTTTGGTAAATAAAAGAGGAAGCCCAACACTAGCCCAAACATCCATCATATCCATGTCTCATACCAGATGCAAAGGCTACCTCACGACAGCAGCTTCTTCAGGCCGATTGACCTTGTTTTTTGTCCGAATTCGTTGATTCTTTTTGCTAAAACTCAAGAAAATCATTTTCCTTAATCATAGAAACAAAAATCAACGAAAACCATCGAGTATTGAGTCTCATACGCTCGTTTAAAGTTATGGTCTCAACACCACTCGAAAATCAATAAAAAAAAACTCAAAATCGAACATTCAAAACTAAAATCTGAGACATATGGCTACTAAGGTTTCATAGAAGACCTAAAAACAAAGCCAACCATATAAAGAACTCAAAATTTGGTTGAGTATTTTACCTCCAATCGTTAATAAACGTAGCTTTTCGAACTCGAACTTCAACCTCCGATTTCTCTTTCGAAACTCGATGAAACTTCGGTTTTCTTGAAGCAAAAGTGTAGAGCAAAGTGTTGGCTACAAATATCTGTTTTTTTTTGTCTTAATAGTTGAAAATTCGAACAGATATAAAGCTTCAAAGGAGAGGTCGTTTTCACGTTTCTGAATTTGCAGATCTAATATATTTACAAAACAGGTCCTTCTGGGTTGGACCTGTTAACATCTGACCCGACCCCTTAACTTTCATAGCATTCGGCCGACTGGCTCTTTTACTTTTGACATCTTTACACATTTTACCCCTATTATGACATCTTCCTTCATTTTTAATCTGATTTTCAAATATGTTTATATTTTATTAATTTTTTTCTAATAAAATAAAACTCATTTTATTTTATTTTCCTTGTTTTTTTTTGCTTTCTAATTTATTTATTTACCTAATTTTGGGGTGTCACAAATTTCCCCTCCTTTAAGAAATTCCGTCCTCGGAATTGTACTGGCTAAGCTAATGGGAATTCTTAGTTCTTATCTATTTTTCAACTAGCATGACATTTGAACCATAGAAGTTCCAATTCATTTAATATCATTACTAGTTCCAAAGATGTAGTCTTGTTCTTCGATCTTTCGTTTCCTGACTAATACATCAACAATATCTTCTACATAAATGAGTTTGTTGATGACTTCGACACTTTGTCAAAACTTATGACAGGTGACTTATCAGCTAAAACTTCCTCGATTTTGACATAAAATATCGATTGTTCACTTTGTAACTATGTTGACCAACTTGGTTGATTACTTCTATAAGTTCTTACACTAACTCTTTTGTCCAAAATACTTTGGACCTTATTTACTTTACTTACCATAATACAATCAAACCCTTCCAAAGTAATGTCTTTAACATCCATCCATCTTTGATCTAAACTCTCCCATTGGCATAACTTTACATGTACTATGCATTTCTATTAACCCATGTTGTTATTTATCTTATACTGGTAACATATGTGACTATTGCACTTTCATGCATCTAATGCAGAAGTTATGCAGACATAACTTTCATGGTTGAAAATGAAATTAYTWRATGTATCATTCCATAACTGAACATTGTTGGAAGTATTCATCAAACATGATGGACGATAGGTAAGCACTACTCATGATACTTTATCGAACATGATACATGTAACATCTGACTTGAGCAAACCCCAAATAACCAATTTTATAAAATATAATTTATTGACTATTGGGACCAAAATTGATCCTAATTATTCTAAAAGTTTTAACAAAGCAATCGGGGCCACGGATGGAAAATCTGAAGATGCTGCTGAAAACGACTAAGTCTGGAGGAAGACCAGAGGCGATGAATTGGTCCAGAGGCAGGCGATGGACCAGAGGCTGCTGAAATGACTAAGT
>NC_037540.1:32457024-32462109 GCF_001531365.2 Cynara cardunculus var. scolymus | reverse complement strand
CGATGAAAATGGACCAACCCTTTGAAACACACAGATCTGGACATAACATTAATTAACCTCAAAATATGGGATATTAATTTTCTAGAAAAAC
The DNA here is from genome assembly GCF_001531365.2 of Cynara cardunculus var. scolymus. NCBI lineage: Eukaryota > Viridiplantae > Streptophyta > Magnoliopsida > Asterales > Asteraceae > Cynara > Cynara cardunculus. Next base: position 32,462,018 of record NC_037540.1, on the reverse strand, counting down.
TTCGAAATATCCGTTCTATTTTAGTGATAAAACCACCCGAAACATAATTCCAAACCGGATATAACGGATTTTTACTTACAACCCGAATTAAGTAGCAAAAGAATACGGGAAATATTTATAACCGGAACATGACTATATATAAGCTACACTTACTACAACTATGAGATACAGTAATAAGCTACTATTTACCCAAAAGCAAGATCGATATCTTCAAGATCCCCGATAAATCTTCAAGTCAAACAACGGGTTCTTTCTTTTTGTCCGTCTTCTTTCCTGATAGAGGTTGCCACTTAAATGGTAAGCCAACGCTTACTGAGTTAAATAGTTAAGTATTACATATCAATATCGCACATGTTCATAAACATACATAATAAACTCTTATCAATAAAAGAGTTCAAGACATCATCCAAATGCAAACCGAGACTTACCAGGAACCGAGTGAACAATTACGTACCGGATGCTAAGATCATAGGATTCCAAATTCAAATCACCATAGTATACCATACCATTGATGCTCAATACAACAAGGAGACATGATCAACGACCAAATATAATCAACAACGTTAGAATACCAATAATTATCAAGATTCAAGAGATCGAATCGGTAAACATAACGAAGACAGTGCATCACCCTGTCCTTCACCTCCCGGGCTCATGCCAAAGTCCGAGTCATAATCATACATTACGGGAAACCTTGCACTGCCCGCCTTCATCTACCGGGTATGTGCCAAGGTTCCCTACTCATTGCTCTTTCTCCTATTCGAGAAATGTGTATTCACAACCGCAGAAAGTCTCACTCGTCCAACCCGGGATCTTGAATTCACCATAAACTTCCGACGTGTCACACGAAGTAGTACCCGTACTATGGCGTACAATTCAAGGAACAAAACAACGAGTCCGGATCCATAAAGCAAACAGATGTACCGAGAAAATTATAAGGAATCGACTCAAGAGATGGAATCAAAGACAAATCAAGATCGTGTGACTCCATTCAAGACCGAAAACATTCATATGAAAATATATATGTTCAAATCAATATGTAACAATTAACTATATAACTCACCGGGAAACCGTATAATACCGAAAAGCTCCGAATTGAGCTCACAAAGCAAGTCCAATCTACCACACTTAGATTGCTTCAAAGCATCAAAATATGTCTTAATTACCCCCTGGAGTAAATTTACAAAATCTCATAAGCAACCAATATAAGAAAATCATGATTTACACATATTCTATTTGAACATTTTACCTAAATTTCTATGTACAACTGCTGCATGCAGAATTGTTTTGCCCATTTTAAGCTCGAATTCATGTGTTGATAATAAAATAAGAATTAAACTAGACTCTAATATCTAACTAAGGAAATTGGCCTCACCTCATTTGGATTTTTCTATGATTTTATACAGTTTTTCAAAGTCTGCAYACTTTCAATGCATTCAAAAGTCGAAATTCTCATTTTCATACATTTTTGTCAAACCATTTCGATTCCAAACCATTCCAACTTCTGAATCTCAACTTAATATAACATATTTGACATAAACAGCCAAAATACAACCTTTATTTTATTATTTATATTGTCTCCCAAATCATTGACTTAATCAAGTCAAAGTTCATATTATGAACTTGCATAAATCTCGATAATCTCTTGAATCTAATGACAATTTCATGCCATAAACACTAAAATGCGCTCATTTTATACACTTAAGATCAAACCCATATGAAACCCTAACTCTAACTCAACATGCAATCCATATAACAAGAATGTCAACCAAGAACATGTGCAAAGAATGGATTATACCTTACTTGATGCTCAAATCCTTCAAAGATCTTGTAGTTCTTCTTTGATTTGAGTTGAATCGAGCCTATGTGTGTGGTAATCGCACCTCTAGTGTGTGTGTGAGTTTTGGACTTAGATGACATGAAAAATGGGCCACAAATCCAATTTATAATGCTAAAACTCGAGTTCGGCCGGGTTGGCCCGGCTCGGTACCCATTTTGACTATCAACACTTAAAATATTTATAACTTTTCGCTCGGACCTCCGTTTTCTATGAGGTTTTCDCCTACACGTTCATAAAGAGAAAATATATAACATCCAACAAAAATATTCCAGAAAAGATCTCCCAAAAAATCCGTTTTACGTATTTATTTGACGTGATATTTTCCAAATCCTCTAATATATTCTTAAGAAATAAAATTMTAAAACTTCAGACCCAAACTCCCACTAAATCATAAGTTCTATTTAACCCAATAATTAAATATACTAAGCAAATAATTGGGCATATTAGAAATTGGATGTTACAAATACCTCCTCCTTTTGAGGATTTCATCCCCGAAATCACTGTTGTGGAAATAAAGATGGGTATTTCGCCTTCATCTCATCTTTACGCTCTCACATTCAATTTGGTCCCCAATGGTCTTTCCACTTGATCAATACCAAGTCTACTTCCTTATTACGTAGTTTCACTTTTCTCTCGTTCAGAATTGATTATGGTTCTTCAATGTATCTTAATTTCTCATCTACTTTGATTTCGGCAAAGGGCACCGTCTCTTCATGTTTACCCAAGAATTTACGTAAGTACCCGACATGAAACACATCGTGTATCCCCGTAAGTTCCTCCGGTAACTCTAGTCGATAAGCTTGTTTTCCGATACGCTCCAATACTTTGAACGGGCCAATAAATCGTGGACTTAACTTACCTTGTTTTCGGAATTGAAGTACACCTTGCCAAGGAGAAACTTTCACCATTACCATATCACCCACCGAGAACTCGATTGGCCTTTTGCGACAATCTGCATAAGACTTTTGACGATCTTGGGCAGCTCTCATTCTTTCGCGAATAATCTGAATTTTGTCATGAGTGATCTGAATGAGTTCGGGACCAACTAAAACTTTCTCTCCCGTCTCTCGCCAACACAAGGGTGTACGACACTTACGTCCGTATAAAGCCTCATAGGGAGCCATTCCAATTGTCGAGTGGTAGCTATTGTTGTAAGAAAACTCAACCAAGGGTAGGTGAGTATCCCAACTACCACCAAATTCTAAGACACATGCGCGTTGCATATCCTCGAGAGTCTGAATGGTTCGTTCTGATTGACCATCGGTCTGAGGATGCTAGGCCATACTAAACGCATGACGTGTTCCTAACTCTCGTTGAAATCTAGTCCAAAAATTAGAAGTGAATCGAGAGTCGTGATCAGAGATAATCTTCACTGGTACACCGTGTCGCGAGACAACTTCATCAATGTACAACCACGCCCATCGATCCATAGAGTATGACTCTCGGACAGGTAAGAACAATGCAGATTTGGTCAATCGATCAACTATAACCCAAATATTGTCGTGTTGTAGTTGGGTCTTCGGTAGTTTAGTAACCAGATCCATCGTTAATTCCTCCCATTTTCACATCGGTACCTCAAGAGGCTGTAAACTACCATACGGTTTCTGGTGTTCAGCTTTTACTTGTAAGCATGTGGTACATTTCTCAACATAATGTCCAATATCAGTCTTCATCCTAGGCCACCAGTAATCTAAACGAAGATCTTGGTACATTTTGGTACTTCCTGGGTGTATTGATAATCGCGACTTATGTGCTTCTGCTAAAACAACATTTTGTATGCCGCGAAGTTTGGGGACCCAGATTCGGGTCTTAAATACCTTCAAGTCACGTCCATCTTCAGAGAGAGAATCAATGTATCCTACCATTCGTTCTACTTTAACATTCTTAGGCTTCAAAGCCTCAATCTGCCATTTCTGAATATCATCAAATAGATTATTTTTAACCGACGTGTGAATGATAGAATAACATAGAAGTCCAGAACGCGTCTTCGTACTCAGAGCATCTGCCACTACATTGGCTTTACCCGGATGATATAGTATCTCACAGTCGTAATTTTTGATGAGTTCCGTAGCACGTTGCTGACGCATGTTCAAGGTCTGTTGATCAAATAAATACTTTAAACTCTTGTGGTCAGTATAAAGTTGACACTTTGTACCATAGAGATAGTGTCACCAAAGCCTCAAAGGAAATACCACCGCTGCTAATTCAAGGTCATGAGTAGGGTAGTTCTTCTCATAATCTTTCAATTGGCGAGAAGCATATGCAATCACCTTGCCTCGCTGCATCAAGACACATCCAAGACCAAGTCGAGATGCGTCACTATACACTATAAAGTCTTCGTTACCCTTAGGTAGAGCAAGTATAGGCACATGCGTCAAACATTCCTTTAAAGTTTGAAATGCTTGATCTTGGGCCTCATTCCATTCAAATTTAGCATCTTTACGAGTCAAAGAGGTTAATGGTACTGCGATCTTAAAGAATTCCTTGATAAATCATTGATAGTACCCTGCCAGACCCAGAAAACTCCGAACTTCCGAAGCGTTCATTGGTTGCTCCCATTCTTGAATTGCTTCGATCTTGGCTGGGTCTACAGAAATACCGTCTCCGGATACGGTATGCCCCAAGAATTGTACTTGGCAAAGCCAAAATTCACATTTTGAGAATTTTATACAGATTCATTCTTTTCTCAACAATTCTAGCATTTGACGTAAGTGTGTAGCGTGTTCATTTTCGGACTTTGAGTAAACCAAATTATCATCGATGAATACGATCACAGCCTTGTTGAGCATATGATAGCATACTCGATTCATTAAGTCCATAAACGCTGCAGGTGCGTTTGTAAGTCCGAATGGCATTACGAGGAATTCGTAATGCCCATAGCGGGTCCGAAAGGCAGTCTTGGGTAGGTTGTCCTCCCGTACCTTGAGTTGGTGATAGACAAACCGTAAGTCGATTTTAGAAAAATATCTCACTCCTTGCAACTGATCAAAAAGACCGTCAATTCGCGGTAATGGATATTTGTTCTTTATAGTTACCTTGTTAAGCTCACGGTAATCTATACACATCTGGAAAGTTCCGTCTTTCTTCTTAACGAACAGGACTGGAGCACCCCAAGGAGATGTGCTTGGTTGGATAAAACCCTTGTCTAATAATT
>NC_037540.1:32454365-32455589 GCF_001531365.2 Cynara cardunculus var. scolymus | reverse complement strand
ACAGCACTTGAAACTCTTCCCATGTCGTTCTATCCCTAGTATTAGGATCCATTGATTGATATGTGGAATTCCACCAAGTGAGTGCACGATCGATAAATGTCGCTGTAGCATAACGTACTTTATCCTTCTCCTGTACGTAAACAATCCTGAATACTTTTTCAGTGTTTTCGACCTATTGCATTGCAAGTACTGGGTCTGTCTGTCCCGAGAACTCTGTAGTGCCACTACTTCTAAATGTTTTAAATGAAGGTCGGTCCGATCTTGGTTTGGGTATGTCTTCATTAACCGGCTTCGGTCCTTGGACAACCGGATTCTAAGCATTATCTGGATTTTGCACTTCAGATAACTTTGTTTCAAACTATATTCTTTGTTCTCGTAGAGCAGCCCGTGTTTGATCATTCATTATTTTCAATAACCTCTCAGTACGAGGTGATAGTTGGGCTTCATCATCATTGTCAACATTTTCTTGGACATTCCCTTTAAGATTGAGGTTTTCATCCCCAATTTCTTGAGTAACCGGCGCATTGCTAGATGCATCGTGATCAGACATCGCACTGAAATTATAATACATATAGAAGTCAACTAATATTCTATCCCTTGTATCCCAACAAATCCTAAGTCTCACCTATTGGTCTATATCCCATATAATCATAACCTAGTCAATGTACAATGTCAATACCTAAGTTTGAGTTCGAATATCATTAATGATATCCAGTTCACTCAAACCACAGCTCTGATACCATATTTGTAACATCTGACTTGAGCAAACCCCAAATTACCAATTTTATAAAATCTCCAATAAAATATAATTTATTGATTATTGGGACCAAAATTGATCCTAATTATTCTAAAAGTTTTTAAAAAGCAATCGGGGCCACAGATGGAAAATCTGAAGATGTTGTTGAAAAGACTAACTCTGGAGGAAGACCAGAGGCGATGAATTGGTCCAGAGGCAGGCGATGGACCAAAGCTGCTGAAATGACTAAGTCTGGAAGAAGTCCAGAGGCGACGAATTGGTCCAGAGGCAGGCGATGGACCAGAGGCTGCTGAAATGACTAAGTCTGGAAGAAGTCCAGAGGCGATGAATTGGTCCAGAGGCAGGCGATGGACCAGAGGCTGCTGAAATGACTAAGTCTGGAAGAAGACCAAAGGCGATGAAAATGGACCAGAGGCGATGAATTGGTCCAGAGGCGATGAAAATGGACCAGAGGCGATGAATTGGTC
>NC_037540.1:32452466-32454295 GCF_001531365.2 Cynara cardunculus var. scolymus | reverse complement strand
GAATTGGTCCAGAGGCGATGAAAATGGACCAGAGGCGATGAATTGGTCCAGAGGCGATGAAAATGGACCAGAGGCGATGAACTGGTTCAGAGGCGATGAAAATGGACCAACCCTTTGAAACACACAGATCTGGGCATAACATTAATTAACCTCAAAATATGGGATATTAATTTTCTAGAAGAACTTCGAAATATCCGTTCTATTTTAGTGATAAAAGCACCCGAAACATAATTCCAAACCGGATATAACGGATTTTTACTTACAACCCGAATTAAGTAGCAAAAGAATACATGACATACTTATAACCGGAACAAGACTATATATAAGCTGCACTTACTACAACTATGAGATACAGTAATAAGCTACTATTTACCCAAAAGCAACATCGATATCTTCAAGTTCCCCGACAAATTTTCAAGTCAAACAACGGGTTCTTTCTTTTTGTCCGTCTTCTTTTCTGAGAGAGGTTGCCACTTAAATGGTAAGCCAACGCTTAGTGAGTTAAATAGTTAAGTACTACATATCAATATCGTACATGTTCATAAACATACATAATAAACTCTTATCAATAAAAGAGTTCAAGACATCATCCAGATGTAAACCGAGACTTACAAGGAACCGAGTGAACAATTACGTACCRGATGCTAAGATCATAGGATTCCAAATTCAAATCACCATAGTATACCATACTATTGATGCTCAATACAACAAGGAGACATGATCAACAACCAAATATAATCAACAACGTTAGAATACCAATAATTATAAAGATTCAAGAGATCGAATCGGTAAACATAAGGAAGACAGTGCATCACCCTGTCCTTCACCTCTCGGGCTCATGCCAAAGTCCGAGTCAGAATCATAAATTACGGGAAAGCTCGCACTGCCCGCTTTCCTCTACCGGGTATGTGCCAAGGTCTCCTTAGTGTAGTTTTATATTTTAATAGTGTAGCTTTATATTTTCCTAGTATAAATAGTATTTTCCTTGTAATTGTGATTACCAAGTGATTAGCAAGATTGTAATCAAGATTTCAGCTGTAATATTCTCTCTCTCAATCAAATCAATCTTTGAAGATATTCTTTCTACTATTCTATTCATCTTAATTCTTGAAGATCTCATCATGTTTGTATGATTTTTGGACTTCACAATTGGTATGAAAGCAAGCTGCAGCAGTTTTGATTAGAGGATTGACCAAATTTTGCACAATTTTTCACGAATTTTTGAAGATTCTGGGTCAATGATGTTCATCACTGTTCTTGAGTGTTCTTCGTCCAGATTGGGTTTTTGAGCCTAAATCGGTTATTTTTTGAGTATTATTTGTATAGATTTACATCACTAGATTCGTTTTTGTATTTCGAACAATCTTGATTCACACTATTTTTGATTTTAAGCAAGTTTTAAACCAGTTTTAGTCGAAAATTGAGTTTTCGTATTCTGGAAAATAATCTTCAAAACTCATATTTTTTCATGTTTTGATCCAAAATTTTGGTAAAAAGTGTGAAATTTTGTGTTTTTGTTTGAATATTAGTCCGCTTAAAGCTTGTGCAATTTAGGGTGTTATCCGCTTACTTCTTGTGCGATTTAACATCCGTGTGAATTTTGAGTTGTTTGACATAGGTTTATCCGGACAACACTTGTGCGGATCATTGAACGATTTAGCCAATCCGTCTGGTAAACCGTTGATAACTTGAATGGATTAGTGTGCGATTTAAACAATCCGGCTGGTAAGTCTTTAGTAACTTGAACGGATTAGTGGGCGATTTACATAATCCGACTGGTAAGTCGTTTAAGAGTTGTGCGATTTAATAAGCGATTTAAAGAATCCGCT
>NC_037540.1:32450892-32452336 GCF_001531365.2 Cynara cardunculus var. scolymus | reverse complement strand
ATTTTCATTTTGGAATTTTGACTAAGTGTTGAAAACATCCGATTTGAGAATTTTAATTCAAATTGAGTTTTGTGCCTTATCCGTATTTCATTTTGCATAATCCGTCTGAATTTTACATATTTGGTTAAAATCTGGTTAAGTGTTTTGAGCGATTTAAGTTTGCTTGTTGTCCGGACTTCTAATCTGGATAACTTGTTGAATATTCTTTGTTGTCCGGATTTTCAATCCAGATAAGCTTGACCGGATTACTAATCCGGATAAGCTTGACCGGATTACTAATCCGGATAAGCTTTTGTGCATAAATTGTTCTAAGTGTTGAATGTGTGTGAAGTTTTGTTTTAATATTATCAGATATATTTTTATAAACTGATCCTTTAATTCAAAATTTGAACTGCAGTTGATCCTATTTCATACAAATTGATACGATGATTTCACGAGAAGCAATGGCTATTGGTACTGATACCAAACCACCTGTTCTATTTCGTGGTGATTACAATCAGTGGAGAGACAGATTTCTGAATTTTGTTRARAGAAWGAAAGAAGGAGATCTGATAATGAAATCTTTAATGGAAGGTCCTGCTGAATTCTTCCTAGAGATAGATGTTGATTTAGTAGAAGGCATACCTGCACAGAGAGTTCCTAAACTAAAGCATCAATATTCACCTGAAGAAAAAGAGAGAGCTCATGATGATGTGCTGTGCAAGTTTTATATGATGCAAGCACTAACTAATGATATTTACACCAGTATTGACAGTCATAAATCATCAGGTCATAGCATGTGGATTCAAATTGAAAAGATGATGATGGGTTCGAAAGTGGGAACTCAGCTGAAAATCACTAACTGTATTTCAGCCTATGAAGAATTCAAGGCTAAAGAAGGTGAAAGTCTTGATGATGTTTACAATAGGCTTGCCAGACTGCTTAATGAACTGAGAAAGAATGGATACAATAGAGATTAATGTTAAGTTTCTTAACAATCTCCAGTCAGAGTGGAAACCATTTGCCAATCATATCAGATTCAATAAACAATTATCTGATATYGATTTTCATGAAAWYTATGAAACTCTGAAACAAAATGAGCAAGATGTTTTGGAAATCCGAAATGCAAAGAAGAAAGAAAAAGAAGTTGCTGATCCTTTGGCTCTTGTATCTGAGAGAAAGGAAAAGAAATTAAAAAGCAGATCTGGAAAGCAAGTAAAAGAAGTTAGTCAGTCGAGTGAGTCTGAAACAGAAGACAGTAACAGCTCAGATTCAGATATCGAAATGTCAGAGATCAAACAGGCAATGGCAATGCTGACTAAAGCATTCCAGAAGAAGTTCTCAAAAAGGCCACACTCGAACAACCAAAGATTCTCGTCAGGCTCAAAATATGAATACAAAGACAAGTTTGGCGAGAAGAAGAAATATGAAGAAAAGAGGTTCGAGAAGAAATATGAGAAAAAGA
>NC_037540.1:32437012-32450792 GCF_001531365.2 Cynara cardunculus var. scolymus | reverse complement strand
CGGCATCTCTTTGTTTGGATAGAAGAAATTTATTCTTGTAGTAGTCGGTATCGCGATTTACCGGCTTCCTACAGTTTATAGCAAAGTGGCCTAACTTACCACAGTTATAGCACTTTGTATTTTCATCAGCTGTTCCTTTGATAAAATTCTTCTTTTCTTCCGGCTTTTTCTCATATTTCTTCTCGAATCTTTTCTCTTCATACTTCTTCTTCTCGCCAAACTTGTCTTTGTATTCATATTTTGAACCAGACGAGAATCTTTGATTGTTCGAGTGTGGTCTTTTCAAGAACTTCTTCTAGAATGCCTTAGTCAGCATTGCCATTGCCTGTTTGATCTCTGAAATTTCAAAATCAGAATCTGAGCTGTTACTACCTTCTGTTTCAGACTCACTTGACTGACTAACTTCCTTCACTTGCTTTCCAGATCTGCTTTTAGATTTCTTCTCCTTTCTCTCAGATACAAGAGCCAAAGGATCAACAACTTCCTTTTCTTTCTTCTTAGCATTTCGGATTTCCAAAACATCTTGCTCATTTTGTTTCAGAGTTTCATAGATTTCATGAAAATCAATATCAGATAACTGTTTATTGAATCTGATATGATTGGCAAATGGTTTCCACTCTGACTAGAGATTGTTAAGAAACTTAACATTAATCTCTATTGAAGTTTTAGAAATTCCATTCTTTGTCAGTTCATTTAGCAGTCTGGCAAGCATGTGGTAAACATCATCAAGACTTTCACCTTCTTTGGCCTTGAATTCTTCGTATGCAGAAATACAGTTAGTGATTTTCAGTTGAGTTCCCACTTTCGAACCCATCATTATCTTTTCTATTTGAACCCACATGCTGTGACCTGATGATTTGTAACTGTCAATACTGGTGTAAATATCATTAGTCAATGCTTGCATCATATAAGATTTGCAAAGCACATCAGCATGGGCTCTCTCCTTTTCYTCAGATGTATATTGATGCTTCAGTTTAGGAATTTTCTGTGCAGGTAAGCCTGCTATTATATCAGCTTCTACTTCTATGAAGTATTCAGCAGGTCTTTCCATTAAAGATTTCATGATTAGATCTCCTTTTTTCATTCTCTCAATAAAATTAAGGAATCTGTCTCTCCACATATTAGTCACCACGAAACAGAATAGATGGCTTGGTATCAGTACCAATAGCCATTGCTTATCGTGAACTCAACGTATCAAATTGTATGAATTAGGATCAACTGCAGTTCAAAGTTTGAATTAAAGAATCAGTTTACAAAAATATATCTGATAATATGAAAACAAACTTTTGCACACATTCAACACTTGGTACAAATTTTTGCACACACACTTGTCCGGATTAGTAATCCGGTCAAGTTTATCCGGATTGAAAGTCCGGTCAACAAGATAGAATATTCAACAAGTTATCCGGATTAGAAGTCCGGACAACAAATTTCAACACTTAACCAGATTTCAACAAAGAATTCACAATCACACGGATTATTCAATATGTAATACGGATAAGGCACAAAATCAATTTGATTTAAAAATCTCAAATCGGAGGTTTTCAACACTTAGTCAAAATTCCAAAATGAAACTCGGACATAAAAAGTCAACAAGTCAATATACGTATAGGTCCTTTTAAAAACAAATCGATGAAAAATCAACCAAATAAATCGATCAAAAATTCAATATTCGTTCAATCACCAAGGAATATACGATCAAAGATATAAATCGCTCAAGTAGACAAACAAGTCTTACCAAGCGGATTGAATAAATCGCTCAATAAATCGCACAAACCTTCAACGACTTACCAGTCGGACTATTTAAATCGGTCACAAATCCGTTCAAGTTACTTGAGACTTACCAGCCGGATTGTTTAAATCGGACACATATCCGCACAAGTTATGAACGGTATACCAGGCGGATTATGTAAATCGTTCAAATATCCGCACAAGTGTTGTCCGGATAACCTATATCAAACAACWAAAATCACACGGATGTTAAATCGCACAAGTGATAAGCGGATAACACCCTTAAATCGCACAAGCTTTAATCGGATTAATCTTCAATCAAAAACACAAACTTTCACACTTTTTACCAAAAATTTGGCTCAAAACATGAAAAATTATGAGTTTTGAAGAAAATTTTCCAGAATACAAAATATCAATTTTCGATCAAAACTGGTTTAAAACTTGTTTAAAATCAAAAATAGTGTGAATCAAAGTTGTTYGAAATRTAAAAACGAATCTAGTAGTGTAAATCTTTACAAATAACACTCAAAAAATGACCGATTTATGATCAAAAAACCCAATCTGGAAAGATGAACTCTCAAGAACAGTGATGAACAATATGACCCAGATCGATGAATCTTCAAAAAATCTTGAAAAAATGTGCAAAATCAGTTTAATCCTCTAATCCAAACTGCTGCAGCATGCTCTGATACCAATTGATAAGTCCAGAAATCATACAAATATGATATGATCTTCAAGAATCAAGATGAACATAAAAGTAGAGAGTGAATTATCAATGAATGATTAGATTGAGAGAGAGAAATTTACAGCTCTAATCTTGATTACAAATCTGCTAATGACTTCGTTAATGACAATTACAAAGGAAAATACTATTTATACTAGGAATAGAAAAACTACACTATTACATAATAAAACTATTCTAAGGAGAAACTTGAATACAACTTTAAAGCTCTAATTTGAACCCAACAATATATATATATATATATATATAGATATAGATATATATACATACATACATATGTAGGGTTGGGTTCACGTGAGACCCGTGAGACCACATTTTTACCCTTGAAACTTCACAGCAAAAACACTGTGAAGGTTTAAAAAAGTCGAACATTCACAACAAAAACACTGTGAAGGTTACCTTCACAGCATTTTGCTGTGAAGTTTCAACTGTAAAAAGCTGGTCTCACGGGTCTCACGAAAACAAGCTGGTCTCATGTGATCCCAAGTCTACATACATATATATATATATATATATATTGATACATACCTACATAGGGGCTCATTCAAGGGAGAACTGATTAGTTTGTGGTAACCGTGAGATCCAATATGAACCACTCGTTTGAGATATTTAAGGATATTTCTTAAATAAGCTAAAAGGGTAAGATAATGATTCTATTTTTAACAACTAATCAAAATATTTAATTAATTTTTTAAAATGAAATATTTAATTGAACTTAGTTACCTAGTATATCAATTACCTAATATACGTCGTATTTTAAAGACGTTTGTGAATCAAAGTATCTCATAGTAATACGTTTACAATGTTTCACGTGTATCACAAGGTATTTTCTTTGTTTTATGAAATGTATTATAGTGTGCATTTTCATTATTTTTATTGCTTTACAAAGGATATCACATTGTGCATCTTGTATGTATATCTGGATATCACAGAGAATATCGTTTGTAGGTATCACAATGTGTATCTTGTATTCACATAAGGTTAATCGGAATAAGGTTTGGCAAATAAGATTCGCCGGAGAGAGGAAATAGGAGAGATGAAAGAAGATATTTATAAAATCCCTAAAATACCCTTGATTAATATTTTAAGTTAAAATTAACAAAATTGTTAATTTTAAATTTAACCTTTGATTTGTGGTCGTGGTTGAGATTAGATCTCACGGTTACCACAAACAAAATAGTTATCATTTGATTAGGCCCTTACATATGTATATGTATATATATATACTATGTTCGAACACGTATATACATAGCGTAATTTAAAAAAATTAAATCATGTCAGGAAACTTATCTTACAGATATGAATGATCATTAAAAGTACGATGCTACTTTTTTAAGCTTTTTTCCCTTCAGAATTATTTTTTTTGCAGCTGGTAATGTCCTTTTTTAGGCAGTTTTCACAAAGGATGTTTTGCATCCTTTGTTTTTCTTTAGTCTCTTTGTTCTTGAATTTTCAACGTATTACAGCTTCATTGAGTCGAAGCTTTAAAAAAATCTTCCATCCTGTACGAAAAAAGAAAACGGGGTAAGAACGATTGAATATTCTGTAGCGTGAAAAAAGATTCTTCGATGAATGTAAGATAAACATAGAAAAATTGTTTGATTAAACTTACGTGGATGTGTTTTAGTATTAATGTAAAGCTTCAATTTGTTGTTGTTTTTTTTGCGAAAACCCTAAATCAACTCTTTTCTCTTGGTCGCTTGTGCTCTATGTAGTGGAGCTGTGGAGCAAAGTTAAATGAAATGTAATGAGTAAAAATAAATAGCATACTACATTCATCATTATCATATCTGCATAAAGGATTTATTTAAATATATATATATATATATATATATATATATATAGATAGATAGCTTGGTTCAAAGACTAACTAAGATTTTTGTGTTAACTTTGTTAACCAATTTTGGCCATTGATTCTTATAATAAAGGGTTGTGATTAATCATGATAAAAAATTAAAATTTTAAATTTACAATTTCAAAAACCATATGTGAACAAAGGAGAAAAGGGTATTTAGGTAATGTTCTTTTTTATGTAACTCCCATATCATTAATTAGGAGTTACAAAATCAAAAAATCTCATTATTTTTATTAATTTCCATTTCCTACGTCATTTGCTTAGTATTGCAGTATACTAGACTGGGGTGTAAGACAGCGCATATGTCCAAAAAAATAATCCAGATATCTCCATTTATTTTTGTTAATGTAAGAACCATATGAACACACATACACACACACACACAGATATATATATATATATATATATGAACCATTGTGTCAAATACGAACAAAAATTGACATATATATGAACTTGGACTGTATAGCATTTGTGAACACAATATGAATATAATAAGAATTGTTGTTACATGAAAGTAAATAAATAAAAGAACAGGTATGAACACAATATGAACAGTTTGTGAACAATAATTTCTTCATTATAAACACATTCAGGAATAAGCCAATGTTGAGATATACAGCTAGTGTACATATGAACACAATATGAACAGTTTGTGAACAATAGTTACATCATTATGAATACATTCAGGAGCAAGCCAATGTTGAGATATGCAGCTAGTGTACATATGAACACAATATGAACACTTGTGAACAATTCTTTAACAATTACATATGAATTTGAATTCCGATTGTAGTCGTAGACGATTTTAACCTTTTCATTCTCATTGTTGTCGATCTGTTTTCCAATAAGTTTATCCATATTACTCGGACGATATCGAAATCTTGACAATCGGAAATTCTTTAACAATTACAAAATCAATATCATTATGGATAGAATAAATCAAAATTACAAAACATGAACATGTATAAAAAAAATCAATATTACATAATCATCAATTATTGAGATTTTTAGATTTGTAACTCCTAATTAATGATTTGGGAGTTACATAAATGACAAATTACTTAACTACCCTTATCATTAATATATGAGTTATATGTGAACCTAAAGAAAAAAATGGAATATGATTGGTTGAGCTTGGTTAACAAAGTTAGCACACAAATCTTGGTTAGTATTTGAACCAACCCCTATATATATGTAGTATAGTTAGAATCATTATAAGTTTAGAAGTTGTCTATAATTTTTTATTATGTATTGTTTATAAAAAAATATGTAGCATACTACATTGATTGTTAGAACCAACATTATCCTAAATAATATGAGTTTGATTAAAGCAATATCTTATATTATATTTGGGCTAAGGACGGAAATATGCATATTTGAACTGGAATGCTTGCAAGACTTATCTTTAGATCTCTGAAATGTACTAGTATAAGTCTGAAAGACTTATCTATCTTTGAACTATGCTTACAATACTAAGTATAATTCTGAAAGACTTACCAATCTTTGAACTATGCTTATCTCTGAACTGTGCTTACAAGACTAATTCTATGTCTTAAAGACTTATCTTCAGAGTTTGAAGAACTTGAGTTCAGAGTTATTCTAACTCTGAAAGTTTTATTAAACCATTCGGGCTAAGGATGGAAGATTTAGAGATCTGTTGTGATAAAACGACTAAGTCTGGAAGAGCAATCAGATCCCCTTTGGACGACCAGAGCCTCTGGACGCTAAGTCATTCAGGACCAGAGCCCCTCTATACTACCAGAGTGCCTTTGGACACAAAGTGTTCTAAGGACCAGAGGCACTCTGGACGAGCAGAGCCCCTCTAGACACTAAGTCTTAAAGACTTATCTATCTCCGACTGTGAATCTGGGATCTATGTCATTATCATAACAATGGAAGAACCATAATTAAAATTTATGAAAAATTAAATTTATTATAAATAATATAATCAACATAAACGATCAAACAAAGTAAATGTTGATCCCCTCTCTCAGTGATTTGATGATAATCCCTTTTCACTTATACGTTGTATTTATGTTTCTGTCTTTTCAGTTTCAGCGATCTTCACTGAGTATGTTCAGTGATCGCTGAAGAACTTGCATTGTAAATCTATCAGAGACAACAATACTTCAAGAAGACAACACTCACACCAAAGAACCTTCAGCAAATGTCTAAGACTGAAACTGAAGATTAGAGACTGATGAGTACGTGATCTGAAGCGGTATTCAGTGATTACAAGCTTGTCTACATATGTGTGAAGACTGCTCAAGCTTCAACGAATGATGAAGAAACCTTCAGGTCATTCCAACATTCAGCAATCAAAGGAAGCTTGTTTAGCACGATTGTTGTTGTCTTGTCCTTATACACACAAAGGACAAACACCATACCCTTATGAAAGTTGGTATGGCATGGAGCCGACTAGTAGACTCTATTGTCCACCAACTTTAGGTAAGGATGTATGCTCTTGAATAGTGCTTTTTGTACTATTCACTGTAGCAAAGGACAAGCCTTCCTCTTAAGGCTTGACAGGCACTCTAACCCTACCATATTGCATTAAATGAACATTTAATGCATTTGGTATAAATATAAGTGTTTCTTCTCCATGCAGAGTGCGCGTAACTCACTCTCTAACCCTAATTCTTACTTCAAGCATTTTATAGCTTAAGTAAATGATCTTCTCTACAACATTTCTTTTCTTGTATTTGCTAAGACTTAGTGTGTAACTAAAGATTGTTTAGATAGGTTTTTATCACCTTATCTTTCCGCAAACAATCTTGTAAAATCTGTATTGATCTTCTTTATCAATATATATTTTAATATTGAAAATATTGTGTTTGTATTCATCCCTCCTTCTACAAACTGTTTTACTATTCTTGTAGACCCTCAAGGGACCAACAAGTGGTATAAGAGCAATGTTTTCTCTCTCTCTTTCTGTTTAGCTGTTTTCTGTATTAGTTTATCGTCTTTCTTAGATAACTTTACTGCTTACAAATGGCTTTACAAATTACAAACACACACACACACAAAAGATAATGGATCTCTTGCCAAACCTCCCCGGTTTGTGCGTGACAACTTTAGTCTTTGGAAGAACCGGATGTCCCTCTTTCTGGAAGGTGTGGATCCTGAAATTCCACATTATATAGAAAATGGACCATATATTCCATTTGTTATTGCTCTGGCTGTTCAAGCAACAGCTACGACTGCCGCGATTCCTGAACGACAGATTCCAAAGCTCCCACATCAATGGAGCGATGCGGACAAGAAGAAAATAGCTATAGACACGTGTGCTCGGTCTATAATAGCTATGTCTCTTCTTGATGAGATTTATCACTCAGTGATGAAACTCAAAACTTCTAAATCCATATAGGACACACTTTGTGTCCAATATGAAGGAACCACTCAGGTTCAAGAGACCAGAAAGATCAATCTAGTAAGACAGTAAGAAAGCTTTCACTGTGGAAAGTCTGAGACGTTGTCTGAAGTACATCAAAGATTTAACTGCCTTCTTATTAATCTTAGGGCTGTCGGCAGGCAATATTCTAATTCTGAAACTTTAACCAAGTTTCTAGAATGCCTTCCTGAGTCTTGGGACACCTTTCCAATGTGTCTCAAGATGTCAAATGACATGTCCATTCTTTCTCTTGCTTAACCATGAGCAATCTCGTCAACTGAAGAGGAATGTTGTAAAAGAGTCCAGGGAAATGAAAATATCTCCTTTGGCTTTGATCTCTGAGGATTCTTCAGTTGAAACTTCTTCTACCCCTTTTGTTTCTTCTATTCCTCCCGTTGTTATCACGAAGATAGATTCTTCTATATCTGAGGACATTCCAGAATCTGATTTAACAGATTTTGATGAGTCCCTGGCACTCCTGACTAAGTCATTTAGGAGGTTCGCTAGTAAGAGCAACTTTCGCAGATCTCCTTAGTTGTCCCTCAGGGAAAAGCCAAAGTCTGAAAGAATAGACAAGGCTTCAGCTGTCTGCTACAACTGTCACTGGCCCAGACATTTTGTACGTGATTGCAAATCAAAGATGACTGTGACGCCATCCTCTAAAGCTCCTTCCTCTTTCAGGACCAAAGATGAGAAATACTCAAAACTGAAGGAGAAGTACAAGTAGATGAAGAACAACCATCGAAAGGCTAAAGGCCTTATTGTTGAAGAGCGTGACTAGGCTGAGTCATCCGATGAATCATCCTCGGATGAAGAGGATAAAGCCTACGTTTGCTTAATGGCCATAGATGCAGATGAAGGATCTTCAGAAGCCTCTACTTCCTCTGAGCCATCTTCTTCTTCTACTCAGGTATGTTTCCTGAATGAACCCTCTTCTTCTTCTAGTCTTTCTATACTAGATACGCTGGCTGCTGACCTTTACAATGCCTTCAATGGCAAATCGAAAGCAGAAATRCKTAACGTTGATCTTCAAGAGCAATTGAAGATTTGCCATTCTAAGATCAAAGACCTGACCTCTGTCGAGGAAAATCTTAAAGATCAGGTTATTGTAAACCAAGCCATCACTATTGAACGTGAGAAGGCTATCGCTGAACGTGAGCGAGCAATCGCTGAACTCAAGGCCGAGAAAGCTACCATTGAAGGGTGGTGGAAAACTTCCATCAAGGCCTCTAAGATCATTAACGCTCAGATCCCCGCCAAGATAATGATTGGTCTAGGATTCTCCTATGATCAGGAAGAATGTGTTAAAGACAGGTCCATGATCAAATTTGGTACCTTCGTCTCTTCTATTCCCAACACTTCTTCCTCTCAGTCCTATTCTTTTACTAAGAGTCATCTTGAAGGAACTCCTTCGAGTTCTGGGTGCAAAGACAAAGGTAAATCCATTGTCACAACATCCCTTCCCAAGAAGTCTAACAAGTCTAATAGATCTAGGTCTATTATTTCGGCTTGTAAAGCTTCTTCCTCTTCAGGGACTAGGAAATCTGAATCCCATCAGAAATCCAAGTCACAGCTCAAGGTGAACTTTTCACCTAAGGAATCCAATTCCTTAAAGGTTCCTCCTAGAACCAATGAGAAGGGAATTCTTGGAGCTGGTCCTGCTTCTAGTCTGATACTTCATGGCCGCAAAGCTTCTCTTAGCTTTAGGAAGTGTAAACACTACAGTGAGAAAACACATATTGCTAGCAAGTGTCCTTTTGCCACCAAAGCTAGTTCGCCAGCTAAGGGCAAGAAAGTAACCAAGGCTGAGAAATCAACCAAGGTGAAATCATCCACAAAGGCTGCACTAGCTACCAAGGTGAAGAAAACCGTTGAAGCCTCTTCTTCAGGCTCAGCGAAGACAACTCCTGTTGAAAAGTCTTCAGCATCAGATGTTGTAGTTCCTACCACTGAAGCCTCTTTATCAGGCTCAATGAAGACTTCCACTGAAACTACCTTAGTAGTGTCAGAGGTTGTTCCTCTTTCCACTCAAACCTCTTCAGGTTCGGTGATGCCATCTACTAATACTGGTTCTTCAACATTAGATGATGAAGCCTCTAACAAAGTTGGACCCCAATAGTTGGGTACCAATAGCATTCTTATTTGTTTCCTTGTATAGGATGTCAAAGGCATATGATTTCTTGACAGCAAATGTTCAAGACATATGGCTGGAGATAAATCTCTTCTAACTCATTTCAAGGAAGAAAGAGGACCTTCCATAACCTTCGATGGAAATGGAAAAGGATATACCAAAGGTTTTGGTATATTAACCAACGGTGCAACAACTTTCAAACGTGTTGCATACGCTGAAAGACTGAAGCACAATCTTCTTAGCATCAGTCAACTGTGTGATAAAGATTATATAGTTAAATTCTCAAAGAATTCATGTCGTGTTCTTGACAAAGATGATAAAGTTGCTCTAACCGGTTCTCGTCTAGAGAATGTATACACCATCAACATGAATTCTTCTCTCACCAAGAATAGCTGCTTCTTCTCCAAAGCCTCATCAGATATTAACTGGCTATGGCACAAACGACTATCTCATCTCAACTTCAAGACACTCAGTGAGCTGTCAAGAAATGATCTTGTCACTGGTCTTCCTCAACACTCGTTTGCAAATGAATCTCTTTGCTCAGCTTGTGAAAAAGGAAAACACACAAGAGCTAGCTTCAAGTCGAAGCAAATCTCTTCAGTGACTGCGCCTCTTCAGCTATTACATATGGATCTCTTTGGTCCAGTCAACGTGCAATCCCTAGTTGGAAAGAAGTTCACACTTGTCATTGTTGATGAGTATGCCAAGTACACTTGGGTATTCTTTCTCAGATCCAAGGATAAAGCACCTGAAGAAATTATTTCGTTCATAAAAAATATAGAAGTACTAAATGATGTTAAAGTATGATCTATCATAAGTGACCATGGCACTGAATTCAGAAACAGTACTATGGATAACTTCTTTGAGAACAGGGAATATCGTACAACTTTTCTTCAGTGAGAACTCCTCAATAGAATGGGGATGCTGAAAGACGAAATCGAACAATCATTGAGGCTGCTTGATGAATGCTTAGCGAATCCCATCTCCCTACTCAATTCTAGGCTGAAGCTGTCAACACCGCTTGTTTCACTCAAAACCGATCGTTGATCGTGAAAAGATTGAAGAAGACAACCTATGAAATCTTTCATGGACGAAAGCCTTCCATAAGCTTTCTTCATATATTTGGTTGTATTTGTTACATTCTCAACAACCGCGACCAACTTGGAAAGTTCGATCCAAAAGCTGATGAAGGAATCTTTCTTGGATATTCTTCTGTATCCAAAGCCTTCAGAGTATTCAACAAACGAAGACAGAAAATAAAGGAATCTATTCATGTCACATTTGACGAATCTCAGTCAATTAATTCAAAATCCATCTAAAATGATGAGGAGATGAGGATGAATTAGAAAACTGGATGTTCTCTCACTATGGACAACCTGAAGCTTCTTACAGTGCTCCTCTCAACACTGATCTCCCGAAGCTGAAGATGATCACTCATCATTCCAGTTACAGCTAGTCACTCCACCGCATCTTCTTCAAAGATCGCTGCAGTCTGTGTTCTTCCTTCTACTTCAAACACTGATCCATCAGTGAATGAAATGCCTTCAGTTTCTGAACCCGTTTCAGTTGCTGAATCTGAAGCTCCTTTGGCAATAGTCCCTATTGCTGAAGAAACTGCTGCTGAAACGTCATGTTCTATACCCGAACTTGCTTATTCGGATGAAACCCCTTTACTAGATCAGCGATGGTCTAAAATCCATCCATTCATCAAATTCTTGGTGATCCAGATGCAGGTATCAAGACACGTCGTGGTCTAGGTAATATATGTCTTTTCGTCAACTTTCTTTCTTTAGTTGAACCCAAGAAAATCAATGATGCTATCTCTGACCCTAGTTGGGTTCTTGCTATGCAAGAAGAGCTTATTGAGTTGATAAGAACAAAGTCCGGTACCTTGTCCGACGTCCATCTGACAAATCAGTGATAGGCACCAAATGAGTCTATCGCAACAAGTTGGATAAAGATGGTGTGGTAACCCGCAACAAGGCTCGGCTTGTTGCTCAGGATATAGACAAGAAGAAGGAATCGACTACGACGAAACCTTCGCACCAGTGGCTAGACTCGAAGCAATTCGACTCTTTCTAGCCTTTGCTTCCCATAGAGACTTCAAGGTCTTTCAGATGAATGTAAAGAGCATTTTCCTTAATGGAAAACTTCAAGAGGAATTTTATGTTGAACAACCTCCAGGGTTTCTCGACCCCGAGTATCCAAACCATGTCGATAGGTTGGATAAAACTCTTTATGGGTTAAAGCAGGCTCCTCGTGCCTGGTATGATACCCTTTCTTCTTTTCTCATCTCTGAGAAATTCTCTCGGGGAAAGATTGACCATACCTTATTTCTTAGGAAAGTTAAAGGTCACATCATTCTTGTCCAAATTTATGTCGATGATATTATTTTTGGTTCCACTAATCCCTCTTTTATGTTTTCGTTTCGCTGAACACATGAAGAAAGAATATCAGATGAGCATGATGGGAGAACTAACATTCTTTTTAGGTCTCCAGATCAAACAAACTGATAAAGGTATCTTTATCAACCAAAGTAAGTATGTTCRAGRCATGCTGAAGAAGTTTGATCTATCCAACAGTTCATCTATGAAGACTCYWATGGCTCCTCCACTCACTCTCAACAAGGATCCAAATGGAAAGCCTGTAAATATTACTGTTTACAGAGGAATGATCGGCTCCCTGCTGTATCTCACAGCTAGCCAACCCGATATCATGTACTCCACTTGCTTATGTGCAAGATATCAAGCTGAACCTAAAGAATCTCATCTGATCGTTGTCAAACGCATATTCAAATATCTTAAGGGAACTCCTAATATGGGTCTTTGGTACCCTAAAGGTTCAGGTTTTGACCTTATTGGTCATTCGGATAGTGATTTTGCAGGTTGCAAAAGTGATAGGAAAAGCACCACTGGAGGCTGTCAGCTTCTAGGTGGAAAGTTGGTGAGCTGGACAAGCAAAAAGCAAAATTCAGTGTCCACATCAACAGCTGAAGCAGAATATGTAGCCGCTGGTAGCTGTTGTGCACAAATTATTTGGATGAAAAATCAGCTGCTGGACTACGATCTTCAGTTTTCAAAGATTCCTATTTATTGTGATAGCACTAGTGCTATTGCAATTGCAAACAACCCTGTACTTCAATCTAAGACCAAACATATCGAGATCCGATATCATTTTATCAGAGATCATGTTATGAATGGTGATATTGAACTTCACTTCATTCCAACTAAGTATCAACTCGCTGACCTTTTCACCAAGCCTCTTGATGAGACATGTTAGACCCCATAAGTATTGTACATGAAGTAATGAAGACAAACAAGTGATGAAGAAACAGAAGGCCGATGGAAGACTTCAAGGAAAAATGACTAAGTCTGAAGAACAACAAGAGGGTCGATGAACTGACCAAATATGCGATAGAAAGTGCATCTTCATAACCCCTCTGGGCACTAACACTTGGAGTTTCCTTCACCAGTTCAACCAGAGGCAAGCAATGAAGATATGAAGATAAGGTTGAACTCATATCCCATGGAAGACAGCTAGAGATGACTAATCAACAGCTGGATTCTACAGAGTTTATCTTGTTTTAATGTTTATCCATGTTTTAGATAAGCTTTATCTGTTAGTAGAAGATTAGCTAAATAGTCTCACTAGATAGTTATCTTCTTATTAGATTACTAGTATAAATTGGTGGTTAGGCCTATTGTAATCTTTGACGCTTTACGTTTTTCATAATTATTGGAATAAAGTGAAATCTTTGGCACTCAAGTTTATCCTTTGAATGTTCATACATTGTTATTGAGTGTTCATCATTTTATTCATTCAAACACTATAATTTGGTTATTCTTAACTTAATTATCAGTGTTATTGAGAGATTTGGGATCAACAATTGGTATCAGAGCCAATTGATTGTTTTTCCAATCAAACGATCAT
>NC_037540.1:32430698-32435842 GCF_001531365.2 Cynara cardunculus var. scolymus | reverse complement strand
GAAGAGAAGAGAGAGAAGACAGAAGAGAAGATAGAAGAGAGGAGAAGAAAGAGGAAAAAGATGGTAGGAAAAATGACCTCGTTGCTTCAGGTGCGGAAAAATCGGTCATGTTTCCAAAGAATGCAGAGGACGACTGGTAAAGGATGCTGACTATTACAAGAATAAATATAAGTACAATCCTAGAGAGCGAAGCCTGATGGCTAAGAAAGAAAACTGGGTGTTTGATTCTTCAATCGATGAAGAAGACAAAGCACTCATCTGTCTAATGGCCACGTTCAATGTAGAATATGCCTCTGACACTGATGATCAGGTATGTGAGTCTACTATAGATGAAACCAACTCGGCTCCATCTGAGTTAGAGTTAAGGGTAATAAAGCTTTCAGAGGACTTTTTGAAATTAAAAGAAAAATTAAATTTTGAAAAATCTGAAAGACTTAAAGCGGAAAAAGAAGTGAGTTTCTACAAAAGAGAAACTGCTCTTCTAACCGAAGAAAAAGCCGATATCATGAAAGAAAAGACTCGCATCACCGCTCTTAAAAATTCAGAGGTAGAAAAACTTCTGGAAATAAACAAGCGAGTAACCAAAGACTTAGAAAAGAAAACTAAGGCCTTAAAAGAATCTGAGGCATAGAGACTTAACTCAGTAGTTCTCAAAGATTTCTTTCAAAAGGAAAGGGAGATTCTTCACCAGAAGCTTCAAACCAATGAACTTCTGATGAAGAAATACAAGGATGCCCAAGATGTGTACGAAAAGTTAAACGGTCAAACGGACACTCAAGGGATTGGATTCAATGAATTGGACTCCTTCATCGAACCAAAGAAATCCACCCTTGAATCCACTTTCAAACTTAGATTCATTCAGAAACCCGACTTTATCCAAAAACCAAAAGCAAATTTTAAAAAAGTTAAAGTCGATGGAAAAACTGTCGTCTTAAGACAGGATTTTGAAAATGTGGTGTACGAGAGCAGTACATGTAAGAATTCTGATGAAAGGAACGACACATCCAAATTAGAGACCGATGGAAACCCTATGGTTAAACCAGAGTCTTTGGGTGTCAATCCCACTTCATCAGCAAGTACTGTTGATGAAAAGGAGAATCCTAATAAGGAACCATCACCTGATGAATCGATGAACCATCCAAGTAACATTGAAAGTTCATCTAAGTCAGAAACGATGGAACCTCAAACAGATCACTCTGAAGCATCAACTTCTGAACCCACACCTCCCACGAACATCCATGCTAATTTTGACTTCGAGAAATCAGCGAGAGACTTTCTCGATTATGAATCTGAAGAAGAGATAATCTGTGAATCACCAAAGATCATTGAAAATAAGAAGACTCAAAACTTCAAACCCTCAATGAAATCTGGTATTCCTCCATCGATGAAATCTTCAAACAAAGGAAAGGGAAAACTGAGAAATATCAAATCTGCCAACGATAACTCAAAAGGCCCTAGCATATATTCTTAGTTCATTAAGTTTACTCGTGAGCAAAAACAGAAGTGGTCTGCCTCTAAAAAATCTAACCACCACTTTTCCTCTCATTCAGATGAAGAAAAGCAGTCCTTCCTCAGGAGAAAAGAAGTAAAGACAAAGACCCCGTCAAATAAAAAATCTGAACTAGATAGGAAGTTTGTAAAAAACAACTGATGCTAGGACAGGATTTACATCCCCTGCATTTACTTCTTCATTTTCAGCGAATAAAAAGAATGTTAGACATTCATGTCCAAAGTATAATGATTGTCAATATTTAGCTCTTTTACAAAACCTGAGGAATCACATGTTGACACATCGCAACATATTCTCTCAACACGTTTATCGCTTAAAGTCAAAACCAATGAAAACGTGAAAAAGCCCAAGTCCAAGGGCAAGGAAAATGCTAACAAACCCAAGCCTGCAAACGCTAAGGGTGATGAAAAGAGAGAGGTATCTCCTACTAACAAACGTGGACCCATTAAGAAATGGGTACCTAAAACCCCTTAATTGTTTTGCAGGACCAGCATGTGCAACCATGGTATATGGATTCAGGTTGCTTCAGGCACATGACTGGTGACAAAAGTCAATTGTCCTCCTTCATCTAGAAATCTAGAGGCTCTGCACTTTTGGAGACAATAGTAAGGGAACCATCAAGGGATACAGAACTCTCATCAAAGGCAACATTTCCATCAGCCAAGTGGTTTATGTTAAAGGTCTGAAGCACAACTTATTAAGCATAAGCCAGTTCTGCGACAAGGGTCTTGAAGTCAGATTCCGCAAAGGTTTCTGTATCATAGAAACAAAGCCCGGTCAAACCATCATCAAGGCCAAGAGAGAAGGGAATCTCTATGTTCTGGATTTTCAATCCTCTGAGGGACAAGACACCCTTTGCCTTGTATCCCATAAGAGCGATGAAAATTGGCTATGGCACCAGAAGTTCTCACACATGAATTTGATATCTTAAGAAAGCTAGCAAAACAAAAGCTGGTTAAGGGGATTCCTGATCTCAACTTTGATAAAGATCATCTATGCTCAGCCTGCGAGATGGGAAAACTAAAATGGGCCTCTCACCAAACAAAGTTAGAAACCTCCTGCACCAAGCCCTTGGATATGATCCATATTGATCTCTGTGGGCCCATATCTACACAAAGCCTCTCAGGAAAGAAATACATATTGGTACTCGTTGATGAATACTCCAAATACACCTGGGTTGAGATTGTGAAGAAGAAATCAGATGTTCCTGACCTACTCATTAGGGTGATGAAAAGACTCCAAGTCCTTCTACAACGAAAACTCATTAAAATTAGAAGCGACAATGGAACTTAATTCAAAAATGGTAGAATCGATGAATACCTCATCAATGAACGCATCACACAAAACTTTTCAGTAGCCAGAACCCCATGACTGAATGGAGTATTAGAACGAAGGAACAGAACCCTTGTGGAAGCAGCAAGGACCATGCTTCCTTCATCAGAGTTACCCATCACCTTCTGGGCTGAAGCAATTTCTACTGCATGTTTCACCCATAATCGGTCCATCATCAACAAGAGGCACCAGAAGACACCCTATGAGCTCATCAATCAGAGAAGACCAAATGTCAAATATTTCCATGTCATTGGGTGCAAATGCTTTGTACTCAATGATAGGGAATATCTTGGCAAGTTCGACAAGAAAGCTGATGAAGAGATCTTTCTGGGATACTCTCAAACTGCAAAAACCTACAGAGTCTACATCAAAAGGACAAAAATTGTCATAGAAAGCATCAATGTGTCCTTTGATGACTCCATACCAATGACTTCTGAACACAACAATTCAGGACTCGGACTTCAAAGAAGAGCATCTGATTCATCACTTGGCAAACCCAATGAATCAGAGTTATCTCAATTATTTTGAAGACATCTTCGAAGAAGAAGTAATCTCTAGACATGCACCTACTGCAAAATCCACTTCCAAAACCGATGAAGAACATGAAGTCTCCAATGCTAAAGGTACAACTCTTATTGAAACTCATGTTTCTTTGCCTTCCACTTCTTTTGTGTCTTCAGATAAAAAACAAGAACCAGAGTCTAACTCTGGAGATGATCTCTTCGAGGGGAGCAAGCAGTTCCATCAGTCGATGAATAACTGCATCCTGTTGCTCCAGAACCCTAGTCAAGCACCAAGTGGACGAACGACCACCCACATCACCAAATCATTGGTGATCCAACATCTGGTGTAAAGACGAGATCAGCAACAGCCAATGAATGCCTCTTCGCCAACTTTCTCAGCATGATAGAACAAAAGAAAATTTCTGAAGCCCTACAAGATCCAAACTGGATAGATACAATGCAAGAAGAACTACTCCAGTTTGAGAGAAACAAGGTATGGTCCCTTATACCTCTACCTAAAGGGAAGACGGCCATAGGAACCAAACGGGTCTTCAGAAACAAGAAGGACGAAGATGGCATAGTCATAAGGAATAAGGTCAGGCTGTTGCCAAGGGCTACTGCTAGAAAGAAAGGATTGACTACGATGATACATTTTCTCCCGTCGCAAGACTTGAAGCCATCAGGATATTCCTAGCCTATACAGCTCACAAAGGCTTTAAGGTCTATCAGATGGATGTCAAGTCTACCTTCCTCAACGACAAACTTCAAGAAGAAGTTTACGTGCAGTAGCCCCCTGGGTTTGAATATCCAAAACATCTAGAATATGTCTACTTTCTGGACAAAAACCCTCTATGGGCTGAAGCAAGCACCCAGGGCCTGGTATGAAACTCAATCCACCTTTCACATCAACAATGGCTTCAAAAAAGGTACAATCGATACAGCCCTCTTTCTCAAGAAGCATAAAGGTGACATACTACTAGTACAAATATATGTGGACGACATCATATTTGGCTCTACAAATGCAAAACATTGCGAATAATTCTCGGAGCTGATGAAAAGCAAATTTGAGATGAGTATGATGAGAGAATTAGTTTCTTCCTTGGTCTTCAAATAAAACAAACTTCAGAAGGGATTTTCATCAATCAGTCCAAGTATGTGACTGACCTTCTGAAGAAATACTCTCTCTCAAATTCATCATCGATGAGAACACCTATGGCTACATGAGCTAAGTTATTTGCTGATCCATCAGGCAAATCTATGGATGTAACAACCTACAGAGGCATGATTGGATCACTCCTGTATCTGACTGCAAGTAGACCAGATATTATGTTTGCTACTTGTCTTTGTGCAAGGTATCAATCCAATCCTAAATAATCTCATCTCTCTGCAGTCAAGAGGATCTTTAGATACCTTAAGGGAACCCCTTCATTGGGTCTCTGGTATCCTAAGAACTCTGGCTTTGATCTAATAGCCTATACAGATGCAGATCAAGTAGGTTGCAAGCTTGATAGAAAGAGTACTTCTGGAAGCTGTCAACTCTTGGGGGACAAGCTGGTAAATTGGACATCCAGAAAACAGAATTGTGCCTCAACCTCTACAGTAGAAGCAGAATATGTTGCTGCTTGAAAAGTCTAGATTTCATACGAATCTTGATGTAATCATCATCAAATCTCAAGAACAAAGATGAATGTAAGATAGATTGGAGAGAGAGAATTACTTTGCTGTCAAATCACCTTTTCTGATTAATGATGTAATCAATTGTGTGTAATTACAATTACAAAGAAAAGACTATTTATACT
>NC_037540.1:32419953-32429273 GCF_001531365.2 Cynara cardunculus var. scolymus | reverse complement strand
GAGAGAGAATTACTTTGCTGTCAAATCACCTTTTCTGATTAATGATGTAATCAATTGTGTGTAATTACAATTACAAAGAAAAGACTATTTATACTAAGGAAATAAAACTAAACTAATTACAATTAAGCTAAGCAAATGGAGAAACTTGAATACAACACTTTAGCTCTAATCTTGAACCCAACACTGCTGCTAGTTGTTGTTCACAAGTTCTCTAGATGAAAACTCAGCTTAAGGACTATGACTTTCAATACGAAAAGATACCAATCCTCTGTGACTCCAAGAGTGCAATAGCTATCTCTGCAAATCCAGTGCAACATTCCAAGACCAAGCACATCGATGTAAGGTACCACTTTCTGAAAGACAATGTTGAAAAAGGTAATATAGAGATGTACTTCGTTCCCATTGAGATTCAACTTGCTGACATTTTCACTAAAGCTCTTGATGAGAAAAGATTTTTATTCCTAGTCCGCAAGATGGGTATGCTGAATCTCACCACTTAGAAGCAATCATTTGTTTGAAACCAGAGATCCTCAATATCTCATGGTAATGCCTATAAGTGATACATAGTATAATAGCCATAAATTCCAAGTATTCTAAACCAGAGCCTCTGGATGTAAAAACCAGAGCCTCTGGCCATTTAGAATCACTTAGATTAATTTTTTGGCAAAAAATTTCATCGCTTTTGGAACCAGAGACCTTTGGTCCAAAGCAAATACTTGGTATTTTCTCACCAAGTATTCCCCTCCAAACAAGAGCCTCTGGTTGTATAGACTAGAGCCTCTGGATTCCACTTCTTTGAGACCATAGCTTCTTTGGTCTCAAACTTGGACTTCCTTGGTCATTCATGCATGCAACCATGTCATTTTCCATCAATTTTTGGAACCAGATCCCTCTGGTCCACAGCCAATACTTTGTGAACTTTTTCACTAAGTACTCTTTCCTCAACCAGAGCCTCTGGTTCTAAAGACCAGAGCCTCTGGATTCAAAGCCTTTGGAACTAGAGCCCTCTGGTCTCAAAGGCACATCCATTCATCACCCACATACATGCACTTAACCAATATTTCATATTTGTTTACATCGCCTTTGCAACCAGAGCCCTCTGGTCTCAAAGGCTCCATCTTTTCATACCATTTTGCATATACTTCACCATTCCTTCATAACTATTTTTATCACCTTTACAACCAGAGCATGTGGTTTTAAAGACCAGAGCCTTTGGATTTGTTGTCTTTGGAACCAGAGCCCTCTGGTCTCAAAGACCCACTCATTTTTATGTCCACTCTCACACTTAGCCACATTTCATACCATTCTTTCATCATCATTCACAACCAGAACCTCTGGTTGTATAGACCAGAGCCTCTGGTCATCAAAATCAACCTTCTTATTGGTTCTAGGGGGAGTTTTAAACTCAATCCATATCCCCAAGCATCATTTGAGGGGAGCTTTTCATTGCATAAATATGCATTTTCCATCCCAGAGCCTCTGGTTCTACTATCCAGAGCCTCTGGACACCAAAATGCTATATACAAGAGATGAATCAATCATGTGTATTCAACCAGAGACCTTTGGTCCTACACAATGGGTTGTCTACGTTTAAACAGAGCCTCTGGTTTGTCTAACCAAGGCTTATTATTCATACAACCCAACATTTCATCGATGAACTTGTTTATCACTCCCAACCAGAGACCTTTAGTTCCTCACCAAATGAGTCATGACCAACCAGAGCTCCTCTGGTTCCTTGACAAAATCTTTTTCATTCAAAAAACCCATCTTAATTGAAAACCTTTTTAAGATTATACAAAATTGCAACTTTTGTGAGCAAAAACTATACATGGGTTTTTAGAAGACCAAAACTTCGTAATTAGTATTAATCTTACAATTAGATGAAATTTTTAAATAATTTTTTTTTCGATTGATATCTCAAGAGATATTATTTGGAATAATTATTTAATTACTCCATATAATCCAAACGTCATCTTACACAAAAGCCTGCCACATTAACAGACTGTTCCCCCAAAAACCTCTATAAATTACCCATCCACCCTCACCATGACGACACGTGTCCTCCCACATTAATGGCACAGTACCATCAAGACGGCCCACAATCCCCACCAAATCACCTTTTTGCCAAACTTCTCCCACCATAATCATTACCCTTTTAATATATTATTCCTTCACAACCGTTTCCCATTCTCCACCTATATATACCCTTCTTCTCCAACACTTTCTCCTTTACGCTTCCAAAACCTTCAAAGAACAAAGATGAACAGCAAAACCCAAAACCTGCAACTCTCCTAACAATGGCTTCTTCCGCCTCACACGAATCAAACAACAACGACAGCCATGTGCAATCAACCGGCGCTGACAGCCGTGCTATGGTATTCCTACGCATCAAGCCAAACAACCACATGATTGACCTTCGAACCAACCTGTTTAAAGACAGGTTTGCAATCATGATAGAGTTTTTCCAGAATTGTGTTCTCCAACCGGCGTTGACGTTAACCGACAATGGTGTACCTCTCAAGTACGTCCAATAGTACTGGCAGACCTGTGAGTTTATCCCCGACAGCCATGGAATCATGGACGATATAGACGCCCCAAACAACATGGTCTGCTCCGTCAAGATCTCATGAGCAAAGGTCTCAAAAGTCCTTTGCATTCCCACACGCCAAGAACTCGGCATTGACCACTATGTCGAGCCACCCACAAGCTCTGACATCCTCTGCATCATCCGAATGCTAGGTAACAATCGTGACTTACGCAATGCCTCTGATTTCAAGAGGCAATTCTTGCCTCCAATGTGGAATATGTTCTTTTCCATATTGAATAGATCCCTGACCTGCAAACTGGGATCGATGGATCAGGGAAACATCAATATAATGACTATAATGTACGGCCTCTTCTTCAACCTACGGCTGGACTACGTTTTTCTCATCTACAACGAGATCCATGCAGCGGTAGTCAAGAAGTGCAAGCTCAAGGCCGCAAAAAAGCCATTGACATTTGTGCTCCTCCCAAGGTTCCTAGCTCTCTTCATCAAAGACACAATGAGGAGACACGATCTATCGGCCGATGAACCATTCACTCTGCAGTTTCTAATGAATGGTCATCGACCAACGATCTCCAAGGAAAGCTACACCACGGAGAGGACAGTCTCTCGAGCCATGCTCAGCATCATACCAGAGACGTCTGAGATAAGGCAGAAGTATGAACGCTCTCTGCTGTCCTGTGAACCAAGGGCAGCTACCCCATAGCACCTAGAGCCGTCCCCTGGCAATAATGAGGGAGCATAGGAGTCGTCTTCATCGGATGATGAAGATGATGATGATGACACTCCTCGTGCATCCCCCGACCCTTCACATACAATACCCATCCCCACTACCCAAAGGGCAACCACCACCACTACCCCTGGCGATCAAGGCCAAAGGGGTATTGAACATGGACGACTCAGTCCAATCTCTCACCCAGCCAGCCATCCAGAGGCCATTCTTCGGGCCTCTGGAGATGATGAAGCCGAGGAACCTCTCCATCCATCAGCCCTCTCCCAACAGAGGGACGATGAAGAAATAAGAGCCAATTCGCCTCATGGCTCGCCACTACCCTTCACACACCCAGAAGCATGTGTTGCTTCTAGCATTGCTGATCCTCAAGATCGTTTAGAGCCATCTCTCATTCGTACACAAGACCACCCTTCGACACTTGATCTAGCGAAGGGGAAACACACTTACTTCTCTTACCAGGCCTCTAAAGCCAAGGAAGAAGAAGAAGCTGTTGCAACATCAAGAGATAGCTCCTCACTAGAGGGCTATCAAGGACATGATGGAAGTCCTTCAAGGCCTATATTTTCACAAGGCAATGAAGGCGCGTCTGGAGCTGAGGCTCAACCTGCAGCATCCGTTGCTGCAGGGGTTACCAATGTGGCTGATCTGGTCACAAAGGCTGAGTTCCAAGCCTTTGTAGACTCGATCCAGTGGTCCTTGGAAGAGCTAAAACTCATCATACAAAGGATTGTTGAAAACCCTCCATCCATCGATCTCACCCTCTTTCTACAGTCCCTTGCAACCCTCGAAACCCAAGCCCGAGACAATACAACCTGTCTCCAAATGCTACAACAAACAATCACCCAACACCATAACACCTCCTCTGCCTTTGCCACCCAAAGAAACCAACTCATAATGAACTCCATCGCCACTCTCATGGCCCGAGCAACTGCGACCGATGAGACCCTAGCCTCCATCACCACCCACATAAACACCATCCTCCAAACCCTCAACCGCCATCTAAAACACCCTCACTTCCCTCCCAGCTACCATATTCGCCCACATACCCCAACCGCCTCCTCCCCCACCCCCTTCTGCAGGCCCATCTATCGATGAAGCCTTTTCTTCCTTCATTGCATAGGTGAGGAATATCATTGCCAACATCCCCGTTCCACCATCCACATCCATTTCGACCTCCATGCTCCCACCTGCCTCCACCTGCACCATGGAATACGCAACCAGGGCCAACCTGAAGGCCCTATCAAAGGCACTTGTCTCATCCTTCAATGAGATAAGTGCCAAATTCATTCATCGTGCCACTCAACCAACCAAGGCTCTCTCCCAGAGCCTTGCCGATCAACAGGAACACACCACTTCTCTCCTTCACACGATGGAGGATAACATAAGACAACAGGTCCTGAAGGCATATCTTGTGATCTTCAGGAAGGAGAAAACAAAGAAGAGGAGCAGAGCTTCTTGCTCCAGCAACCGCCTACACAAAAGGCCACTCCATGAGGACCGAGACCCTGATGATCAAGGTCTTGGACCTCATGAGGGGGAGAACCAGGCCGCGGCTGCTCAACACGTGGAATCCGCTACACCACCACCCTTACCACAAACACAAAACCAACCATCTCCCACAACCCAAGCGAGGGAAACAGAGGCTCAGCCCTCTGAAGATGTACATAATGGACATGTTCCCCTCGCCACTTCCCAAGAACCCACCGAGTTGAGCTCATCAACCGATGAAGAGCCATCCATACCACCAACAACCAACCTATCCTTCACCCCATCACCAACTCCAAATCTACCATTAACCCCCCACCAACACCACGCACCACAGAACCCTTCACCTCTCTACCCATACAACCTCAACCCACAATCACCCAACCTTCATCACCACAACAACCTCCAACCCAAACTTAACCCGATGAACTAGAAACCACCCAAACACAACCTCTTAAACCAAAAATCACCCCACCTGAGTCCAATAAACCAGAGCCAACCCAAACCTTTCTATCACCAACCCACTCTCAACCATTAGCCCAAACACAACCCACAGCCCAACAAACCCAGGTGCAAGCAGATGTTCCCTTTTCGTCATGGCACCCTCCTCAAGGGGTCATCGATGAAATCATAGCAAACATGAAGTCACTCAGGAGACGTCAAGAGGTACCGCCGAGGGAGCCAGTCATGATGGAGAACATCCATCAATATCTGTACCATGATCGTAATGAAGGGCTGACTCTCAATCCTCCAATTCTTTCACCAGAATCTATGAACCTCCTACATCATAGGTTTATTAGACAGACCACCCAACCACCACGGGTTATCTTTTCAAACGATGAAATAAGGTTGGTCATGGACATTAAGATGAGGACCTTTGCCAACAAAGCCATCAAGTACATCGAGTACACAGTGGAGCGAGCCCATGGTCAGGTCAGTGTTTTTAGTGACAATGACTTGATCAATCTCAATCCCTATGACTTGATCGAGCTTTATGCGTACACGACTCAGCAACAGGATCAGGGTATACGATTTGGAATGGCGAACAGAGGGATCGTGCAGACAATGGAGACCTTGGTGAAGCATCGAGCCAAGAGTGACTTTGAGATTGCTCTTCGGCTTGGCATCGACAGACTATCCTGCACTCCACCTGATGAAGACTTCCCTGGACTGCAGAAGAAGAGGTCTACCTCTGTCCTCACTAAACCAGCACTGGGTTTGGTATGTAAAAATGAGTTTGGAACGAAGAAATTTTTTAGGTTGACTGAGGCCTTTAAGTATTCAAATGAAACACTTAAATGGTTTTAGAAAGCCATCAGAGACGGGTTAGGCAGACCTCATGTGCCAACAGACGATGGACGGAGACTGATACATGAGATATCTATAGTCATCGAATACAGAGGACTACTGTTAGGACTGAAAGTCAGTGTAATATTGTATTCGTCTTGAAAGTTTATTTTGTCTATAATTGTAGAAAAGTCATCGTGTTTGACTTTTCTTAGATAGTTTGACTTTGACCATTTGTATAATGTTTGACCGTATAAATAGGGTGAAGTCTTGTTGTAACGCCCTTATTTTTTACCATGAGAGATGTTACGTAATCTAAAACAGATTCTCCAAAAGTACTCCAAAAATAATGGTTAAATTAAAACTTTAGACCGTTTACAGCGGACGACTTTAAAAGAATAAATATATGACTTAATGTCAGCCCGTCCCATACCGGGTTGCTTTACACATTTATATATCATAGACGATTGCGCCTAAATATTGAACTTAAATGGACTAGACAAGTTTCTATGTATGCCCTTCTTTTTCTTTGTCCAACCTGAAACCTTCTATCCCTGAGATGCATACTATAGTCAGCTTATAAAGCTCAGTGAGTTCATGGTTTGCGTGAGTAAAGATCATTGCACATCATACATTTCAACTTGTAAACTTTGTACCAAATAATATGCATTTTCTGAAAAACATGCAACACTGAAAGAAAAGAGATCTCATAACTTGTCTATCGGGTATGGGTCATTTAGTCACAAACACGCCCTGGGTTGATAATTTCAATCTTAATTGATCACCCACTTGTCCGGGTAGTGTTTTATACTGGTCGTGACTTACTGGTCAAATGCCCACCCTTGAATCATCAAACTTTAATATGGAATAGCATGCTAGAGTTTTTTGAAAACTGATTAAACACATAGCATGAAACCATTCACAAAAAAACATACATGTAAAATGTATCGTGTATGTAAACTGAAACATCATGCATATATACCCATTATCATATAAATCATATAATGCTTGAAAATAAATGTATATATAGGTATGCATCCCATTGTAAGTCTCATGAAGACTCACCTGATTGCGTATAGATTGATTACCGATAGCTCTTGACCAACTGCCTACACATTTCATACCATAATATCTYATTAACGTCTTAATTTCTCAAAAAGTCAACAAAAGTCAACTATTGGTATTTTGACCCAACCCAAAGTCAAACTTCATATCTGAGCATCTTAATATGCCACACACAACTCTATTTGATCCATCATTAAAATCCATATGGGTCAAACATGTCAAAAGTCAACCCTCGGTCAACTCGGTCAACCCCGACTAACTTTAGTCAAACCCCATGACTAAAACTCGATAACGTCTTAAAACATCAAAATAAACATTTTATGATCTTATAAATCAAACTCTCTAATTTAAAGCGTCTCTATAAATTTACAACTCGAGTAACACTTCGTATAGTAAATTTTTTATTTTATAACTCGATAACATCATCTTTTATAAAATAAGTGTCTAGACGATATATATATATATATATATATATATATATATTGTTAGAATCAAATTGATCCTAATTATTCTAAAAAGTTTTATTAAGCCATCGGGGCTAAGGATGGAACTTCTGAAGATGCCGCTGTGCTAAAACGACTAAGTCTGGAAGAAGACCCGAGCCTCTATGGACGACTAAAGCCTCTGGTTGTATTGACCAAAGCCTCTATGGACGACCAGAGCCTCTGGTTTTATTGACAAGAGCCTCTGGACTCTTAAGTCCTTTAGGACTAGAGCCCCCCTGGTTGTATTGACCAGAGCCCCTCTGGTTGTATCGACCAGAGCCCCTCTGGTTGTATACCATACTTAGAAAATAATTCAACATCAAAGACCAAAGCCCCTCTGGTCTCTCTTTGAGAGCTTCTGGTCTACATGACTAGAGCCTCTGGTTGTACCAACCAGCACCTCTGACTCATATAATTTCTGAAAAATAGTCTTTAGATAAACCTTCAACCAATAAGATAGCTTTTTTCATAAAACGAGCAATTATAAAAAGTTCATGTTCGACCAGAGCCGCTGCTTCTACTAACCAGAGCTTCTGGTTCCAAAGACATGACCAACCAGAGTCCCTCTGGTTCAAGGGAAAGTCAACCAGAGCTTCTCTGGTCTGTTTTTCATCAAAAGATTCTAAGTATAAAACTCCTTTTCTTAAAACTTCAAAAGCATGATTTTGACATAGAAGCTCTTATCAAAAGATACAAAACCTTTAATCCAATTTAACATATATAGTAAAAACTTGCTCATCCTCCAAATCAAATACCAGAATTCTCTAGTCCAGTACTGAGGACCAACCAGACTTGGAATATATTTCAAAATCTAAGATCAGAGCCTCTCTGATTCCTCATGAAAACAATCATTCTGGTTCAAAACAATTTTAACCAATACCAATGGCCATAGGCCAAGTTATCCCCTTCTCATGGGAGAAACTATGTCCTTTAGGACCAGAGCCCCTCTGTTTGTATTGACCAGAGCCCCTTTGGTT
Organism: Cynara cardunculus var. scolymus; assembly: GCF_001531365.2. NCBI lineage: Eukaryota > Viridiplantae > Streptophyta > Magnoliopsida > Asterales > Asteraceae > Cynara > Cynara cardunculus. Next base: position 32,420,696 of record NC_037540.1, on the reverse strand, counting down.
GTATTGACTAGAGCCCCTCTGGTTGTGTACCATACATGGAAAATAATTCAACATTAAGGACCAGAGCCCCTCTGGTCTCTCTTCAGAATCTTGAAGGATAATGCTAATCCTATTTTGGATAATGATTATTTCCTTGTTTATAGGATTTAGTTATCATGAAAATACCGCCTATAAGAAGTGATTCAGGCACAAAATAGAAAGGAGATGAATAATCAACACTTTGACATAAAGAACACGAATCTTAATTAAGAAATGAGTTCCATTTACTCATTTAAAGTTTCGGTTTTAAAACCACTCGAAAATCAGTAAAAACTCAAAATCAAACATTCAAAAACTAAAACCTGAGACATAAGGCTACTAAGGTTTTATAGAGGACCTAAAAACGAAGCCATCCATATAAAGAACTCGAAATTTGGTTGAGTATATTACCTCCAATCGTCAATAAACGGAGCTTTTCGAATCTGAACTTCACCCTCCGATTTCTCCTTCGACTCTCAACGAGAGTTTGGTTTTCTTGAAGCAAGAATGGAGAGCAAAGTGTAGTCTATATGTATATTGAAATTTTTGTCGTAATAGTTGAATATTCAGACCAATAGGGAGCTTCAAAGGAGAGGTCGTTTTCGTACTTTTGAATTTGCAGGTCTGATGCATATTTACAAAACAGGTCCTTTTGAATTGCAGGTCTGATGCATATTTACAAAATAGGTCCTTCTGAATTCCAGGTCTGAAACATATTTACAAAA
>NC_037540.1:32417778-32419853 GCF_001531365.2 Cynara cardunculus var. scolymus | reverse complement strand
AGAAGGCTGAACCAAAAGAGCTTGTGATCACAGAACCTGTGGTCACAGAGGCTATAGCAGAAGAAAGCCCCGCAGCGGTTGCAGCAACTCCAAAACGCAGAAGGTTGCGTAAAATAGTACTTAACGTCTCCCCAACAGAACAAGTTCAGGATGTTCTGTCGAATATCTAGAAGGAGTTCAGAGCCCCAATCGATCCATCTCAGTTGGGGACAGAGGTCATCATAGATGACGAAGAAGAAGAAGAGGTAGAGGAGTTCGGCGAGGGCGTAAAAGATGCCAATGGCACACATCCTAGCCCACATCCTAGTGCAACCCACGTATCTAGAGGCCCTGTTCTAGAGGGAACCTCTATTGAAGAAGGCATGCACATTCCGAACCCAAGCCAACCTACCGCCGCAGAGGACACTCTTTCGTCCTCTGTGGATCGGACATCTGGGAAGCCACAATATACTCCCTCACCCTCTCAAAAGGGTGAAGGTTTTACAATAAGAGTCCAATCGCCCAAGGACTTGACAGTACACCAAGAGACATTTGTTGTCTTTTCACAGAGTGATCAACCATAACGTGCTTCAGAGGCACAAGTGAGGTTCACAGAGGCTGAGGGTCTAGAACACTCTCTATCTCCATTAGATCAAAATGTTCAGTTAGGCTCTGAAACTACCGGATACGAGATCTACACAACACCGTTAGGCTCTCCTCAAGGAAACGTTCGAGGATACGGTGGAAGTCCCCGAGCAGGCTACAAAATGACAGCCGCTGAGGGCGCCTCACACTCCGAGGCCAAAGGATCACCATGTGTTGGTGGTCCAAGTACCCAAAATGACTATGTGACAAAGGGGGAGCTAAACGCCTTTGCCACAGAGTTGTTCAAAAATATGGATGAGTTGCAAAGCTTGTTCATCTCTCATTCGCAGCCACAGGATCTGACAACGCTTATAGAGGCTCTGAAGGAGGTATCTGCCACCAATACAGAATTGAAGAATACATTGGCAACCCTTCAGAGCTCTGTCATCAAGAAGGACGATTTGACAGAGGCCTTTCAAGCAATGACTCTCAACCCCTCCACCATAAAAACGCTCAAGGATGAACTCATAGAGATGGCCGCCAATTTTGCAGCTGATTTTGTCTCTGCAGGCTACATGAACTTCTCATCGTTCAGAGACGAAATCAAGGAGATGTTCTCCTCTGCAGTCACCTATGGAATCGACTCGTCAACCTCAAGGGAAAACATCAACCACTTAGCTACTCGCAGAGAACTGGACGCTATGGTGGATGCCCTAGGGGATTTTGTGACCGGCCATCTCGGAGCACTTAAAATGGAGATCCTCACTTCCAACGATCTCATCAAAGAATGCACCTCCAAGCTCGTAAAGGAAGGTGACCTCCTTCGTGCAGAAGTCCTCAGCACCGTCTCGAAACTCCAATGGGCTACAGAACTTGATGTGATGAACGCTTCTGCGGGTGCCGAGAAGGTGATAGAGAAAATGTACAAGGCGGCGACCAAGATTCTGCGTCATTTGTGGAGGGCTCCCCTAACAACATGCAAGGCCCAAGCAGTACAGAGCCATGATGATCACAAGCGTGATGATGATCGTCATGAGGGGGAGAAAAAGGACGAAAAGAAAAAGGCCAAGGCCCCAGAAGCACAGAAGAAAACAGCCGCCAGAGCACCTGCCAAAGGTGTAAAGATTGGAGAGCCTACAGCTGCTGACAAAGGAAAGAAAAAGGCTGCAGAGCCTACAGGCAAGGGAAAGGCCATCGCTGTAGAATCTTCGCAGAAGGGTTCATCGAGCACAAAAACTCCAGAGCCAATCAATGAAGAAGAATATGCTCATAAACCTGAGCTCCTTAAAGCTATGAAGACTTCTCTGGCAGAGGCTCAGGCTAAGAGGGGCAGAGCGCCTATGAACCACAGAGAAGGTGAGGCCACAACATCCAATTTCCCAGAAGTCCAAATCCCACAAGTCCAACAAACAACGTCCACGGGTACGTTCAATGCTCTGTAAGGAACCGTTAAGCCCATCCTTGCAGAGGGATCAACCCAGAGGCCTATCCTGGAGGAAGAAGAAGAAGAA
>NC_037540.1:32398663-32416218 GCF_001531365.2 Cynara cardunculus var. scolymus | reverse complement strand
GTATAAATAGCAGCGTAGGCCTTTGTATTTTAGTGTGCTTCCAGTATTGTAATCGTCAATATTTTCATCAATTGAAAATCATTTGAAGCCTTCTCTTATGTTCTTCATTAATCTTCATCTGTGTTCTTATCGATGTCTGCTTGAGTTGATTCACATTATTTTCGCTGTATTATCTCTGTTAAATCGATCATCCAAGTAAGTACTTCATACCAAGTAACTGAGTAAACGTTCCTACAATTATGTCGAAACTTCCTAGTTTGATCGGTATAAGGTCTATGCTAAAGTCCTTATTGGCTAAATTCAAGGTGCAGTTTAAAATTATATTCCTGACCTTGAATTCTTGACCATTGGCAAATTCGATGATAAGGGCTTCTTTCAACCTCTGGGACCTTAAGTCACTTTTCTGCCTAAAATTTAGTGACACAAAGCTTCTGTCGGTGCCTGAGTCAAATAAAACCGATGAAAATTCATTGTTCAGAAGAAACGTACCTGACACTACGTTGGGATCCTCTCTGGCTTCCCTGGCTCCTAATTCGAATGCTCTTCCCTGAGCCTGACTCCCCGAGTTGCCTGAACTGTTCTGCCGAGTCTGATTTATATTTGTCCCTGCTCTTCTCCTTGGGCAAACATTCCTCATGTGGTCTGGACTCCCACATTCAAAGCATAGTCGTTTCCGGCAGTCCTATGCCGTGTGACCCCCAAGATGACAACTCTGGCAGATAATGCAATTCCCTCGATGCGGAACTTTGCACTTATCACATCTAATTACATCGCCCTGTCCAGCTACCTGTTATTGAGCTCCAAAGTTTCTCGTTATTCTCCTGTTCCTATCCAGTTTCCTTCCAAATTTTCGGTCCCCGAACTCCTCTATCTTCCTCTTTCCTTTAGTCAGTCTCCCAGATCGCACCGCATTGTTTGTGAGTTTTGTAGCAACTTCTACCGCCTCTTGAATAGTCTTCGGGTTGGCMGAGGTTATKTTGCCCSTAATTTCTGGGGATAAACCCCAAATGTATCTTTCTATCCGAACCTCCTCTGSTGTCACAAGGTGTGGCACCAGGTTTGCCAATTCTTGAAACCTCGTTGTGTATGCAGAAATATCGTCTCCCTTCGTCTCAAGGTTCCACAACTCCATTTCCAATTTATGGAGTTCACTTCTTGGACAATATTCTTCCTTTAGTAATTTCTTGAACTCCTACCAAGGAAGTCAGTTGGCCGCTTCTCGGCCTCTAGTTTGTACTATGGTATTCCATCAAGTGAGCGCTCTGCCTTGCAGAAGGCATGCTGCGTACTCGACCATATTTCCCTCAGTGCACTTGCTAATGTGTAGGACGGACTCCATACTCTCGAGCCATGATAATAATCCTACCGCTCCTTTTGTTCCATTAAGTTCCTTGGGATTGCAAGCTTTAAAAGTTTTGTAAGTACATTCCCGTGGCTGAATATGTTAAGGAGTGCAGCAATGAGTTGCTCCGAAACGAGTTGTGCTAAATCGGGGTTTTCTCTYCTYGGYGGCATTTCTTTGAATCCTAAACAGAATGGAATTTATAAGTTTGAGGGTAACATAAAGTGGTAGCTTTCCATAAAATTTYGATGATGCTTAAATGTTTTTCTCGTATGACAAAGGATAGGAAGATGACAAAGAATCGATATAAAGCATATTCAATCGCATAACCAATGGATATAATAGAAATTCCTCCCAAAAGATATCATGGATTGATTTTTCGATATTAAGTACAAAACAGAGTTTCTAACTTCTGATCAAAAGAGTAATCCATTCTAAATTGCTTCTAAAGCAACATCCATCCAATGACTATCCCTAGTGCTAACATCATCATGCTACAAACAAATAGCCACCTATATAACCTCCTAATTTCTCGTCTGGCTGCAACAGCAGTTTCCCCATTCCACACTATGCTTTGGTGATGCGCTTCCACTATTTCAGATAGGTTGTTGAGGATGTTGTGGTGATATCCGAGTCAAACCTGATGCATCTGCGTGTCATCCGCAATCTTTCTCATCCAATCCTTCTCAGATGGGTTCATCCCTTGCGGATAGGTCGCCGGCATACCAGTCAYGATTTGAGTCATTCTGTTCCCACCATGGGGTTGGAACGACTCCCCTAAAACCCTCTGAGAGTTCCCGAATGTCACCCTCTGTGGTAATGGGACACTCTTTCAAGGCATGACTCTGATTCTTGGACCTTGCTAGGCTCGCGACGGAACATCAGGTGCTGGCTCCATTGGGGGTARGTAGGACACTTGTGGTGCRGCCGCAGCATCACTAGAAACCGTGTCCTGGTCATATGGGTCCACCTCTTCGCCGCGAGTTGGGTTCCTTTGAGAGCGACCGACTACATATCCAGAATCGTCAACGGAATATTCACTTGAATCTAAAGACATCATCGAGATCTGTGACATGAACAATCTTAGTTACTAGGGTGTATCCTCTAACAAAAGTTTAGCGATTCAGAGGAAACTTCTAGACAACACTAAGTCTCAACAAACATGCTAGGATCCCTAAACAACACTCCTGGGTTCTACACCAGAGCTTCTGCTAATATAAGACCAGAGCCTCTGTTTCCTCACAGAGCTTTCGAGGCTAGAGCCTCTGTTCACAGAGTGCCTACCAGAGCTTCTGTGGCAATTTCAATACTTAGGTATGCTAAGGGTTCCTTTCAACGACCCTCTGGTCCTACCTCTTGCCCCAACCAGAGCATCTGGTAGTGAGACCAGAGCCTCTATGGCAACCCCTATACTTGTCGTTCAAGTATTTCATGCATGGATCCTCTGGTTCTCCTGTTCGTCCATGCCAGAGCTTCTGATCATAAGACCAGAGCCTCTGCGGACACAACRATAGCGAGAGTTGAGCATTCCAACTTCCATCGTCTCTGGTCTTCTTGACCAGTGCCTCTAATCCTAGGAAACGGATATTCRTAAAAGTGGAACAAGGCTCATGCTTTTCTTGATAGTTTCAAAACTGGAGCATACTTCTAATGAGATCGATTAAGTTCTTTTCATTACACATAAATTAAGCACAGGTGATCAGGCTTTACTTAACCGATGTGTAACAACAAGGCCCGCTTTAAAACACATGATTCCAGATTTTATGAAGATCATTTAGAAATTATTTTAGTTATAGTCGATGGTTTTTAAAGAAAACCAGMGTTCTCTATAACTGAAGCTCTGATACCAAATCTGTCACACCCCATTAAAGCGGAAACACGGAATGTAACAGGTAAGCGAGTCTTGGCAACAGTTTAAGAATAACACTTTTTCAAAGGTTCAAAATATACAGTTCATCGACTTGACAAGATTTCAAGGTTACAAAAWATTTTCAAATACAACAAAAACTCTGTCTTAATCGTTCTTGATCTAAGTAATGCTCCCAGAAGTCCACACAACTTACTTGGAACCTGAAAAGCATGGCATAAAACAGTGTCAACTACAAAGAGTTGGTGAGCTTACGGGTTTTCACATGCATAAAAACATTTCAATGCATAAACCGAGTAATAACAAACTTATGCGAATTCTTTGCACTTAATAAATGTAAATCTAACGCGATGTAAATACTTGAGACGCTACTGAGCCTTACCTGACCAACTTGCCCCATTAATTTTCGAACAACCAGAAGTAGCCCGTTCACGACTTAGGTACCACGGTTCGATAAAGCACTAATTCAGCGGTGGTCCAAATTCCACATGATTAGGCTAGAAAACATAGGTAATTGTGCACCCCTTTCTGGGTGGGACTGTCAACACAATAGCGGCTATCCACAATACCATGGCCCGGGGACAATGCCCGAGTTAACAAGTAGCATTTACGGACGGAGACTTTTATTTGGATAAATATACTCTCAAGCACATCAATTTAGCATTTATATTATAGTGAAAAACAGTAACAAATACAGCTTAGAAACCCGACTATGCAGTTCCATAACCCAGAGGTTTCAAGTAAATAAACATGCAAAACAGTAAGCAAATACAGCTTAGAAACCCGTCTATGCAGTTCCATAGCCCGGAGGTTTCAAGTAAATAAATATGCAAAGTTTGCTCATCTCATGCTTTTCCCCCAAAAATAACAAAAACAATAAAAGTGGGGCCGTAAGAACTCACAAGATTGGCGAATATCAAATGTTTCCTTAAGAGGGCCTGCTATCGCTTGCTTGGACTTCCTGACAGAGCAACCAGTACTAATATGAACTTCAAAATTTCCATGACTTAGGTTGGGTAAAGCTGATTTCAATACAATATCGCCAAATATTTTCATWAATATAGCCGATATTTCAATTATTTGGTTAAAGAGAAATCTCCCATAATCTAATTAATGGTATCATTAAATGTCATTCCAAGACAAATGATGGCAGCCGCCAGCCATCGGAATCAAGAGATTTTGAGTGGGTTTAACACCCTTCCCATAAATAATTTATAACCTTGAGTCACACGCCTCCCCAAATCCGGTTGCATGCCCAAGAATGGCAGCAAAAAGGGGAACGGTTTCGAACTCAATATTTTCAAGAATCGAGATTTTTAACACCAAAATCCTCATCTCTTAAATAAATTTCAGAAAAGAAAATAAAACAATGAGAATTTTGGTCCCAGTAAGCTACAAGATGAGAGAATTGATTTAGAGATGCATGCAAGACCCAAATCACCCGAATGTGCAATCGGTCATTATATGCGAGAACTCTCTTCTTCTCTTTGGGATTAAAAGATCCTTGGGTCACAGATTATCATCCGATGAAGACAYATGTAAGTCTTTGATGGATAATCTCACCATCTTTAAATCCCGAAACTTGAGTTGAGCAGGAAGAGAGAATAGGAATTTGAGCACAAGAAGAGGAATAAATGGTTTTTAGAACATACCTTTTTGTAGACGAGGGAGATATGAATGACCCAAATGCGGTGGAATTTCTAGACTTGCAGGGGGAAGAGTTCGGCTAGAAGGTGATGAGATTTAGAGAGGGAGAACGAAAAAGGTTGGAACTTTTGAAGAATGAAGAGTTTTCAAAAAGGAAGGGGGTATTTATTTGGGGCTTTTAGAGGATTAGTGGGCTGGCCTCTAAAGGCCCAAGCCCAAAGGGCTTTTACTTCTCTAAGCTAAGTCCCAAAATCTAAAATAGCCAAAACGTCCAAGTCTGGAAAAAGACCAGCTGCTGTGCTGAATCGATCAAGTATGGGCGACCAACGCCTCTGTAAGAAGACAACAGAGCCTCTGAGAAGAGACGAGCATCTATGAAGAGATACCAGAGTCTCTGTGAAAAGACAACAGAGCCTCTGTGAAGAGACGCCAGAGCCTCTGTGAAAAGACACTAGAGCCTCTATGAAGAGACACTAGAGCCTCGGTGAAAATACGAGCATCTATGAAGAGACAACATAGTCTCTGTAAAGAGACGCCAGAGCCTCTGTGAAGAGAAACTAGAGCCTCTGTGAAGAGACAACAGAGCCTCTGTTGCTGTCACCAGAGCCTCTGTGTTAGCACAGACCAGAGCCTCTAGTTGTTCTATGCTCTGGTCTTTTAGACGACCTCTTCAGGATCCTATTCTGGATAAGGCTAACCCTAAAATACTTAGTTTTCAAATAAAGATCCCGTAATAAGGTTCTGACCTAGAAATCCAAAAGTGCAGAGTTGTTACACCGCATCATCAACACTTCTTAGCAGCCAATGGTGATACGTTCGTCATTGACAAGATAAGTATCCCAGTATACATCAGACTCTTTCTCAAGTGCACGATAAAACACAGATTGTTGGGATCAAGTTTACACGGAAATGATTTATTGATTGGGTTCAATATCATCCATACACTACCAGGTTTGAGATACGCATAACAAGGTCTCCATTATAAGAGTTTTCTAAATCCTTGGAGTCCAATCCAAAAGCTCTACATGACCTCTACTCTTACCATGAAAACTCTCAAACAAAAAACTATCCAGACTTCTTATGCCTTTAACCGTACTGAGTTCCTTACAAAAAATAAAAACCCATTATGGTTAAACCCTTCGTTCTTTGATACCCTAACATTCTAGCAAAATGAAGACATGAACCCAAAAAAATCAAGCCATCCCGGTATGAATCCTGACCATTACCAACTTGCAGTTAGAGAATGCTCAGAACTCGTTGATCAAGGGATCATACAGCCGACTCGCCATAGGCATGTGAAGCGTTTTATGTCATTAAAGAGGTGAGCAAGTTCGTGGTAAATTAAGATTGGTAATAAATTATCAGCCTCTCAATCACTTCTTGGCCGATGATAAGTTCCCTCTTCTCCAAAAGAAGTCGTTGTTCCAATCCCTGGTAGATACAAGAATACTATCTAAGTTGAGCTTAAAGCTGGATTTTGGAAACTCGGAATTACTCTTGAAGATAAGGAAAAACTGCCTTCTATATTCCAGATTATCGTTACCAGTGGAAGGTGATGTCGTTCGGGTTAAAAAATGCTCCATCAGCTTTCCAAAAGGCTATGGTAAGTATCTTTGAACCCATTCTACATAACACACTGGTATATATTGATGATATCCTCTTATTCTCTCCCGATAGAGAATCGCATGTAGACTTGCTTTCATATTTCATTCTATAGTAACAGAGTATGACATCATGCTCCCTGAAAAGAAAATGGAAATTGGTGTTAACTCCATTGATTTCTTTAGAATGAAAATCTTCGATGGTACGTATCAGCCACAACTCCATGTTTCCCAACAATTGCACAAGTTCCCAGACAAGCTAATGTCACAGAAGGAAATCCAAAAATTTATTGGTCTTGCCAATTATATGGCTGATTTCTTATCAAAGCTTTCAAGTCATACAATGCACCTATTCCCCATGCTAAAGAAAAATTCCCTACCATGGACTGACAAATAGACGCTAGCTAAAAAAGCACTAAAGCAACTAGCTGATGTGATGTCCCCTTTAAAGATTCACACTGCTACTAATAAACGAATCTTGCAGACCGATGCAAGTGATGAATACTTGGGAGCAGTCCTGCTTGCCCAATATAAGAATAAAGTCAAGATAGTGTGCGCATACAAAAGTGGCGCATTCAAAGGCTCAGAGAAGCACTATCATTGAACTTTCAAAGAGATTATTGCTGTCAAAAGAGAAACAAAAAAATTCCAATTCCATCTTATCGGTCATGAATTCCTGATCGAAATGGATATGTCTTATTTCCCTCGTATGATGCAATTCAAAAGAAGAATTATTCTTTAAGTACAGTTATTGAGATGGTCAAATTGGTTTGATAGGAATGAAATTCTGTGTAAAATTGTATTCGTCTTGAAAGATAAATTTGTCTATAATTGTATAAAAGTCATCGTGTTTGACTTTTATTAGAGATGTTTGTCTTTGACTTTGTCTTGTTGTTTGACCCTATATAAAGGGTATTTGCCTTTGTATTTTGTAGGAGACCTCATTGTAATATCTCATATTCGTAATAGAAGTTTGACTAATATTTGAAAGTTGACTTTTCCTCTCTTCATCTCTTTCATGTTCTTGAATGTTCATATCCAGATCTGCCATGTTTATGAAGATATATTGAAGATTGATCTATAGTGACCTAACAATTGGTATCATAGCATGTTTGCAAGAAGATTGATTGAAGAAATCTACATAAAATTTCTGGAAATTCATGATTTTATGTTTGAAGTTCATCTTTGTGTTCTTGATAGTTCATACTAGATCTACCTATTTTTTTAATTTCTCATTTTTTGGATGATAAATAGTTAAAATTGTGATCGTTGTGTACAGTTGTATATCATGATTCTTTGTTACTCTTTTGATTTTGCATGTTGATCACAATTTTTAAAAGATTTGGAGAGTTTTTAAATTTTTGGTGTGCTTCGTGTTCTTGATAAATTTTGTCAAAATGTTAGACTTTGATCTATTTTTGGATAAACTTCTGTAATTTTTTGTGTTTGTGCATTGATTGATCTAATCTTGGTTATCATTTTCTGATTGAATCTTGTTAAAACATTCATTTTTGTGCAGCAAGTGGTTTTGAAAAGTCAATCCAGTGAGCGGTTTAGTCTGTGTTGGTAAGCGGACTAGTGACAGGATTTGTCATTTTGGTGAGCGGTTTAAGTCTTTGTGTTAAGCAACTTAGCCTTCTATTCATGACCAGATTCTTTGAGTGATGCTGACAGGATTGAGTATCATACAGTGAGCGATCAAAGCAAGATGTTGAGCGGATAAAGCATAGTGTGTTGAGAGGATTAAGCTTAGTGTAGTAAGCGATTTACAAATAGTGTTGAGCGGATTTAAAGCTTACATTGAGCGATTAAGACCATTGCTTTGAGCGATTTAATTTCTGCCTTGAGCGTTTTATGCAGTAAGTTGAACGATTTATACTTGAGCGATATTCTTCATTGCTTTGAGCGAATTATGCAGTTTTGTTGAGTGATTTATCTTCATATGGAAAACGATTTAATACTTCTTTGAGCGGACTAAGACTGTGTATTAAACGGATTAAAGCTTTTTGTTAAGCAGATTAGAAGCTAAGTGTTGAGCAGTAGTGAGCGATTTATTCTTTGTTTTGAACGGACTTGAGCGATTTATATTCTAGTTTTGAGCGGTCTTGACTGATTTAGATTTATCTAGTAAGCGATTTAGGCTGTGTGGAGATTCAAGTTTGAACGATTTAAGGTTTGTGGTGAGCGGACTGTAAGCGATTTAACCTCCATAGCTTGTGCGATTTACAGCATGCTTTGTGCGATTTAGATTCATGTGTTATGCGATATAGGCAGCTTTGTTTATCTTAGTTCAAGATGTGACAGATATTCATCCATGCAGTGAACGAATTAAGTTTCATGCAGTGAGCGGTTTACAGATTTATCATGAGTGTAGTGTGCGGTTTATAACCAGTGTTGAGCGGACTAGTTCATGCTGTTTAAGCTGTGTGTTGAGCGATTTATTTCATTCGTTGATTGGATTAAAAGGTTAGTCTTGAGCGGTGTTGATCGGGTTAAGGCAAGGTCTTAACTGTTTGTACATTGTTTACTCCTTGAGCGATTGTCTTAAGCGAATAAGAGTAAGTGTTGAGTGATTTATTCCATGCTTTGAGCAATTTTGATTGGTCTGAGAAACTGTTTTAAGTGATATAGGTTTAGCATTGAAAGACTTGTTTTCTCACAGATCATTTTGTAAATTCCTGTTTACTATACTGTTTGGAATCCCAAACTGCTTGCAATACTGTTTGGACTTATATCATCTTGTTAATTGAATTTCTAAGGATTGTGTGAATTTTTTTAACTGTTTTTTATCATTTTTTCTTGAACTGCATAGATTCTTTATTTGATCAATCTTGATTTTCTTAATGGCAGATACTCTAGAGAAGGGGAATGAAGAGATGAGAGCTCAGATTTACAAGCTGGAAAAGAGCATAGTGGACTATAAAGAAAAATACATAAACGTGTTTTCCGAGAATCATGCTAATGTTGAATTCATTGTAAATCCACAAAAAGAGCATAAAGAGGTTTTAGAAAGAGTTGAGAATCGTTTCAAGAATCAAATTAATAAACTTGAAAATTCTCTAAATGATGTAAGAAAAGATTGTGATATTGAATTGAAAACATGGAGTAAGTCTAATAATGATCCATTTCACAAAGTCCAAGAAGTTCAGAGTGAATTGAGAGTTGAAAGAAATTCTTCAGGTAGAAAGCATCCTAAAACTGATGACTTAACTGATAAATCTCATAACTCTGAAAGTGACATGATTGAGCTAAGAAAGCTTCTGAATATAGAGAAAGAAAAGGTTTTAGAAGTGGAAAAGAACTTGAATGCTGAAAGGAAAATTTTGGAGAAAGAGAAGAATAAGATAATAGAAGTTGAAAGGAGATTTGGAGCTGAACGTATATCTTATGAAAATAAGGTTAACTCTCTAGAGTTAAATGCAAAAATGCTGTTAAAGCAAATATCTGATTTTAAGCAGCTCATCATCTTGGAATGGGCCAAGAATGATAAAGAGAAGAAAGACATCTCAAAAGACTGTCAGAGCCAAATATAAAAGTTATCTGAAAGCATTGCTCTAAAGCAGAAGACTTTAGACGAAGAGAAGAAGCAATTTGTTATTGAAAAAAGAAATACTTCAAAGAAATATACAACAATTGCTAAAGAGCTTGATAATAAGAAAAAGTGGCTTGACATCGCTTCGGAGAATGATAAGAGAAACTTAGATGAAGAAAAAAGAGAGTTAATAAACCAGAAGAGAAAGTTTGAAATGCTTCAGAAGGAGTTAGAAGGTAAACTCCTGGATACTACAAGCAAATTTTTTGATCTGAAAACAAACCTTGAAACTAAGATGAAGATGAGAACTGAACTTAAAATTAAGTTCGATTTAGTTACTGTTGAAAGAGACCAACTTTTACAAAAAGTCAAAGACTTTTTTTTTTGCACAAAGTTCAATTGGTTCTCCATCACAGTGTAAAACCAGCTTCTATGACTGTTCCAAATCGAATAGTTATTCAATCAGCCCTAAATCTACTGTTTCTAAGAACTATTCTTGTTTTTTTAGTCAGTATTATCAAGGGTATGTTATCAGATCACCCAATAAATTTTCTAAGACTAAAAGCATTTGGGTTAATAAAGCTGATTCTCTTTCATCTGATACACCTATTATTACTAATTCTATTCTTCCTTGCATTGTGAGATCCAGTAATGATCTGATCAATCTTAGCAAGAGAAGAATTATGTGCTCAACATGTAGAACCAATGATTTTGTCAATAAGAAAAGGTTTAACAGGTGGCATGGAGATAACAGCTATCAGAACAGTTGGAAAGGTAAAAACAGGTATGATTACAAAACTGGTATGGATCATATTCTATTTCTGATCATCCTGTTCAAAGTGCTAAAAAGAATATATCTAATAGGAATAGATAGTTTGGAAGTTACAACATACCCCAACCAGATCCTAACAAAATAGGACCCAAATTCATTTGGGTACCAAAATCTACTTAATCTGGTTTTGCAGGTGTGTCAATTTTGTGCTGATCAGAATATTATATTAGTGATAAACCAATGCAGGGGGAGTTGTAAACTATTCCAACGAGGCTTCAGAACAATTCAGTTCAGGACCCGTGCTTTACCGAGTGTGGTTTCTAAACACACAGTTTAGGACTCGTGCTTAAAATGTTTTCTTATTTTTTTTAAATTTTTTGAGCTTAACTGAAACATTACTATAATCTACTTTCTAGGGGGAGTCTCTAAAAATTTAATAAAAGTTTTCGGGAAGTTATTTTTTTAAAACGAGTACATTTTCTGAACAGGTATTTCCTGAGATTTTACTTGTGTAATTTCTCATCGATCATAACTCCAATACCTGTTTCAGCTATTCTTCAAACTGTTATTATCACGTCTCTTATATATAAATCATTTTCGGTGATAATACACTCGTTTGTATTCAAAGGTTGTTTTTCAATTTCTTTTTACCTTGAATGATATACATTTTTTTATCTGAATCTGTAAACTCGTTCTTACAGATCTTCATTCATTTCTCTCGAATATCGAATAATCTGATCCTTGTCGCATCATTCCTTTATTGATTGTGCTTAAAGCCAAATATTTTGATCAAATTTTTTTCTGATTACTATGCTTTATCTGAGATATTATTTTTGATCAATTTTTGTGATCATATGAGCATACTGAATTTTAGGAGGGACTGAGTGCTTATCAGAAATACCTCTATGGAATGTCAAAACCGACAAACCTACCTAAGAGGACAACCATATCTGAGTGAGTTTAAATCAAAATGGTTTGTGTGTTGAGCTTAAAATGAAAATGAGAGGGGTAGTTGTTGTGAGCTAAAAGAATTGACGAGAGTTGTGTCAGGATTAAAAGAAAATGAAAATCCTGTTCCAAACTTCTAAAATTCGGGCATACCACACAATCTATTAGTTCTCAATTCTTTTGAGACTAATATTGAAAAAGGCAAAGCCCAGGCCAATTCTTGTCACAACTCCACCAGCTACTTATTTATCTCTCAACAGATAAGTGTTTTAATAACACTTGGGGCACGCAGCACATCATCTATCAATTTCTTATTCGGAGAAAGTTGATATTGAATCAGAAGGAATATGTCCTCCCTTTAAGTCTTTTTGATCACTAATTGAGTCTGATAAATTTGTGTAGTCCACACGCTTTATTTTTTTGAGCCTAAACAAAAGCATACGTTGCTTTATCTTTCTACACTACACAGATTTTGCATTTTATATGTTAATTTGCCGAAACATTCATAGATATGCTATTATTAAGCTATCGATGATTGAATGGAAGACCTGGTGAGATGAGCATCAAAAAGTCTCATATATACAGTACATCTGTTGTACTGAGTATATCTGTTATACTCATAGGCCAATCTGTTTATAAGATTGAAAACAATTTTATTTGTTGAAATTGGTTGTTACCTTCCCATTCCCTTAATTTGAAAAGATTAAACAAGTGGATTTGAAAAGATCTACTTACAATTTTATGAATTGATGGCTTATGCGGAGGATTTCATTCATTCTTGTGTATGATGGAATGATTCTCATTTTATCATAAAGGGGAGTATGTAATAATGAATGAAATATATAATTCCAAACGTTATAACGGGAATTTGATGTAAAGATCAAGGGGGAGTAACATCAAAAATGGCAAAAGACTCAAAAGGAGTGCGACTGGAGATGATTACAAAGATTATTCTGATGCCACAACGACTAAGAGTTTTTGAATGAGAAGATATTTGTTTCAAAAGTTTACCATCAGAGTTCTCTTTTCAAAGAGAAAATTTGTTAGAGTTTGCTGTCTGAAGATTCTATGTAGATCACATCCTGTAGTTTGTTGTCTGAAGATTGAAGAATGTTATTGTTTTTTATCTACATTGTCAAAAGAGAAGATCATCGCTATTCTACATTCGAGGGGGAGAATGTTATAAGATCTTTCTCAACAAATGATTGTCTGAAGTTTCAAATTGAAGATTGTTTTTGAAGAAGACATAATGTACTTAAAGCATCAAAGTTCAAACGAGACTCAAAGCGCGCAAATTCTTTCAAGCCTGAATAAAAAGGGGGAGAATGTTAGGAATGAAATTCTGTGTAAAATTTTATTCATTTTTAAAGATAAAATTGTCTATAATTATATAAAAGTCATCGTGTTTGACTTTTATTAGAGATGTTTGACTTTGACTTTGTCTTGTTGTTTGATACTATATAAAGGGTATTTGCTTTTGTATTTTGTAGGAGAGCTCATTGTAATATCTCAGATTCGTAATAGAAGTTTGACTAATATTTGAAGGTTGAATTTTCCTCTCTTCATCTCTTTCATGTTCTTGAATGTTCATATCCAGATCTGCCATGTTTATGAAGATATATTGAAGATTGATCTATAGTGACCTAACATTTTTTGATTGAATTTATTTGATTAACATATTAATTATTTTAAAATAATTTAGTTTAAAAATTAAGGGGGTAAAAGTTTTTTAATTGAAAAAAAAAGTCAAATATGGTAGACTCAAATTTTAACTTCCATTTTTGCCTCTAATCACTTCTTAATTAACTTTTTTATGTTTTAACCCACTACAACAAAATCGGGTTTATAGGACGCTCATAATTTCTAAACTTTCTAATAGACCTATTTATAGGACTTAGTTTATAGGACCAAAAAAATAAAATGTCCTATCTAAAGGCGTTGTAATAAATTTATATGACATTTTTTGACATCGTATAAGTTTTATAGGAAACTTTTATTATAAAGCGTCTCATTAGTAACTTTATAGCCATATGTGATTCCTGAACTGGGAGACTCATATGTGATTCCCAAACTGGGAGACTCATATGTGCTTCCCAAACTGGGAGACTGATTAGGAGACTCATATGTGATTCCGAAACTGGGAGACTCATATGTGATTCCTGAACTAGGAGACTCATATGTAATTCCCAAAATGGAAGATTGTGCAAGACTAAGAGACTAAGATAAGAAGGTATGAAGAAGAATAAGAACTTAAATTTAAGAACAAACTCAACCAAGAGATGATATATGGAAGAAGTTGTTTTCTTTCTAAGGGATGATTACAGATGAGAGGAAAACCTTCCTTATATAGGCAAGGAAAAGGTTCCCTTACATGATCATGATGTAAGCATTACAAAAGTAACCAATTATTGGTTCAAAAAATGAGGTAAGCGCTTACATCAATTAAAAGTGACTTAAAGCTTCCATCATTTTTACATCACACTAATACTTAAAACTTAAGAAATACTTGCACACATAATTTTACAATAAAATGTCTGGATATTTTTATTTTATTTTATTTCCAATGTGAATCCGGATGAGATGGGTTGTCTACGTACGGGTCAAAATTCTTTTCATATGGGTCGTAATCTTCATCTTCTTCTTAGTCCGTGGAGTCATATTCATCAGAGGTATCTATTTTCTGTAACAAAGGAGTTTGAAACCACTGTTGGACAGACTCATTCCACTTTGATGACAATGGGTGTTCTGCAGGCCATAAATCTTTATTTTCCATGACATGTGCTGAAATCATCTGGGGGCTTACTTGATTTGCACTAGCGAGAAGACCACATATTTCCATGTGCTTGTGGACTTGGTATATTTCAAAGGATTTGCTAGAAGGATTAACATCATACCAATCATGGATGGAGGCTAAAAGTTGAATGGTAAACTATTGATTGTGTTTGTCCTGTAATTACCGTAGGAGGTTGGAAAGAATATGGCCTTCTGAACATAATGACTACATAAGTCTTATAGCACGTGGATAGCTTTTGGAGCCATTTGTAAGAAAGATTGAACCAACTAAAGAGGGTGAAGACATTTTTGGAACCTTTTGGGGCGTTCTCGAATTGACATTGGAATAGGTATGAGTGTAGTTTGACAACATTGAATGAAATGGCAATAGTGAAGGACTCTAAAGGGTACCAAAAAAAGCATAGTGCTTCTTTTGGTAACCCATGCAAATCGTGAATGTGGAAGATGTTCAGGAGAAGGGTAAGCATGGTGAAACTTGAGATATTTCATGAAGAGGCCGCTTTTGCACGATGATGTTAAAGAACATCTTGTAGTTAAGGTGAGATCTTTCTTTCAGGATCAAGTCGGCGATGGTTTCTATGATTTTTTCTAGGAGGTTCAAGGGGATGGCTTGAGAGGCATCTTAGTTTGAAGAACTAACATAGCTATTGGGAACACCATTTGGAGAATTTGGTTCTTGAGGATGAGTTGGACCTCTTTAGGAGTACTACATTTATAGCCTTTTGTCGTGACATAAATTCTGCGAGAATATTTTCAGTTCCTTTTATGTGTTTTACTGTGAATTTTCACTGGGAGAACCATGTTAGGTCACTATAGATCAATCTTCAATATATCTTCATAAACATGACAGATCTGGATATGAACATTCAAGAACATGAAAAAGATGAAGAGAGGAAAAGTCAACTTTCAAATATTAGTCAAACTTCTATTACGAATCTAAGATATTACAATGAGCTCTCCTACAAAATACAAAGGCAAATACCCTTTATATAGGGTCAAACAACAAGACAAAGTCAAAGTCAAAGTCAAACATCTCTAATAAAAGTCAAACATGATGACTTTTATACAATTATAGACAATTTTATCTTTCAAGACGAATACAATTTTATACAGAATTTCATTCCTAACAAAAAATCGAGCATTTTCACTACAACAAATTTGGGTTTCTAAGTGTTCCAATAGAACGACTTATAGGACTTAATTTATATGATCAAAATATAAAGCGTCCTGTATAAAGATGTTGCAATAAGTTTTTATGACGCTTTTGGGCGTCTAAACAAGCTTTTTAGGATATTTTTAATACAAAAAGTGTTGCATTAGCAACTTTATAGGGCACATTTGAGAAAGTGTCCCTAAACTTAATTTTTTATAGGACATTTGTTTTTATAGGACAGTTTTTCAAATAGTGTCCTATAAAGTTGTTAATGAGACACTTTATAATAAAAGTGTCCTAAAAAACTTATTACGACGTCAAAAAACGTCACATAAACTAAGTCTTATAAAGAGGTCTATTGTAATATTCGGTTCTAGTATCCAAGTTGTTTTGATACTAATATAATCTGGTAATGGGAAGTTTGGGGTTAGTTTTTGGCATTCAAGGTTTGGAGAAGAATCGATCTATGGTTCTTTTGTTATAATCGTGTTTGATTTTATTATGGGAAAGTTCCATGGTAAGTACCCTTGGAGGTCGGTTATGCACTTGCTATAAATAGCATGTGCATGTGAATGGGAGGAGTTCTTGGACTAATTTCAATTACCTATAGTTTTATTGGAGAAACTTTTGTAAAGCAGAAGTAGATTCCAAAGCAGATTTTAAAGTAAAGGTGAGTTCTCTACTGCTTGGGTATATCTGGTTGATATATTTTCAACATATAACTTGATAAAAATGCTAGTATATGTTGTTTTAAATGGGATTTAAACTGTATTATTGTTACTGTGCTTCATCGCCTGATTAACTTCTTAAATAACTGAACTCATCGGACAAGTCTGTCCGGTGAGGCCCTTCACCGGCTAAAACATTGTTCGGATAGGTGCCCCTCATCGGACAAAGCATTGTTCGGATGTGTCCTGACCGGACAAAGCATTGTCCGGATAGGTGTCCTTACCGGCCAAAGCATTGTCCAGATTCATCGCCTGATTAACTTCTTAAAGAACTGAACTCATCGAACAAGTCTATCCGGTGAGGCCCTTCACCGGCTAAAACACTGTTCGGATAGGTGCCCCTCATTGGACAAAGCATTGTTCGGATATGTGTCCTTACCGGACAAAGCATTGTCCGGATAGGTGTCCTTACCGGCCAAAGCATTGTCCGGATATATATATATATATATATATATATATATATATATTCACACCGGCTAAAGTAGTGTCTGAATTGAACTTCTCACCAGCTAAAGTGTTGCCCGGATAAGAACCAACATCAGACAAGGCATGTCCAGACATGACCGTATAACCTTTCACCGGACATAGTGTTGTCCGAATATGTTCAAATCGTTCGGAAACCTCTTCTACGGACATATTACTCCCCGGACAGGACAACGAAATTTACAGTAATCTATACTATCTTATTAAGCAAATTTAGTAAAAGTCTTAAAGTCTTAAAATACTAAATGACCAAGATAGCCTTTATACTTTTTCACTTTTTCAGCCCCTCCTCTCTCACATACACTCACCCCCTCACATACACTCACCCTCTCACAACCGATTTTTTTAAAATTATAATTTTAAATTTACACTTTATACCCTTATATTAGTTAATTAATTTACTTTACGTCCTTTACTTTTAAATGTTTCATTTTAAACCTTTATGAAATTAACATACATAATCGTATATAAATTAAAACATGTTTAAAAAATACATTTTTATTTTAACAAGTTACACCATTATAATCTTCTCGTTAATACCTCCGAAATGAGTCCAATATTGAATAGTTTTTGACTTATTTATATTATTATATATTATATATACTGTGAAAAATATTTTTAATATTTATGATTTATACTTTTATAGTTATTTATTTATATATATACTATATATTTTGGGGTTAGGCTGT
>NC_037540.1:32390852-32398488 GCF_001531365.2 Cynara cardunculus var. scolymus | reverse complement strand
TATCTTAAAACTCAAGTTTCTTGGTTCTTTGCTCTTGGTGTAAATCGAACACATTTGTGGAGTCGTTTAAATATGTTGGATTTTAAATATATTGGATTTTAAACTGTCATACAATTTTTTTCATCGATAGTCTGTAATTGGAACCATAACTCTTATTTATTCAAATTGTATAAATATGTAAAGACCAAGTGTAACATATATCATCATTAAATTTTATCTTATAAAACCAGTGGAACTTCAAAATCGTTAAAATTCGTGGCTCCCGTGCAATCACAACTAGTCTCTTTAAGAAGGATAAAGGAAAAGGTGGTGTAACCACGATAGATGAAAGGGTGGTGTAACCGCGATAGAGAAAATGGCGGTGTAACCACGATAGAGGAAATGGCGGTGTAACCGCGATAAAGGAAATGATGGTGTAACCGCGATAGATGAAATGGAGGTGTAACTGCGATAGATGAAATGGCAGTGTAACCACGATAGATGAAATGGCGGTATAACTACGATAGATGAAATGGCAGTGTAACCGCGATAGAAGAAATGGAGGTGTAACCGCGATCTGTGGATGAATGATAGAATGTTATATTAAGATCCAGGTTTGATACATCTGGGATTTTGAAATAAGTTGTGTTTTATATAATGGAAACTTACTCACTAGGTCTTTTGGTCTAACGCTCTACTAATATGTTTTGTAGGTCATCCATCATCTCAGGATAAAGGCAAGAGAAAAATGTAAAGAAGTGTTATTCTGAAGAAAGTGTTATAACTAATGAAGTCTTGTTTATCCATATTTTCTCTTATCATGTAATCATACTTTGGAATGTATTATGACTTTATTATGGAGAATAAGGTAATATATGATCATATTTTGTGAGTTTGTATTATTTTTTGCATGAAGTGCTTTTTAGTTGGTATCAGAGTCTTAGTTTAAGGGATCTGGGTATTTTCTTGATACTTAGACTTACACTAAAAGGGTAGAATATGTGATAATAGGTTTCACTAGGACTATGAACCTAGAAATATGTTATAGTTGAATTTATTATGATAATAAGTATGATAAAGTTAGATTACATGAGTTTGATGTAATCATAAGCTACAGATACTTGACCTATGGGTAAACATGTTATCATACTTTGGTATGTGAATAACCTCATATGTGTTTATTGTGGCAGAAAGAACGTTAAAATAATATGAATACTAAGAAAAGATGGCAGATAATCTCAATCGATCTGGAAGGACTGCTAGTGGCCATGGAAGAAGCCGGTGAAGAGGAAACATAAATAAAGAAGAAGATCCAGAGAATGCTATGACTATTGAAACACGAAGTTGAAGCCAGGGACGAGGAAGGGGAAGAAATACTCAACCAGAAACTCACACATAATAGGAATTATTTGCACAAGAAAGTTCTTTGTCAGGTCATGAAAGAAGTAGAGCAAGGGGTAGGGGTCATGCTCATGACCCTGATTACATTACGCTGGAAATGTTGGCCGCCGAACTGAGAAAATTTCAAGAAAGTTTGGTAAATTTTTTAGGATGTTCTGCATAGAATAATCCCCAAGGAGTAAGGGATCCAAATTCTTTATCAAGAAGCTGGAGCTAGTGCACCGGCAACAAATACTTTTGTTCCTACTACTTCATCGTTAGTACAAAAAGGAGGGGATATCAAGATGTTTTCTTGCTTGTAAACCCCCTAAGTTTTCCGAAGAACGTGAACTTGTAAGGACATGTGCTAACTTAAAGAAATTGAATAAAGTTTGCATACCAGTAAAAGTGCAGAAGAAGATAAAGTAATATTTGTTGAATCCAGGTTGAGGTCAAGTACACTATATTGGTGGGAGATTTTGTCGAGTTCGGATCCAAATATTTTGAAGACCATGTTGTGGGAGAAGTTTGTGGTAAAATTTAAAATTCTTTATTGTCCTTAAGCTGTTGTTCAAAAGCTAGAGGACGGTTTCCTTCATTTGTAACAAGGTAATATGTCGGTTCGTTAGTATACAAAGGTTTTTATGGAACAGTCTCAGTTTGCTGAAGCATATATTGCAACCGAAAGCATTAAACATAGGAAGTATATTTGGGGTTTGGAGTCTAATCTCCGGAAATATGTGATATCAAGAAACCCAACTACATTTCAGGCACCGGTTGATGCTGCAGAAATCCTGGAACATGATATTAATCGTCAACCACAAGAAAGGGTTGGGGATAAAAGGAAAGAGGAAACTGTAGCAACTAATTTTCGTAAATCAAGGTTTACTGAAAATTTTAATCTACCAATCTCAAGGTTTGCTGATAAAGCATGTGTATGATGTCATAAAGTACACCAAGAAAACTGCAATACAGAGTCACGAACATGTTATAAATGTCAGGAGTCACGGCATATAAAAACTGATTATCCGCAAGCTAAGGGACGAGGATCGAGTTTTGTTGAGGGCCGAGGATCTGGGTATTTTGGGGATCGAGGATCTGGTTATGTTCCACTCAGTCGTGGGCCAATGGTTAATCGTAATATTCTGAGTGGTCATGGATAAATAAGACGTGGTGAGACAATGGCTAAAGGATGAGCCTTTCAGATGACGAGAGGTGAGGCCGAAGAACATCCTGAAGTGGTGACAGGTATATTCTTTGTTAATTCAGTATGTGCCAAAGTTTTATTTGATTTTGGTGCTAATCGTTCTTTCATATCACAATAGTTTGTTAGTTGCCTGCAATTAGAATCTAATGTATTATATGAGAACTGGTAGTAGAAACAGCAAACCATAGTGAAGTATCGGTTAAGAAAATGATTAATAATTGTTCCATAAACATAGAAGTGTGTGAGGTACCCATACAGTTATTTCCCATACCATTAAGAGAATTTGATATAATTTTGGACATCGACTGGTTGGCTAAAAATCAAGCTAATATAGTTTGCAATAAAAACATGATTCATATAGATTTACCGAGAAAGGGACCGGTTATAACCTATGGTGACAGGCGGATTCGTTATTCTAGCCTTATCTCCATTTTAAAGGCTCAAAAGTACGTGCAAAAGGGATGTGTTAGTTTTCTTGCTTATGCAATTAATGTAAAGAAAGAAAAGAATAAGAAGGAGGATATTCTAGTTGCAAGAGAGTTTCCGAAATTATTTCCAGAAGACTTGACAAGTTTACCTTCTGATCAATCGATAGAATTTCATATTGAGTTATTGCCTGAAGCGGCGCCAGTTGCACGTACACCCAACAGGCTAGCTGCATCTAAATTAAAGGAGTTGATGTCGCAGTTAAAAGAATTACTAGATAAAGGTTTTGTTTGACCAAGTACCTCTGTTGATCCTCTCTCTCAGTGATTTGATGATAATCTCTTTTCACTTATACGTTGTATTTATGTTTATGTCTTTTCAGTTCCAGCGATCATCACTGAGACTATTCAATGATCGCTGAAGAACTTGTATTGTAATTCAATAAGAGACAACGATACTTCAAGAAGATAACACTCACACCAAAGAACCTTCAGCTAATGTCGATGTAACACCCCAAACCATACATTGCATGTAACACATATTTCATACAAAAGAAATATATGATATCATTCCATTCAGGTCCCTTAGTACAAGAATCTATTATGACCAAATACGAGGTCTAAAAATTCAAATACATTACTTGTACTAATTAATCAAAACTGTACATCAAAACTGATCTTTAAGTAAAAATGCATATAGGAAAATATCACATTTTCCCCTTTCCCTTACCGTCCATACCTCCTGCAATACATAGTTAAAATCACAAAACGAGGGTTAGACCGAAAGGTCTAGTGAGATCCCCTATTTATGTTATTGCAGGGTGAAAATCACCAAAATCTTTATGGAAAACAACATTTCATATATATAACAAATATATGAATAAATAAGAACATAATACCAGATCTTTTCCACATTTCAAGCAAAACTTTTAGCTATATAAATCCCATACGTCAAAATCAATCAGGTTTCACATAATGCCACTTTTAAACCTTTTCAAATCAAAACAAGGTTTAAATAAAGTTTCAGGCCAAACCTGATGTTTTCTCCTCAATAACATCCAGACTATGATTTCCAATAAGAACCTTGATCCTAAATCTTTAAATCACAAARAARTAAAGATTYCRGAACAYKGTAATCTTAAAGGATATAATAGAAAGAGTTATATCATACAATCACACATACAAATGCCACCCTTATATCCAAATGTACACCTCTCCTTGATATGTCACCCTTATCCCATGGTACACCTCTCTTTGATATGCCACCCTTATCCCATGGTACACCTCTCCTTGATATGCCGCACTTATTCCCTAATCAAAATATTTCACAAAACAATTCCAAATAGACCTCAGTCATTGAAATTATTATCAATACAAAATCATTTATTTCAAAACTTCCTTTTTATGATAAAATAACATTTCTTATCAAAACACAAGGCATCACTTCAAATCCGGTCACTTGATTTAGCCGGACTTCATCTACGGTCAACAATCCGGACAACACACCGCATAAAGCTTGACCGATTAACACTCAGAATCAAAATCAACATCTTTATCTGGATAACAAGTCCGGACAATACCCCGCTCACAACTTAACCTATTTAAAACAATCCGGCCACCAAATGGTCGTATTCCTACTTCTCAGTTCAAAAAGATAACTATTCTTACCAATCATAACCCGGTCGACATTTGATTGGTTTAAAATAATCTGGACGATACATCGTTTAACCTTTATCCGATTTAAAACAATCCGGACAATACATCGTTTAACCTTTGTCCGATTTAAAACAATCCAGACAAGTCTTGTCCGGTTTAATACCCGGATAAAATACTTGAGCAAAAGACTGATTTCTTTCCGAAAATAAACAAGATTCATATAAAACCAGTAATTATTTTATGCAAAAGAGTTTAGAAATTACTCACCTTAACAAGCTTTTGAATTCAAATACTTGAAATCAACTTGAATCTCCAGAAAAGAAATAATCCGGTCAACCTCTCTTCTCTTTTAGATCGCACAACAAGGAACTCAAAAGCAAGAAGATAAAATATGGAGGCTCAGCCTCCCTTTTATACTTTCCAAATCAGGAAAGGCGGCTAACCCAACCCCTTTTTCTCACAAAACTCTCATGCATGCTTTTCATACACCATGTATATATATAAATATATATATACCATGCATACATATAAATATATATAACATATGCATTTCATATTATGCACATTTTCACATCCCAGCATGATCAAACATAACAATTTATCATGCTATCACGTAATCATTTAAATCATATAATCACATATTAATTACCTTGGGTGATAACCAGGATCAAGTTATCACATTATCCACCCCTTAAAAGAATTCCGTCCTGGAATTCCTTTAATCAAAAAGCCATGGGTATTCTGATCTCATCTTTGATTCCAATTCCCATGTTGCTTCTGGTCCTTTGTGAAACTTCCACCGAATCTTCACCAGACTTATTTCTTTGTTTCTCAATAACGTGATCTTTCAGTCAATAACAGCTTCCGGTGTTTCTACCAAATTCAACTTACTGTCTAATTGAATCTTTGGCAACGGTATAGCTAGATTCGGATCATCCAAACATTTCCGCAGATTTAACACATGAAAAGTGTTGTGAATCAGACTCAGCTCTTCTGGCARCTCTAACTGATATGCTACTGGCCCAATTCGCTTACATATTCTGAACGGCCCCACATACCTTGGACTGAGCTTTCCTTTCTTCCCAAATCTGATAACACCTTTCCATGGCGAAACTTTTAACATTACAAAATCACCTATATTAAACTCAATTGGCTTTCGACGATTATCTGCATAACTTTTCTGGCGATCTTGTGATGTTTTGATTTCACGAATTTGTTTGATCTTTTCAGAAGTTTCTTGGACAATTTTAGGACCTGTCAGCTGTTTCTTACCAATTTATTCCAACATAATGGCGTTCGACATTTACGTCCATACAACACTCATATGGTGCCGCTTGGATACTGGAATGGTAACTATTGTTATACACAAACTCTATTAATGGCAAGTGATCTTCCCATGATCCCCCGAAATCAATAGCACAACTTCTTAACATATCTTCGAGAGTCTGAATAATTATTTCACTCTGCCCATCAGTTTGCGGATGATAAGCTGTACTTAACCGAATTTCAGATCACAAAGCTTTCTGTAGTCCTTCCTAGAACTTGGAAGTAAACCGACTATCTCTATCAGAGATAATAGACAATGGAACACCGTGTCTGGTAACAATTTCTTTGATGTAAATCTGTGCTAGCTTTTCTAAAGAGTATTTCTCTCTTATGGTAGAAAATGCGCAGATTTAGACAAACGATCAACAATTACCCAAATCGCATCATATCCCTTTGGAGTTCGAGGTAACTTCATAACAAAATCCATGGTAATGTGATCCCACTTCCATACAGGTATCTCTGACGAATGAAGACTTCCATACGGCTTCTGATGTTCAATCTTAACCTGTAAACATGTCAGACACTGTTCCATATATCGAGCTATGTCCCTTTTCAATCCTGGCCACCAATAAAAGGGTTTCAAATCTCTATACATCTTATTGGTGCCCGGATGGATAGAGTATCGGGATTTATGACTTTCATTTAATATCATACTTCGGATATCTCCAAAATATGGTACCTAAATTCGCCCTTGAAAACACATAATTCCTTTGTCATTTGGTTCCAAGGTTGAAATCATCTTACCCATTTTTTCTGATTTGATAAGATCTTCTTTCATAGCTTCCTTCTGATATCTCAGAACTTCTTCATGAATATTAGGGACTAAACTTATTCTCATTGCCACCGTTTTAATAGTCCCGCTCCTTTCTTTTCTACTTAAAGTGTCAGCTACCACATTGGCTTTTCTTGGGTGGTAAAGGATTTCATAGTCATAATCATTAACAAGTTCAATCCATCGATGCTGTCGCATATTTAAATCTTTCTGGCTAAATAAATGTTGTAGACTCTTGTGATCTGTGTAAATCTGTCACTTTGTTCCCCGAAGATAATGCCTCTAGATTTTTAGAGCGAATACTACCGCAACTAACTCCATATCATGAGTCGGATACTACTTCTCATGATCCTTCATTTGTCTTGATGCATAAGAAATCACTTTTCCTCTCTGCATTAGAACGCATCCTAATCCTAACTTTGAAGCATCGCTGTATACCACAAAGTCTTCGGATCCATCTGGTAGAGTTAACACCAGCGCACTACAGAGGTGATCCTTTAGTAGTTGGAAAGTTTCTTGTTGTTCTTTTTCCCAATGAAACTTGACATTCTTTCGAGTCAATTTGGTTAATGGCACGACTATTTTAGAAAAGTCCTGAATGAACTTACGGTAGTAACCTGCCAAACCCAAAAAGCTACGGACTTCAGACGGAGTCTTTGGAGCTTCCCATTTTTCAACTGCTTCTATTTTTACTGGATCTACTTGTACTCTAGTTTCTGAGATAACATGACCCAAGAATTGAACTTCTCTTAACCAGAACTCACACTTGGACAATTTGGCATACAACTTTTCTTTCTTCAATAATTCCAGTATCAAACGAAGATGTTTCGCATGTTCTTCTTCGGTTTTAGAGTATATAAGAATATCATCGATAAATACAATAACGAATTT
>NC_037540.1:32389554-32390672 GCF_001531365.2 Cynara cardunculus var. scolymus | reverse complement strand
TTGATCAAACAAGTCATCAATCCTTGGTAAAGGATACTTGTTTTTAATTGTCAACTTCTTCAGTTCACGATAGTCTATACACATTCGCATAGACCCATCCTTCTTCTTAACGAATAAGATCGGAGCACCCCAAGGCGAAGTGCTAGGCCTAATAAATCCCTTATCAGTTAAATCTTTCAACTGTGCCACCAATTCTTTCAATTCAGATGGAGCTTAACAGTATGGCGCCTTTGCTACTGGTGCAGCTCCTTGTATAAGATCAATTCGGAATTCAATGACTCTATCTGGTGGTAATCCAGGTAAGTCTTCTGGAAAGACTTCTGGATATTCACTAACAATCGGAATTGATTATTCTTTTCCCTTTTCTTTCTTCAGATCAATTACATATGCCAAACATCCTTGGCACTTCTTCCGAATACTTTTCTGGGCTTTCATTACTGACAAAATACTGGTATGGTGATTCTGACGATCACCATAATTAACAACTGTTCCCTGGTATGGCAGAATAATTCTGATCATTTTCTGATTACAAACAATACTAGCCTGATACTTTGCCAACCAGTCCATACCCACTACTACGTCAAATTCTTTCATTGGCATGAGAAATAACCAGATCGGAAGTTCACAGTCCTCAATAACAATAATACAGTTATTGAACACACTAGTAACAGTTACCTGACTATTAGCAGTATCAACTACTAATTTATCATCAAGTAGCACAGAATTCAGACATGCAGTTTGAGCAAACAATGGTGATACAAACGAAAAGTTTGCACCAGAGTCAAATAACACGTTAGCACGTATTGAATTCAGGAGGAATATACTTGTTACTACATCCGGTGATGCTTCTACCTCGTTCTTAGTCATCTGGAAGGATCGTCCCCGCGCCCCTGCTTGCCCTCCTCTATTCACAGTAGGTATTCCCCGTGTACCCGACGCATTACTCCCCATTGTTAACTGTGGAGTTCCTAACAAGGGACAATTTGGTCGAATATGATCCGGAGAATTGCAATTAAAGCACCTTCGGTTAGCTGGGCAATTTCTAGACAGATGACCTGCTTCGCCGCACTTATAACATTTCCTTGGGTCCATCTTACATTCACCCTGATGAATTTGTC
>NC_037540.1:32378237-32389035 GCF_001531365.2 Cynara cardunculus var. scolymus | reverse complement strand
AATCTTTCGGTATACTCTCGAACTGTTCCATTTCCTTGCTCTAGTTTCAAGAAATCTTCCTCCATTTGTCTCACTGCTGTTTTAGAACAGAATTGATTCTTGAATCTATCCAAGAATTCTACCCAAGACAAAGTCTGTAAAATATCTGTTTTGGTAGATGATTCAACGTCCCACCAGAATAAAGCATTTGACTTTAATACAGAAATAGCAAATCAAACTTTATCTGTTTCCGGACAACGAATGGTGTTGAACACAGATTCCATCTCCTTAATCCAGCACATAGCTTTTAATGGATCTCTCTCCCTAGAAAAGGTTGGTGGTTTGCATGCCAAAAACATCTTAATATCTCCTTCTTTGATGTGGGTGACTGAAGTAGAGGGATGAACTTCCACTCTTTCCGTTTCTACCCTAGTCGGTATTCCCATAATAGATGTCATAGTTTCCCGTAACTTTCCCATTTCTTCTGCCAATATATCCTTGGTTATATATTCAGGATGTGGTACCGATCTTTCCTGAATATTCCCATAGTGAGATTCTTCATGTTCAGAATGAATTCCAGTCCGACCCCGTCCATAAGACTGACTTCTTCCTCTACCTCGTCCTCTTATTCTTCCCCGACCTCTATTTTCAGATGTACTAGTCGGTAAATTTACGGGTGATTCTTCTCTTTCCTCAAATTCTGGATGAGCCACTCTTTCAGATCTTCTAGTTTGGCTAGACATCTGTAGAGTTTAGTGTTAATAATCATGTATTCACATTCCCAAATATAATGAAGTATTCAAGTTCAGATGTGTACCTGTAAATTCATAATTACACTGGCCAGATGTAATTAAAATTTACCTTACACACTGTTCTTTTAACTCATCATATTTATTTCCAGTGGTGCTAACTATGTCCGGGACCCTTAACATGCAATAAAACAGTTTAAGTCTAGGTATCATGCTTTTAAATACCTAAATCCCTTAAACTCAGGCTCTGATACCACTTCTGTAACACCCCACACCATACATTGCATGTAACACATATTTCATACAAAAGAAATACATGATATCATTCCATTCAGGTCCCTTAGTACAAGAATCTATTATGACCAAATACAAGGTCTAAAAATTCAAATACATTACTTGTACTAATTGATCAAAACTATACATCAAAACAGAGCTTCAAGTAGAAATGCATATAGGAAAATATCACATTTCCCCTTTCCCTTACCGTCCATACCTCCTGCAATACATAGTTAAAATCACAAAACGAGGGTTAGACCGAAAGGTCTAGTGAGATGCCCTATTTATGTTATTGCAGTGTGAAAATCACCAAAATCTTTATGGAAAACAACATTTCATATATATAACAAATATAAGAATAAATAAGAACATAATACCAGATCTTTTCCACATTTCAAGCAAAACTTTTAGCTATATAAATCCCATACCTCAAAACCAATCAGGTTTCACATAAACCTTTTCAAATCAAAACAAGGTTTAAATAATGTTTCAGGCCAAACCTGATGTTTTCTCCTCAATAACWTCCAGACTATGATTTCCAATAAGAACCTTGATCCTAAATCTTTAAATCAAAAAGAAATAAAGATTCCGGAACACGGTAATCTTAAAGGATATAGCAGAAAGAGTTATATCATACAATCACACATACAAATGCCACCCTTATATCCAAATGTACACCTCTCCTTGATATGTCACCTTTATCCCATGGTACACCTCTCCTTGATATGCCACCTTTATCCCATGGTACACCTCTCCTTGATATGCCACCCTTATCCCATGGTACACCTCTCCTTGATATGTCACCCCTATTCCGTCATCAAAATATTTCACAAAACAATTCCAAATAGACCCCAGTCATTGAAATTATTATCAATACAAAATCATTTATTTCCTAACTTCCTTTTTATGATAAAATAACATTTCTTATCAAAACACAAGGCATCACTTCAAATCCGGTCACTTGATTTAGCCGGACATCATCTCCGGTCAACAATCCGGACAACACACCGCATATAGCTTGACCGATTAACACTTAGAATCAAAATCAACATCTTTGTCCGGATAACAAGTCTCGATAATACCCGCTCACAACTTAACTGATTTAAAACAATCCGGCCACCAAATGGTCGTATTCCTACTTCTCAGTTCAAAAAGATAACTATTCTTACCAATCATAACCTGGTCGACATTTGATCTATTTAAAACAATCCGGACGATACATCGTTTAACCTTTGTCCGATTTGAAACAATCCGGACAATACATCGTTTAACCTTTGTCCGATTTAAAACAATCCAGACAAGCCTTGTCCGGTTTAATACTCAGATAAAACACTTGAGAAAAGGACTGATTTCTTTCCAAAAATAAACAAGATTCATATAMAACCAGTAATAATTTTATGCAAAAGAGTTTAGAAATTACTCACCTTAACAAGCTTTTGAAATCAAATACTTGAAATCAACTTGAATCTCCAGAAAAGAAATAATCCGGTCAACCTCTCTTCTCTYTTAAATCGCACAACAAGGAACTCAAAAGCAAGAAAAGAAAATATGGAGGCTCAGCCTCCCTTTTATACTTTCCAAATCAGGAAAGGCGGCTAACCCAACCCCTTTTTCTCACAAAAGTCTCATGCATGCATTCATACACCATGTATATATATATATATATATACCATGCATACATATAAATATATATAACATATGCATTTCATATTACACATATTTTCACATCCCAGCATGATCAAACGTAACAATTTATCATGCTATCACGTAATCATTTAAATCAGATAATCACATATTAATTACCTTGGGTGATAACCAGGATCAAGTTATCACAGTCGAAGACTGAAACTGAAGATTAGAGACTGGCGAGTACGTGATCTGAAGCAGTACTCAGTGATTACAAGCCCATCTACATATGTGTGAAGACTACTCAAGCCTCAGCGAATGCTGAAGAGACCTTCAGGTTATTCCAGCATTCAGCGATCAAAGGAAACTTGCTTAGCACGACTGTTGGTGTCTTGTCGTCCTTATCACACAAAGGACAAACCCATACCCTTATAAACATTGGTACGGTACGGAGCCGACTAGTTGACTCTATTGCCCACCAACTTTAGGTAAGGATGTCTGCTCATGAATAGTGCTTTTTGTACTATTCGCTATAGCAAAGGGCAAACCTTCCTTTAAAGGCTTGACACGCACTCTAACCCTACCATATTGCATTAAATGTTCATTTAATGCACTGTATATAAATAGAAGTTTTCTTCTCCATGTAGAGTTCGCACAACTCACTCTCTAAACCTAATTCTTACTTTAAGCATTTTCTAGCTTAAGTAAAGGAATTTTTCTTAAAGCATTTTTTTTCATTTGTTAAGAATCTATGTGTAATCAAAGATTGTTTAGATAAGTTTTCTTACCTTATCTTTCCGCAAACAGTCTTGTAAAATTTGTATTGATCTTCTTTGTCAACATACATTTTAAATTTGATAATATTGTGTTTGTATTCATCCCCTCCTCTTCTACAAACTATTGTACTTATCTTGTAGACCCTCAAGAGACCAACAAGTGGTATCAGAGCAGTGTTCTCTCTTCTCTATTCTGTTTACCTATTTTTTGTATTTGTTTATCTCTTTCCTTAGATAACTTTACTGCTTACAAATGGCTTTACAAATTACAAACACACACACGCACACACAAGATAATGGCTCTCTTGCCAAAACTCACCGATTTGTCCGTGACAATTTTAGTCTCTGGAAGAATCGAATGTCCCTCTTTCTTGAAGGTGTGGATCCTAAAATTCCACATTACATAGAAAATGGACCATATATTCCATTTGCTATTGCTCCGGCTGTTCCAGAAACATCTACGACTGCCGCGATTCCTGAACGACAGATTCCAAAACTCCCTCATCAGTGGAGCGATGAAGACAAGAAGAAAATAGCTATAGACACGCGTGCTCGGTCTATAATAGCTATGTCTCTTCCTGATGAGATTTATCACTCAGTGATGAAGCTCAAATCTTCTAAATCCATGTGGGACACACTTTGTGTTCAATATGAAGGAACCACTCAGGTTCAAGAGACCAGAAAGATCAATCTAGTAAGACAGTATGAAAGCTTTCTCTGTGGAAAGTCTGAGATGCTGTCTAAAGTACATCAACGTTTTAATTGTCTCCTTATTGATCTTAGTGCTGTCGGCAGGGAATATTCCAACTCTGGAACTCTAACTAAGTTTCTAGAATGTGTAACAATTGGTGTATTTATCTTGATATTATTAGAAAATGCATATATATATATATATATATAAATAGGCCCTCTTAATTTATGAAAAGTGAGCATGGTATGTGTGGGGGTGTTTCACTTTGTCTAATGGCGGCTATGCACTTGCTATAAATAACAAGTGCATAAGAGAGGTAAGGAGTTTTTGAGAAATTTTCTTTAGAACCATATTTGAAGAGTGAAGACTGAGAAATCGTAGGCTTTAATCGGATTAACATTCAAATGTGAGTGTTATATGTTTTTGAAGTATTAATCATTAGTACATATGTCAATTGCTATTTGGAACTGCTTAAATTGAATTACATCGTATATTGTTCGGATATATCCTAAACCAGACAAGGGTTGTTCGGGTTCAACCTAAACCAGACAAGGGGTATCCGGGTTTGTCCTAAACCACTTAAAGGTTCCCGATGTATTCTCTAAACCGGTCAAGTATCATCCGGTTTACTTCCTAAACCGGTTAAAATTTGTTCGATGTAACCCTAAACTGCTCAAAGCCTCACCGAGTATTGTCCGGATTAGATTACCGGACAGTGATGTCCGGATTACATCTCCGGACGATTGTCCGGATTACATTACCGGATAGGAATTGACCGGATTTCATATCTGGCTGAATCTGGTTTGATACTTCTACTGGTTTAAACTTTTTTAATAAGAGAGATGTAATGGCGGTGTAACCGTGAGAGTGATGTAATGGCGGTGTAACCGCAAGAGAGATGTAATGGCGGTGTAACCGTAAGAGAGAGATGTAATGGCGGTGTAACCGTGAGAGAGATGTAATGGCGGTGTAACCACGAGATAGATGAAATGGCAGAGTGACCGAGAGAGGAAAGAATCTATAGCAAATATAGATATAATGTTTGTGTCTGTACAGGTTTGATTCTAAACTGTTAATTTGGAATGTAAGTTATTTATATGAGATTTGTACGCTCATTAGACCTTGTGGGTCTAATGCTCAATTGTTGGACTAACCTGTTTTGCAGGTCATCATACATCGCAAAATAAAGGCAAAGGGAAAGTTTAAACGATGATATTTAGATGCACATAAATGTACTAAACAAATTTTTTTTTTTGTTAGCCCATGTTTTGTAAACAATATTACATTTTGTTTTATGGATATGATTATGTGGATTATCTGTAAGTGGAAATTGTGGGTTGTTACTGTCACACCCCGCTAAAGCAGAAAGACGAGGTATGGCAGGTAGAGTCTCATAGCAATAGATTATAAATAACACCACCATACATTAAAATTTCATTACATCACAATCCAGCATTTACAATCCGAAAACGATAAGTTTGTAAATTATATAATTTTTTTTCGAAGGTGATGGTTGAAATATAGCTTCTCTTAAATGCCACTATGTGCCTTTCATACCCCTGAAAAGCACGTTAAAACAAGTGTCAACTACAAGAGTTGGTGAGTTCACAGGTTTTCATTGTACAAGAAATCTTTATGCAATAATTAGTTCGAGTAAGTCTTTTACTTACTCGCAACAACTTTCATATGTGTAGCACTTTTAACGAGGCACAATGTATTCCAAGTAATTTTAAGTGTTGGGCCACTACTAAACCTGCGACAACTACGGCCTTTATACCGAACTACCTCAGTGGTGGTGTTTAAACCACATGTGTAGAACCCGTGTTTTAGTTRAATGCACCCCTACTCGTCAGTAAAAGGTGGGATTGTCAATCCAAATAGCGCTATCTATTAAACCATCGGCTCATACGAGTTAATAAGTAGTGTAACCAAGTGGGACTTTTTAATTAACCCAAATACAATTTTTACTAGCGTACATGGTGTTAGTGCTCGTATTCACAATTTCATTTTAATGCATATTTCATATAATCCATTTGTATCAACGATTTAATCACATTGTATATTTCATACAAAAATCAACTACTTTTATACATTCTTTTCCCCCAAAGAACGATGGATTCAAAAAGGGGCCGTGAATACTCGCCTTTTCTTTCACGGAGAAGATGGTTGAGTGATCAAATGGTATGTCTTGGTAAAGTCCTTTTAGTGAATCCCTATAGAAAACGAACGGTTGTCAAACTCTTACAGGTTAAGGTTACTATTCTACCTTTACGTCTTATAAATGCCTCTTTATGTTATTAAGAATAAAAAAAATCAAGTTTTAAGCACTTTATATGCTTATTATGAGGTTTATGGTTTAAGAGTCCAATCTTTAGTGGTGTTAGGAAATCATGCATGCTGACATAATCTTTGTAACTCAAAAATGTCCATGGTTCACCCTCATCCAAGAAGTATATTTTCCAGAATTTTCTATATGTTTTAGTATACTGAGTTAGGATCATTATGACCAAAAATCAAAATTTTTGGATGAGTGGAAGGGTCTCATACAAATTTTACCAAAACAGTGATTACAGCTTTCAAAACAGAAAACCCCTTCTTAATGTTACACCCTTTTGAAGGAGTTATACTTATTATTTTCTAGTGGTTCATGAATCGTTTTAAATTTAACACATAAGGATAGCTTTTCCAAAAATAATCACTATATTTGGATGTATAGTTTGGGAGTTATGGTTGTTTGAACATGCATGTGGAAATCTATCAAGTCTGGATAGATTGCACACTTATTTTGTAAAAACTTAACCCATAATTTAATAAGTTGTTACTTTTATGAGATATTGAGAAAAAGACCCAAATTCCTGTTTTATGAGATAAATAAATTCCTTACATATAATTTTAAGTAAAAATATTTAAAATATGTAGACTCTATATTTGGCATTTTATAAGACGATCCGGTTCATTACGGGTCGAAACAATGTTTTCTATGCAACCTACCGGGATTTCTAACTACTTAAGCTCTAATCGCTCTACTTGAGTGTTAATAATATTTCTAAAGTGCCATCTAGCTACTAACCTGGTATTTAAATTTCCAGATGTCATAGTTACAGTTGGTATCAGAGCCTTAGTGTAAGGGATCTCGGTATTTGGCGATACTTACACTTAAACTGGAGGTGTGAAAATTATGATAATAGGTTTCACTAAGACTATAAACATGGGAATATGTTATAGCTGAACCTATTATGAGAAAGTTAGATTATATATGACTGATATAATCTAGAGTTATGGATAGACTTGAGGATAAATGTATTATCATGTTTTGATTATGTGAATAATCGTATATGTTTAAATGTGACATAAAGAGACGTACACTGATAAATGACAGATAATCCTAACCAATCCGAAAGGACCTCTACCGGTTATGGAAGAGGTCGGGGAAGAAGAAATGTAACCCAAGGAGAAGACCTAAAAAATATGATGACAATTGAAACACGAAGTTGCAGCAGGGGTCGAGGAAGAGGGAGAAGTACTAGACAAGAAACTCGTATGGAACAAGAATTGTCGGCACAAGAAAGTTCAATGTCTGGCCGTGGAAGAGGAAGAGCAAGGGGTGGACACAAAGTTCCTGATCC
Organism: Cynara cardunculus var. scolymus; assembly: GCF_001531365.2. Taxonomy (NCBI): domain Eukaryota; kingdom Viridiplantae; phylum Streptophyta; class Magnoliopsida; order Asterales; family Asteraceae; genus Cynara; species Cynara cardunculus. Next base: position 32,381,312 of record NC_037540.1, on the reverse strand, counting down.
CGATTTTATTACTAAGGAAATGTGAGCAGCTGGGTTGAGAAAATTCCAAGCAAGTTTGGTAAATTTGTTGGGACGTTCGGCCCCAAATAACCCAGAAATAATAAGGGATCCTAAACATTAGAAAGAAGCCGGAGCTAGTAAACCGGTAACTCATAAATCTGTGCCCTTTAGTTCATCCTCAGTTCATAAAGGAGAGGATATTAAAATGTTTCTTGCTGTAAACCTCTTAAATTTTCTGGTGAACGTGACCCTGTTAAAGTCATGTGTTGGCTTTAAGAAATTGAGCTAAGTCTGCAAATTAGTAAAAGTGCAGAAGAATACAAAGTTATGTTTGTTGTATCCCGTTTGAGGTCAAGTGCTTTATACTGGTGGGAAGTTTTGTCGAGTTCAGATCCAAATTTTATGAAAACCATATTATGGGAGGAATTTGTGATAAAATTTAAGATGCAATATTGTCCTGAAGCAGCAGTCCGAAAACAGGAAGATGATTTTCTTCGTCTAGAACAAGGAAATATGTCAGTTCGTCAGTATATGGAAGTTTCCATGGAACAATCCCGGTTTGCTGAAGCTTACATTATATCAGAAACCAGTAAAGTGAGAAAGTACATCTGGGGTTTAGAGTCTAATCTTCGGAAGTATGTAATATCCATGAATCCGACAACATTTCAAGCAGCAGTTGACGCTGCCGAGATACTGGAACAAGATATCACTCGACAACACAAGAAAGGGTTGGAGATAAAAGAAAAAGGGAAGCTGCAATGACTGATTTCCGTAAACCAAGGTTTATGGAAAATTCAAGTCGACCAGTCCCAAGGTTTGCTGATAGGGCATGCACACGATGTCACAAAATATATCAAGGAAATTGCAATACAGAGTCGCGAGTATGTTTTAAATGTCTAGAACCAGGACATATAGCTCGAGACTATCAAATGACGCGAAGATGGATTACTTGTAATTCCTCTCAACATGTAAACGTCGATTGTCCGCAAGCTAAGGGACGATGGTCTGGTTTTGCGGGAGGCTGAGGATCTGGATACTCTGGGGGCCGAGGATCTGGTTAAGTGCCAACAGGTCGTGGGTCAATAGATAATCGTATTAACCCAGGTGGTCCAGGAGAGATAAGACGTGGGGAGTTAAATGCTAAAGGGAGAGCCTTTCAAATGACGAGAGGCGAGGCGGAAGAACATCCTGAAGTGGTGACAGGTACATTCCTTGTTAATTCAGTATGTGCCAAAGTTTTATTTGACTCTGGAGCAAATCATTCTTTCGTATCACCACCATTTGTTAACTGCGCCCGTTTAGAATCTAAAACACTGAATGAGAATTTAATTGTGGAAACAACAAATGATAGTGAAGTATTGGTTAAGGAATCTGTTAGACCCCAATAATTAACAAGTGTAAAAGTAATGAAGAACGATAAGTGATGAAGAACCAGAAGACCGATGAAGGCAATAAGGCATAATTGACTAAGTCTGAAGAACAACCAGAGGATCGATGAACAACCAGAGATGCGATAGAAAGAGCATTTTCATCAGTCCTCTGGTCAACAACACTTAGAGTTTTCTTCAACAATTCAACCAGAGGCATACGAAGAAGATATAAAGATAAGGTTGAATCATCATCCCATGAAAGACAGCTGGAGATGACAAATCAACAGCTGGATTTCAAGTTTATCTTAATTTATAGCTTATCCATAGTTTAGATAAACTTTATCCATTAGTAGAAGATTAGCTAAATAGTCTCATTAGATAGTTATCTTCTAANATAACAAGATTCATATATCGATATAAATCTATCAAACATTCATTAACCATGCTTTTCACCCCAAAACTCACTTTTGATATAGAGCTCCGCCAAGAAAAAGAAATACGATCCGAATACCACGCTAAATCAACGATTCCTTATCAATAGGAATATCCAAAACCATCACTTATTGATTTATCTCTACCTATGGGGTTTAATAAATCTTAAGTCCTTATTTGTCTACTTATGTTCCATAATATTATCTATAGTCCAAATATACATAATGTCCATATGCTCATTAAAGAATTAATTTATACCGAAAATGATGCTATAATCAAATAAAAGATCAACTTTTACAAATTTAACCAAATCCAGAATTCTAGATTCTGGACAGAAACTTAAGTTACATAAAATGATCAAATAAAGAGACTTCAAGAATGAGATAAATTCCCATCTTTTTATATAATTTATAGCACTGAGATATAGTCATCATTACCAAATTTCATGTATTTTGGGCATGAGATGATGATTCAAATAATTTATGCAATGCAACTTATCATAATTGAAAAGGCAGATTGCACCATATTAGTAAAACACTCATTAAAAGAGTTCTACTCGGTGTTCTATAGAAATTCAAGTTGGAGTGAAAACCTAACACTTATACGAAACTTTTAAACTAAAAATCACTCATTTTGGATGAGTTGAGAGGAAGATATGATACCTTAAAGTCACATGCACACATCTGTCATTAATTGACAGATTGCACACTTGACTTAAATAAATAGATTCATGCCTTAAAACATCATATTTTTGAGTGAAACTGGATTCAAATGAATCCTAAATCATAAAAGAATGTTTTAGAAGAAGAATCATACATTGAGAACAAGTAAATAGAAAGATATTAACATTCAAAGTAAGAGTTACCTACTGGTGGTTTCACAGTTTGCACACCTATAGAGTTTTAGGTGCTTGGAGATCAAAACTCCATAATTTTATGTGATTCCACTTGCATGTAAGAGAAAACCCATAAAATTAACTCTCAAAAGAAGAATCATTCTTTTTCATTGAGTTATGAGAAAGATATGGTCGATGAAACATATATATACAAATCTGTCAGAATCGGACAGATTGCATGTTCATCTTATTTTGAGTATTCAAAACCTCAAATCACCACAATATTGAGTGAAATCGGTGGCATTTGAAAGGTACTCATTAAACTAACATCTAGAAGAAAAATCAACAATTTTGAATGATTATCTAGAGAGTTATGACTGTTCAAAGTAGTGTTTACCTACTGAAAAACTCTCAGATACATATATACAATGTTTTGAG
>NC_037540.1:32373610-32377372 GCF_001531365.2 Cynara cardunculus var. scolymus | reverse complement strand
CCGAAAATTCTTAAAAATTTTCAACTAAACTAATCTAACTAACTCATAATCTATAAATTAACTTCAATAACAGTAATATAATCTTAATAAAAGCTAACCTAGGATTTCGAATTTGACTGCTGTCACATATCCCATGGAAGACAGTTGGAGATAACCTTTCACCAGCTGGATTCTACGAAGTTTATCTTGTTTTAATGTTTATCCTTATTATAGATAAGCTTTATCTGTTAGTAGAAGATTAGCTAAATAGTCTCACTAGATAGCTATCTTCTTATTAGTTTACTAGTATAAATAGGTGGTTAGGGCTATTGTAATTTTTGACGCTTTACGTGTTTACATAATTATTGAATAAAGTGAAATATTTGGCACTCAAGATTATTCTTTGAATGTTCATACATTGTTTTTGAGTGTTCATCATTTTGTTCATTCAAACACTATAATTTGGTTATGTTTAACTTGATTATTAGTGTTATTGAGAGATCTGGGATCAAAAATTGGTATAAGAGACAATTGATTGGTTTTCCAATCAAACGATCATCAAAAATCTCTCACTTCATATTTTTCACAAAAATATCTTCACTTAAACGTAAACTCTCTCTTCTAAAAATCTTAATGGCCAACTGGAACTCCGCCTACAGTGTTGGTTGCCTCACCAAACCTCCAACTCTTCAAAGAGAAGAGTACCCACAATGGAGGATACGAATGGTGAATTTTCTGGAAGGGATGGACAGAAACCTTCTGCGATCTGTCATGGAGGGTCCCTATGTTCCACAGACTCTTGTTCCAAGAGTCCCAAGAACAAATACCACAGCTGAAATTTCCACCTACTATATGCCCAAGGATGAGAAGAATTGGGATGAGGACGCCATAGAGCGGGTTAAGACCAACAAAAAGGCCAAAAGACTGATAATCATGGTCATACCCAATGAAATCTTCCAATCCCTTGATGCATGTTCCACAGCCAAGGAACTATGGGATGAGCTGGCTAGCCAATTGGAAGGAGGGGCAAAAACAAAGAAGAATCGTAGAGCCTAATGTCTCAACGAATACACCAACTTCAAGGCTCTTCCTAATGAACCGATTCAGAAGACATACGATCATTTCAACACATTGATTAATCAATGTCATCGAAATGATATCTCCAGAACAAAGGAAGAAAACAACGTTTTATTACTTAAAAGTCTCGGCGATGAATGGACACAGCAGTCAATGTCCCTTCAAGCAAATCAGGACTTAGACAGCTGGTCACTCCATGACGTATAAAGAACGCTTGCTGCACAAGAGAACGACGTTATGAAGAAAAAGGTGTCCATCGGTGGACCCCTAGCTCTAGCAGCTGAAGAAAAAAAATTCAAGGACCTCCACCAGAGACCACAAGAAGAAAGGAAAGAAAACACTGGTGGTGGAATCAGAATCTAAAGATGAAACATCTGAATTAGATGATGATATTAAAGCCTTTGCCAAATCTCTGGCCTTGATTACAAAGTAGTTCCAGAAAAAGTTCATCAAGAAATCCTATGAACGAAGAGAGTTCAAGAGGGAAGGTACCAGCCATCCTATGAAACGAAGCCATCTAAATTTCATCAGAGGGAAGACAGAAGAGATGGAAGAGAAGAGAGAGAAGAAAAAAGAGAAGATAGAAGAGAGCAGAAGAAAGAGGACAAAGATGGAAGGAAAAATGACCTCCGCTGCTTCAGGTACGGAAAAATCGGTCATTTTTCCAAAGAATGTAGAGGACGACTGGTAAAGGATGTTGACTATTACAAGAATAAATACAAGTACAATCCTAGAGAGCGAAGCCTAATGGCTGAGAAAGAAAACTGGGTGTGCACTCATCTGTCTGATGGCCACATCCAATGCAGAATCTGTCTCTGACACTGATGACCAGGTATGTGAGTCTATTTTCAATAAAACCAACTCGGCTCCATCTGAGCTAGAGTTAACGGTAATAAAGCTTTCAGCAGACTTTTTTAAATTAAAAGAAAATTTAAGCTTTAAAAAATCTGAAAGACTTAAAGCGGAAAAAGAAGTCAATTTCTACAAAAAAGAAACTGAACTTCTAACCGAAGAAAAAGCTGATCTGCTGAAAGAAAAGACTCGCATCGCCGCCCTTAAAAAATCAGAGGAAGAAAAACTTCTGGAAATAAATAAGCGAGTAACCAATGACTTAGAAAAGAAAACTAACGCCTTAAAAGAATCCGAGGAAGAGACACTCAACTCAGTAGCTCTCAAAGATTTCTTTCAAAAGGAAAGGGAGATTCTGCACCAGAAGCTTCAAACCAATGAACTTCTGATGAAGAWATACAAGGATGCCMWAGATGTGTATGAAAAGTTAAACGGTCAAACAGACACTCAAGGGATTGGATTCAATGAATTGGACTCCTTCATCGAATCAAAGAAATCCACYCTTGAATCCACTTTCAAACTTGGATGCATTCAGAAACCCGACTTTATCCAGAAACCAAAAGCAAGTATTAAAAGAGTTAAAATCGATGGAAAACTGTCGTTTTAAGACAGGATTTTGAAAATATGGTATACGAGAGCAGTACATGTAAGAATTTTGATGAAAGGAATGACACCTCCAAATCAGAGACTGATGGAAACTCTATGGTCAAACCAGAGTCTCTGGTTGCCAATTCTACTTCATCAGCAAATACTATTGATGAAAAGGAGAATCCTAATGAGGAACCATCAGCTGATGAATCGATGAACCATCCAGGTAAAACTGAAAGTTCATCTAAGTCAGAATCGATGGAACCTCAAGCAGATCACTCTGAAGCATCAAACTCTGAACCCACACCTCCTACGAACATCCATGCTAATTTTGATTTCGAGAAATCAGCAAGAGACTTTCTCGATTCCGAATCTAAAGAAGAGATAATTTGTGAATCACCATAGATCATTGAGAATAAGAAGCCTCAAAACTCCAAACCCTCAATGAAATCTGCTATTTCTCTATCGATGAAATCTTCGGACAAAGGAAAGGGAAAATTGAAAGATATTAAATCTGCCAACGATAAATCAAAAGGTCCTAGCATATCTTCTAAGTTCATTAAGTTTACTCGTGAGCAAAACAGAAGTGGCCTACCTTTGAGAAAACTAACCACCACTTTTCCTCGCATTCAGCTGAAGAAAAGCGGTCCTTCCTCAAAAGAAAAGAAGTAAAGACAAAGACCCCTTCAAATAAAAAATCTGAACTAGATAGGAAGTTTGTAAAAACAACCGATGCTAGAACATGATTTATATCCCCTGCATTTACTTCTTTATTTTCAACGAATAAAAAGAACGTTAGATGTCACACCCCGTTAAAGCGGAAACACGAGATGTAACAAGTAAGCTTGTCACAGCAACAGACAATAAATAACACCATAAGTTTTACAAGATTACATCCAAAACCAAGTTGGTGTTTGAATACTTCTTTACAAAAGATACAAAATGAACTTAATCGGTGTCGCCACATATATGCTCCAAAAACTTCATTTCTTACTTAATTCCTGAAAAGCATGAAACATAAAACAACGTCAACTACAAAGAGTTGGTGAGTTCACAGGTTTTCATAAGCACAAAATATTACAATGCATAAATCATTTCTTGCAAACCTATACATAACTTTTCAACATAATAAATGTAAATCTACAACCATATTTTCAAACTTGAGATGTTACTGAGCCTTTCCTGACCAATGTGCCCCATTATTTTACGAACGACCATAAGTAGCCCGTACATTCACTTAGGTCCCACAGTTCGTAGTAGTACTAATTC
>NC_037540.1:32369731-32372220 GCF_001531365.2 Cynara cardunculus var. scolymus | reverse complement strand
GAAATCGGCTGGAGAGGTATGGTTTAGAGAGAGGTTAAGGAGAGGAAAGGTTTATGCAAAATGAGGATGAAAAATGAGAGTTTTCAAAGAATGTGGGAAATTTATATGTGGGTTTTAAATGTGAATAAAAGGGCCGGCCTCTTAAGGTCCAAGTCCATAAAAAATATTTTTATTTTTCTTTTAAACAAAATAAAGCCCATTTAAATTATAACTAATATAATTTCTCAAATATTGATAAAAATATCATTATTAAATCAAAGTTCCACATTTTTGGGAAAATTATTTGGACATTCAAATGAGACTTTTATATTTTAATTTGGACTTATAATATCAACTTTATTATATTTGGAGCATTTTTAGTATATTTGGCATTACATAAGTTAATTTTATCAGTTACCCGTCGAAACAAGGTTTTCTGAACTATAATTTGGGAACTAAGCCAGATGAATTCTAATCAACATGACTATATCCTAATAAAATATAGTTCTAAATTTAGAAACCCTATAAAGGTGCTAACCTGACGCTCCAAAAATGACGGATGTCCAATGAACTTTTACAATTGGGATTTTACTACGCCTCAACTGCTTGACTTCTCTATCCATGATTTCTATTGGTTTTTTAGCGAAGCGCAGATGATCATTAATTTGTACATCTCCCAATGGTATGACCAGTGTTTCATCGGTTAAGCACTTTTTGTGATTTGATACATGAAATGTATCATGAATAGCGCTCAGCTCTTGTGGCAGTTTTAACTTATATGCCACTGGTCCAATTCTCTCAGATACTTCAAATAGACCAATATATCGAGGACCCAATTTACCTCTTTTTCCAAAGCGCATTATTCCTTTTCATGGTGAGACTTTTAAAAGTATTTTATCTCCTTTTTGAAACTCTAATGGTTTCCTTCGGTTGTCAGCATAACTTTTCTGGTGATCTCTTGCAGCCTTGAGTCGATTCTTGATAGTTACAATCTTGTCAGTAGTCTCCTGGATAACATCAGGTCTAGTTAATTGCTGATCGCCAATTTCTAGCCAACTGAGTGGAGATCTGCACTTGCGTCCATATAATGCTTCATAAGGCGCACACTGAATACTGGCATGATAGCTGTTGTTGTATGCAAATTCGACTAACGAAAGGTGCATATCCCAGCTTCCACCAAAATCTATGGTGCATGTGCGTAACATGTCTTCCAGTGTCTGGATTGTTCTTTCCGTCTGTCCATCTGTTTGAGGGTGGTATGAAGTACTTAGATCTAGACGTGTACCCAACCCTCCTTGAAGTGATTGCCAAAATCTTGACGTAAATCGATTGTTCCTATCCGAGATAATAGAGATAGGTACTCCATGCCGAGTAATGATTTCATTTATGTAAATCTGAGCCAGCTTCTCCATCTTATAATCTTCTTGGATTGGAAGAAAATAAGCAGATTTCGTCAGTCGATCTATAATCACCCAGATTGTATCATGCCATTTCCCAGTTCTGGGTAACTTTGTGATGAAATCCATTGATATTTGTTCCCACTTCCATTGGGGAATCTTGGGTTGTTGAAGTAGACTAGATGGTTTTTGGTGTTCAGCCTTGACCATTGCACAAGTTAAACACTTGCTTACATATAGTGCAATGTATTTCTTCATTCCAGGCCACCAATAGTGTTTCCTTAAGATCCTTGTACATCTTATCCGCTCCCGGGTAGACTGAGTATTTTGATCGATGGGCTTCATCCAAAATTATGGATTTAAGGTTACCAATCTTAGGTATCCAAACCTTGTCTCCCAAGTAATACACTCCATCTGGTTTCAGCTGAAACTTAGTCTCTATGTGGTGTAGGGTCTTATTATTCAAATTCTCCCTCTTTAATGCTTCCTTTTGATCCTTGAGAATTTGTGCCTTCAGAATTGTGTTTACTAATGCTCCCAAAGCCCTCACCCTTGTTGGTTTCACTCTTTCCTTCCTATTTAGAGCATCAGCCACCACATTTGCTTTGCCAGGATGGTACTTAAATTCACAGTCGTAATCACTAAGCAGTTCAACCCATCTTCTTTGTCTCATATTTAACATTTTTTGGTTGAAAATGTGCTAAAGGCTTTTGTGATCTGTGAACACAATGCATTTGGTACCATAAAGGTAATGTCTCCAAATCTTAAGCGCAAATACGACGGCGCCTAATTCTAGGTCATTTGTAGTATAGTTCTTCTTGTGCACTTTGAGTTGCCTTGAGGCATATGCAATGACTGTATCTTTTTGCATTAGTACGCATCCTAAGCCTTGATGTGATGCATCACAATATACCACCAAGTTTTTCGAACCTTCTAGTAAAGATAAAATAGGTGCATTACATAACTTATCTTTAAGAGTCTTGAATGCCTCTTCTTTTTTTTTCTCCCCAAACAAACTTCTTGTCTTTTTTAGTTAAGGTTGTGAGTGGTTGCGCAATTTTTGAAAAATTTGCAATGAATCCTTGATAGTAGCCTGCCAAACCAAGAAATTGA
>NC_037540.1:32366339-32367866 GCF_001531365.2 Cynara cardunculus var. scolymus | reverse complement strand
CAGTATATGCAGCTATGTTTTCCCCTTTCATCTCATGATTCCATAACTCCATTTCTAACTTTTGGAGTTCACTTCTTGGGCAGTACTCATCTTTGAGTAGTTTCTTAAATTCTTTCCAAGATAGTTGGTTAGCCGTTTCCCGACCCCTAGTTTGCACTAAAGTATTCCACCAAGTCAGAGCTCGACCTTACAGTAAACATGCAGCATATTCTACTTTGTTTTCTTCTGTGCATTTACTGATATGGAGGACAGATTCTATGCTCTCAATCCAGGTTAATAATCCTACGACTCCCCTTGGTTCCATAGAATTCTTTTGGGTTGCAGGATCTGAAGGATTTATAGGTGCATTCCCGGGGTGTTCTAGGCTCAGAATTGGTTGGTTGGTTAGCGTTCAGACCTGCCGCTACCTGGCTGACAATATTGGGGAGTGCGGCCAAGAGTTGTTCAGATACGAGTCGTGCAACTTCAGGGTTTTCTCTTCTTGGCGGCATTTTTTTAGGGCCTAAGTCAAAAGTGAATTTTTGTCATTTTTATGGCAATCACATTGATAATAACTTTGTCATCTAATGATGCAGAGGATATTCATCTTGAGGATAACATTTGAACATTTTCATAATCGAACAGAATAATTTTTATATTCAACCATGGCTTGATGTAGATAAGCATTTCTCAAAAGACGTCATAAATTCATAGATGTTTACAGCCCACCAAAACAAGATCTTAGGTTTCGATGCAAAAGAGTAAATATTTTGTCACTAGTCAACATTTCTAGAGTAACATCCAACCGATCAGCATTCCTAGCATCAGCATCAACATCCCACTCACCACCAGGCACTTGTACAATCTCCTAATCTCCCGTCTCGCAGTAATGACGGCATCTGAGGTTCTCATCATACGCTGGTGGTGCATTTCCATCACATCGGATAGGTTGTTCAAAATGTGGTGGTGATATCCCAGCCGGGTCTGGTGAGTTTGAGTATCTATTGCGATTCTCCGCACCCACTCTCGTTCAGCCAGATTCATGCCCTGACTGTAAGATGCAGGTACTCCTGTCACTACTTGAGAGGTCCTGATCCCATGCTGTGGTTGGGATGACTCCCCTCTAACTCTAATGGAATTCTCAAAAGTCACCCGCCGAGGTAGTGGAACACTTTTCCTAGACGTGACTCTAATCCTTGGACCATGAAAGGTTTGAGGTGGAATATCGGGCACTGGCTCCGATGGGGGCAATATGGATGCAGGTGGTGAAGCAGGTTTCTCGCTAGTCGCTGTGTCCTCATGCTTATAAGGGTCTACCTCTTCATTGATGGATGAGCTCCTTCCGGATCGGCGAACCACATAACCGGATTCGTCTGCCGAATATTCACTAGGAGCAGATGATGCCATAGTGATCTGCGATATAAACCATCTTAATTACGAAATGTACCATCTATAAGTGCTTAGTGTTATAACAGAAGCTCCTAAGCAAGGCTAAGGGTGGCAATCAAGCTAGAGCCTCTGGATAGCCAAAGTCTCTGGTTGCATTAC
>NC_037540.1:32346030-32364854 GCF_001531365.2 Cynara cardunculus var. scolymus | reverse complement strand
GGTTTTCATATGCACAAAACATTACAATGCATAAATCATTTCTTGCAAACCTATACATAACTTTTGCACATAATAAATGTAAATCTACAACGATGTTTTTAAACTTGAGACGCTACTGAGCCTTTCCTGACCAATGTGCCCTATTATTTTACGAACGACCATAAGTAGCCCGTACACTCACTTAGGTCCCAAGTTCGTAGTAGTACTAATTCAGCAGTGGTCCAAATTCCACATGATTAGACTAATAAAACATAGGTAATGTGCCCCCCTTTCTGGGTGGGACTGTCAACACAACAGCGGCTATCCACAATTACCACGGCCCGGGGACATGCCCGAGTTAACAAGTAGCGTTTACAGACGGGGACTTTGTTTGGAAACATACTCTCAAGTACATCAATTTAACATTTATATCATAGTGCAAAACCATAAATATTTCATGACATAAACAAATCTTGACTAAACAGTTCCTTAGTCCAACAGTTTTAAACAAAACTTGACTAAACAGTTCTTTACTCCAACAGTTTAATAAATAAACAGTATAGTTTGCATAACTTCATGCTTTTCCCCCAGTTTAAATAAACAAAAAGCATTAAAAGTGGGGCCGTGAATACTCACAAGTTTGCTGATGAATATCCAAGAACTTTACGACGTTTGAAGCGCTAAACGTCCGCCCTAACCTTCCTAAACAGTCCAACATCCAGAAATTAGATCACCTATGGGTTCTCGATAAAGATAAAGTTAAGTATGTCATATGTAATGCCATTGAGTTTTCATGATTTGAAGTTGATACTTATGCCATTTGATCTTTGAAATAGACCAGAAATATATATTTTAAAATCAAAGTCCTTTGCACGTAAAGCTGCCATTTGGACAGAATGTAAATTCTGTTTCTGGAATTTTTTGTCTCACAATTTACTGTCAAAAGGAACCTTCCAAAAGTCATTTTGTGTCCAAATTCTTATATCAACAATAATAATGAGTTAATTTTTTTTTCCTAAATATCAAGAATTTTGGATGGGTTTAAGACACTCATTACCCTACAACTTTGAGTGACACAGTCCCCAAGACAGATTGCACACTCTTCGAGTGATGGTCATTTGGGGGGTCTAAACTCATAATTTTTCAGTGATTTTAACTTTATTTTAAATCTAACACATAAGGCTAACTTCCAGAAAAATAATCACCCATTTTCAATAAGTTTTGAAGAAGATATGACCGATTTAAGATGCATGCAAGATTCTGTCAGCAATGCTCTTTTTGCACCATAATCTTGTATCAAGAACTTGAAGCCTCAAAACTTAATATTTTTGAATGAGACCAGTTGCATTAGAAAGATAACTCATAAAAGTACGTTTTAGAAGAAAAATCAGAACATTTGGACTTTTATTTTGAAAGATACTATCGACACAAGTGCTAATAGAAACTGTCAGTTTTCAAAATACATCTTTTAATGATTAAATTCCACATGCAATGTGGTTTTATCCTACTTTCTTAGAGTTCTAAGTTCGTGGATCATATATTATCATCATTTTGAAGACATTTTCATGTATTTGATTTATAATCTCCCCTTTTGAATTTTCCAGAAAATTTAATTACAAAGCCGAGAAGTAGGTGTAGAAAATGAGAATCTTTGTTATTGTATAAAGGTAAGATAACTAGTCTATTACCTTTTGCTTGAAATCTTGAATATTCTTCAAAATTGGCAAATTTTTAATGATGCTTAAAGATGAAATCGGCTAGAGAGGTATGGTTTTGAGAGAGAGGTTAGGGAGAGGAAAGGTTTATGCAAAATGAGGATGAAAAATGAGATTTTTCAAAGAATGTGAGGTATTTATATGTGGGTTTTAAATGTGAATAAAAGGGTCGGCCTCTTAAGGCCCAAGTCCATAAAAAATATTTTTATTTTTCTTTTAAACAAAATAAAGCTCATTTAAATTATAACTAACATATAATTTGTCAAATATTGATAAAAATATCATTATTAAATCAAAGTTCCACATTTTTTTGGGAAAATTATTTGGACATTCAAATGAGACTTTTATATTTTAATTTGGACTTATAATATCAACTTTATTATATTTGGAGCATTTTTAATATATTTGGCATTACATAAGTTAAATTTATCAGTTACCCGTTGAAACAAGGTTTTCTGAACTATAATTTAGGAACTAAGCCAGATGAATTCTAATCAACATGACTAGATCCTAATAAAATATAGTTTTAAATTTAGAAACCCTATAAAGGTGCTAACCTAACGCTCCAAAAATGACGGATGTCACATTAGACATTCATGCCCAAAGTATAATAATTGTCAATGTTTAACTCTTTTACAAAACCTGAGGAATCACATGTTGACACATCGCTGCATATTCTCCCAACACGTTTATCGCTATAAAGTTAAAACCAATGAAAACGTGAGAAAGCCCAAGTACAAGGGCAAGGGAAATGCTAATAAACCCAAGCCTGCAAAGGCTAAGGGCGATGAAAAGAGAGTGGTATCTCCTACTAAAAAACGTGGATCCATTAAGAAGTGGGTACCTAAAACCCCTTAATTTGTCTTGCAGGACCATCATGTGCAACCATGGTACATGGATTCAGGTTGCTCCAGACACATGACTGGTGACAAAAGTCAGCTGACCGCCTTCATCGAAAAATCTGGAGGTTCTGTCACTTTTGGAGACAACAGCAAGGGAACCATCAAGGGATACGGAACTCTCATCAAAGGCAACATCTCCATCAGCAAAGTGGCTTATGTTGAGGGTTTGAATCACAACTTACTAAGCATAAGCTAGTTCTGCGACAAGGGTCTTGAAGTCAGGTTCCGCAAAGGTTTCTGTATCATAGAGACAAAGCCCGGTCAAACCATTATCAAGGCCAAGAGAGAAGGGAATCTCTATCTTCTGGATTTTCAATCCTCTGAGGGACAAGACACCCTTTGCCTTGTATCCCATAAGAGCGATGAAAATTGGCTATGGCACCAGAAATTCTCAGACCTGAATTTTGATGTCTTAAGAAAGCTAGGCAAACAGAAGCTGGTCAAGGGGATTCCTGATCTCAACTTTGAAAAAGATCATCTATACTCAGCCTGTGAGATGGGAAAGCTAAAACGGGCCTCTCACCGAACAAATTCAGAAACCTCCTGCACCAAGCCCTTGGATATGATCCACATTGATCTCTGTGGGCCCATATCTACACAAAGCCTCTCAGGAAAGAAGTACATACCTGTACTTGTTGACGAATACTCCAGATACACCTGGGTTGAGTTTGTGATGAAGAAATCAGCTGTTTCTGACCTACTCATTGGGGTGATGAAAAGGCTTCAAGTCCTTCTACAACGAAAACTCATTAAAGTTAGAAACGACAATGGAACTGAATTCAAAAATGCCAGAATCAATGAATACCTCATCAATGAAGGCATCACACAAAACTTTTCAGCAGCCAAAACCCCACAACAGAATGGAGTGGTAAAACGAAGGAACAGAACCCTTGTGGAAGCAGCAAGGACCATGTTTGCTTCATCGGAGTTGCCCATCACCTTCTGGGCTGAAGCAATTTCTACTGCATGTTTCACCCAAAATCGATCCATTCTTGCTTCATCGGAGTGGTAGAACAAAGGAATGGAGTGGTAGAATGAAGGAACAGAACCCTTATGGAAGTAGCAAGGACCATGCTTGCTTCATCGGAGTTGTCCATCACCTTTTGGGCTGAAGCAATTTCTACTGCATGTTTCACCCAAAATCAATGAAGGCATCACATAACACTTTTCAGCAGCCAGAACCCCACAACAGAATGGAGTGGTAAAACAAAGGAACAGAACCCTTGTGGAAGCATCAAGGACCATGCTTGCTTCATCGGAGTTGCCCATCACCTTCTGGGCTGAAGCAATTTCTACTKCATGYTTSACCCAWAATCGATCCATCATCAACAAGAGGCACCAGAAGACACCCTATGAGCTCATCAATCAGAGAAGACCAAATGTTAAGTATTTTCATGTCTTTGGGTGCAAATGCTTTGTACTCAATGATAGGGAATACTTTGGCAAGTTTGACAAGAAAGCCAATGAAGGGATCTTTCTGGGATACTCTCAAACCGCAAAAGCCTACAGAGTCTACATCAAGAGGAAAAAAATTGTCATAGAAAGCATCAATGTATCCTTTGATGACTCCACATCAATGACTTCTGGACACAACAGTCCAGGACTCGGACTTCAAGCAAGAGCATCTGATTCATCACTTGGCAAACCCAATGAATCAGAGTTAGCTCAATTATTTGAAGACATCTTCGAAGAAGAAGTAATCTCTGGACATGCACCTACTGCAAAATCCACTTCCAGAATCGATGAAGATCATGAAGTCTCCAATGCTAAAGTTACAAATCTCACTGAAACTCATGTTACTTCACCTTCTACTTCTTTTGTGTCTTCAGATCAAGAACAAGAACCAAAGTCTAACTCTGGAGATGATCTCTTCGAGGGGGAGCAAGCAGTTCCATCAGTCAATGAAGAACTGCATCATGTTGCTCCAGAACTCCAGTCAAGCACCAAGTGGACGAAAGATCACCCACATCACCAAATCATTGGTGATCCAACATCTGGTGTAAAGACGAGATCAGCAACAGCCAATGAATGTTTCTTTGCCAACTTTCTTAGCATGATAGAACCAAAGAAAATTTATGAAGCCCAACAAGATCCATACTGGATAGACTTAATGCAAGAAGAACTACTCCAGTTTGAGAGAAACAAGGTATGGTCCCTTATGCCTCTACCCAAAGGGAAGACGGCCATAGGAACCAAATGGCTCTTCCGAAACAAGAAGGACGAAGATAGCATAGTAATAAGGAACAAGGCCAGGCTTGTTGCCAAGGGCTACTACCAGAAAGAAGGGATTGACTATGATGAGAAATTTTCTCCCGTTGCAAGACTTGAAGCCATCAGGATATTCCTAGCTTATGCAGCACACAAAGGCTTTAAGGTCTATCAAATGGATGTCAAGTCTGCCTTCCTAAAAAGCAAACTTCAAGAAGAAGTTTACGTGCAGCAGCCCCCTGGGTTTGAAGATCCAAAGTATCCGGAGTATGTCTACTTTCTGGACAAAGCCCTCTATGGGCTGAAACAAGCACCCAGGGCCTGGTATGAAACTTTATCCACCTTCCTCATCAACAATGGCTTCGAAAAAGGTACAATCGATATAACCCTCTTTCTTAAAAAGCATAAAGGTGACATACTACTAGTACAAATATATGTGGACGACATCATATTTGGCTCTACAAATGCAAAACATTGCGAAAAATTCTCAGAGTTGATGAAAAGCAAATATGAGATGAGCATGATGGGAGAACTTAGTTTCTTCCTTGGTCTTCAAATAAAACAAACTTCAGAAGGGATTTTCATCAATCAGTCCAAGTATGTGACTGACCTTCTGAAGAAATACTCTCTCTCAAATTCATAATCGATAAGAACTCCTATGGCTACAGGAGCCAAATTATTTGCTGATCCATCAGGCAAACCTGTGGATGTCACAACCTACTGAGGCATGATTGGATCAGTCCTATATCTAACTGCAAGTAGACTAGATATCATGTTTCCTACATGTCTTTGTGCAAGGTATCAATCCAATCCTAAAGAATCTCATCTCTCTACAGTCAAGAGGATCTTTAGATACCTTAAGGGAACCCCTTCATTGGGTCTCTAGTATCCTAAGAACTTTGGCTTTGATCTAATAGCCTATACAGATGTAGATCATGCAGGGTGCAAGCTTGCTAGAAAGAGTACGTCTGGAAGCTGTCAACTCTTGGTGGACAAGCTGGTAAGTTGGACATCCAGAAAACAGAATTGTGTCTCAACCTCTACAACATAAGCAGAATATGTTGTTGCTGCTAGTTGTTGTTCACAAGTTCTCTGGATGAAGACTCAGCTTAAGGACTATAGCTTTCAATATGAAAAGATACCAATCCTTTGTGACTCCAAGAGTGCAATAGCTATCTCTACAAATCCTGTGCAGCATTCCAAAACCAAGCACATCGATGTAAGGTACCACTTTCGGAAAGACAATGTTGAAAAAGGTAATATAGAGATGTACTTTGTTCCTACTAAGATTCAACTTCCTGACATTTTCACAAAGGCTCTTGATGAGAAAAGACTTTTGTTTCTAGTCAGCAAGATGGGTATGCTGAATTTCATCACTTAGAGGTAAATCACTAGTTTGAAACTAGAGATCTTCAATATCTCATGGTTATGCCTATATGTGATATATAAAATATTAGCCATAAACTCCAAGTACCCTAAACCAGAGCCTCTGGTTATAAAGACCAGAGCCTCTGGCCATTTAGAATCACTTAGATTAATTTTTGGCAAAAAATTTCATCGCTTTTGGAACCAGATACCTCTGATCCAAAGCAAATACTTGGTATTTTCTCACCAAGTATTCCCCTCTAAACCAGAGCCTCTAGTTGTATAGACCAGAGTCTCTGGATTCCAATTCTTTGAGACCAGAGCCACTTTGGTCTCAAACTTGGACTTCCTTGATCATTCATGCATGTAATTACATTATTCTCCATCATCCTTTGGCACCAGAGACCTCTGGTCCAAAGCTAATACTTTGTGAACTTCTTCACTAAGTACTCTTTTCTCAACCAGAGCCTCTGGCTCTAAAGACCAAAGCCTCTGGATTCAAAGTCTTTGAAAATAGAACCCTCTGGTCTCAAAGGCACATCCATTCTACTACCACATACATGCACTTAACAAATTTTTCATATTACTTTGCATCGCCTTCGCAACTAGAGCCCTCTGGTCTCAAAGGCTCCATCGTTTCATATCACTTTTGTATATCCTTCACCATACTTTCATAACTATTTTTCATCACCTTAACAACCAGAGCCTCTGGTTCTAAAGACCAGAGCCTCTAGAATTGTTGTCTTTGGAACCACAGCCCTCTGGTCTCAAAGACCCTCTCTCTCTCACGTCTATTCTCACACTTAGCCACATTTCATACCATTCTTTTATCATCATTCACAACCAGAGCCTCTAGTTGTATAGACCAGATCCTCTGTTCATCAAAATGAACCTACCTATTGGTTCAAAGGGGAGTTTTAAACTCAATCTTCTCCCCATGCATCATTCAAGGGGGAGCTTTCCATTCACCATAAAAAACTTTCCATTGTATAAATATGCATTTTCCATCCCAGAGCCTTTGGTTCTACTATCCAGAGCATTTGAACACCAAAATACTAGAGAGCCCCTCTGGTCCTACATCATGGGTTGTCCATGCTTAACCAGAGCCTCTGGTTTGTCTATCCAAGGTTCGTTATTCATACAACCCAATAATTCATCGATGAACCTATTCATCATGCTTAACCTGAGACCTCTGGCTCCTCATCCAAAAAGGTTATGTTTAACCAGAGACCTCTGGTTCCCCATCCAATGAGTCATGACCAACCAGAGCCCCTCTGATTACATGACAAATCAATTTTCATCCAAAAAACCCATCTTAATTGCAAACTCTTTAAAGATTATACAAAATTGCAGCTTTTGTGACTAAAAACTATACTTCATGGGTTTTTAGAAGACCAAAACTTCGTAATTAGTATTAATCTTACAATTAGAGGGAATTTTAAATTGTTTTTGGAGCGATATTTCAAGAAATATTATTTGGAATAACTTTTAATTACTCCAAATAATCCAAATGTCACCTTACACAAAAGCCTGCCACATTTACAGGTTGTTCCCCATAAACCTTTTCACATTACCCATTCACCCTCCCCATGACGACACGTGTCTACTCACATTAATGGCACAGTACCATCAAGACGGCCCACGATCCCCACCAAATCACCTTTTTGCCAAACGTCTCCCACTCTCATGATTACCATTTAAATATAATTATTTTTTGCCTGTTCCCCTCCTCCACCTATAAATACCCATCTTCCTCACACCACTTCCTCTTTACGCTCCCAAAACTTGCAACTACCTACAGACGAACTGAAATACTCAAAACCTACAACCTCAACTAGCAATGGCCTCCTCCGCTTCTCACGAATCAAACAACAACAACAACCATGTGCAATCAACCGGCACTGACAGCCGTGAACTGGTGTTCCTTCCCTTAAAGCCAAACAACCACGCGATCGGCCTTCGAACCAACCTGTTTGAAGACAGGTTTGCCATCATGATAGAGTTCTTCTAGAACTGTGTGCTACAACCAGCGTTGACATTAACCGATAATGGTGTACCGCTCAAGTACGTCCAACAGTACTGGCAGACTTGCGAGTATATCCCCGACAGCCGTGGAATCATGGGGGATATTGACGCCCCAAACGACATGATCTGTTCCGTCAAAATCTCTCGGGCAAAGGTCTCTAGAGTCCTTTGCCTTCCCACACGCCAAGAACTTGGCATTGACCACTACGCCGAACCAAACCCACAAGCTCCGACATCCTCCGCTTCATCCGCATGCTAGGTTACAATCGTGACCTATGCAATGCCTCTGATTTTAAGAGGCAATTCCTTCCCCTCAATGTGGAATATGTTTTTTTCCATATTGAACAGACCCCTGACCTGCAAACTGGGATCGATGGATCAGGGCAACATCAACATAATGACTATCATGTACGGCCTCTTCTTCAACCTACCGCTGGACTACGTTTTCCTCATCTACAACGAAATTCATGCAGTGGTAATCAAGAAGTGCAAGCTCAAGGCCACAGGAAAGCCACTGTCGTCCATGCTCTTCCCATGATTCCTCTCTCTCTTCATAAGGGATGCGATGAGAACACACGAACTACCGGCCGATGAACCATTCACCCTACAGTTCATAATGAATGGTCATCACCCAACAATCTCCAAGGACAGTTATACCATCAAGAGGACAGTCTCTCACACCATGCTCAGCGTCATACCAGAGACGTCTAAGATTAGGCAGACCTACAAAGGCTCTCTGCTGTCCCGTGAACCAAGGGCAGCTACCCCAGAGCACATAGACCCGTCCCCTGATAATATTGAGGTAGCACAGTAGTCGTCCTCATCGGATGATGAACATGATGATGACACTCCTCGTGCATCCCCCAGCCCTTCACATACAATACCCATCCCCACTACCCAAAGGGCACCCACCACCACTACCCCTGGCGATCAAGGCCGAAGGGGTATTGAACAAGGACGACCCAGTCCAATCCCACACCCAGCCAGCCATCCAGAGGCCATTCTTCGTGCCTCTGGAGATGATACAGCTGAGGAACCTCACCATCCATCGCCCCCTCCCAATAGAGGTGCGATGAATAAATAAGAGTCACTTCGCCTCATGGCTTGCCACTACCATTCACACACCCAGAAGCATGTGTTGCTTCTAGCATTACTGATCCAAACGAACGTTCAGAGCGATCTCCTGTTCGTGCACCTCACCCCCCCTGATACTTGATCTAGCGAAGGGGAAACACATCTACTTCTCTTCCTCGGCCTCTGAAGCCGAAGAAGAAGAGGAAGTTGTAGTAACATCAAGAGATAGCTCCTCACTAGAGGGCTATCAAGGACATGATGGAAGTCCTTCACGGCCCACATTTTCACAAGGCCATGAAGGCGCCTCTGGAGCTGAGGCTCAACCTGCAGCATTCGTTGCTGCAGGGGTTACCCATGTGGCTGATCTGGTCACAAAGGCTGAGTTTCAAGCCTTTGTAGACTCGATCCAGCGGTCCTTGGAAGACCTAAAACTCATCATACAAGGGATTGTCGAAAACCCTTCATCCATCAACCTTGGTGAAACATCGTGCAGACAATAGAAACCTTGGTGAAGCATCGAGCTAAGAGTGATTTCGAGATTGCTCTTAAGCTTGGCATCGACAGACTATCCTGCACTCCACCTGATGAAGACTTCCCTGGCCTGCAGAAGAAGAGATCTGCCTCTGTCCTTACTCAACCAGAACTGGATCTTGTATACAAAAATGAGTTTGGAGTGAAGAAGTTCTTTAGGTTGACTGAGGCCTTTAAGTATTCAAATGAAACACTTAAATGGTTTCAGAAAACCATTAGAGAAAGATTGGGCATATCTCACGTGCCAACAGACGATGGACAAAGACTGATACATGAAATATCTACAGTCATCGATTACAGAGGACTACTTATGTGTTTTTGGGAAATATCACAGGGGAGACCCTGAATSTAGTCTTATATTTTTTTTTGTCTTGTAATTTCCATTTCATCACTGTAAGAATTCATCATTTGTTCCAATGAAAAATTTGGCAAAATATGCTTTTCTTTAGAATAGCCTTTGTTCTTCATTTATACTTTGAATGTTCCTAGAATAGTTAATGTTTGTTCTTTCATTACTTGGGGGAGATTGTTAGACCCCTTAAGTATTATGTATGAAGTAATAAAGACAAACATGTGATGAAGAACCAGAAGGCCGATGGAAGACTTCATGGAAAAATGACTAACTCTGAAGAACATACAGAAGATCGATGAACTGACCAGAGATGCGATGGAAAGTGCATCTCCATAACCCCTCTGGATACTAACACTTGGAGTTTCCTTCACCAGTTCAACCAGAGGCAARCAATAAAGATATGAAGATAAGGTTGAACTCATATCCCATGGAAGACAGCTGGAGATAACCTTTCAACAGCTGGATTCTATGAAGTTTATCTTGTTTTAATGTTTATCGTTATTATAGATAAGCTTTATCTGTTAGTAGAAGATTAGCTAAATAGTCTCACTAGATAGTTATCTTCTTATTAGCTTACTAGTATAAATAGGTGGTTAGACCTATTGTAATTTTTGACGCTTTACGTTTTTACATAATTATTGAATAAAGTGAAAGCTTTGGCACTCAAGATTATTCTTTGAATGTTCATACATTGTTCTTGAGTGTTCATCATTTTGTTCATTCAAACACTATAATTTGGTTATTCTTAACTTGATTATTAGTGTTATTGAGAGATCTGGGATCAACAAAGTACATACGATGTACTGAATATATTTGTTATATTCACAGGCCAACCTTTTTATAAGACTGTCAACAATTTCATAAATTGGTTATTTTTTCCATCTTATTAATCTGAAAATATTATACAAGTGGATTTGAAAAGATCTACATACAATTTTACGAATTAGTTAAGATTCAAGGAGTGTGAATGTGACTGAAGATTATTCAGTGTTACAATGTTCGAGGGGGAGTTGAATGTGAAGATCTTATCTTAAAAAGAGTTTACTAGAATAGATTTCAAGTGAGGAGAATGTTATATTTGTTTTGTTGGAAGATAATGTTTGGTTTAAACTTGTGTTAAATTTTGTTTTCAGGGGAGAATGTTTCGTATTGAAAAGGTATAATGTTAGGAATATTTTAAGAGATGCTAAAATTCCCTGAAGCTAATCAAAGTGAAAAGTTTTGAAGAAGTTCATTGAAGATCATATCTTGAAGATTAAATAAGAAGTCAGTTGATGATTCAGTGTTTCATCAAAGGGGAAGATTTAAAGTGAAAAGAGAAGATTGTTTTTATTCTACATTCTAGAGTTAATACTTGGGTATTTTCTCTTCATGCATAATTCCAACACTTGATTCAGCTTTTCTTCCAACTGTTATTATCATGTCCCTAAAATGCAAAATTCAATTTTTTTTCGTTAGTAATACGCTCGTTTGTATTCATTTTGTTTTCAGATAATGTCGTAAACTGATTCTTCATTGACAAATATTTCACTATTCTTTGAAAGTCAAATCTTGAAATTGTTCTTACAGATATCTGTATTTCTTTGCTGAATATTTGTGCTTTGAATCATTTCTTCGACATCATGTGCTTATCTGTAATAAGTCTTTGATATTAATCATCTGTGATCAAACTTTATGAGCTTAATTGCATACATCAATTATTTCATTGTGCTTACATGAAATATCTTAGGTGAGACGGAGAGCTTATCCATATATAACCTTTATGGACTATCAAAATCGATAGCCCTACCCAAGAAGACAACCATACTGAGAGGTGAGCTTAAATGAAAAATAGTTATGTGTGTGAGCTTAAGAGAATTTAATGAGAATTGTGTATAGGATTAAAAAAGTATCAAAATCCTGATCTAACCATTATAACTCGGGAAACCACACAATCTATTAGTTCTCAATTCTTTAGAGACTAATATTGAAAAGGCAAAACCCAGGACAACTCTTATTTAATACCCCACCTACTACTCGGTTATCTCTAAAAGATAATTGTTTTAATAACACTTGGGGCAGGCACCTCATAATCTATTGGTTTTTCATTTGGAGATTTCTGATATTGAAAAAGAATGATATATGTCCCCCTTTCAAATTTCTTTGATCACAATCGAGTCTGATAAATTTGTGTAGAATACCAGTTTGAGCTTATTTTGAAGCATTCATTACTTTATCTTTCTACACTGTACAAGTTTTACAGAATATTTGTTATTCTCTCATAATATTCATAGAGATGCTTTTTCAAGCTATCAATGATTGAATGGAAGTTTTGGTGAGATGAACATCAAAAAGTCTCATATTCAAAGTGCATTTATTGCACAAAAATATATTAGTTGTATTCACAGGATAATCTTTGAATAAAAGATTGAAAATGGATTCATAAGTTGAATCTAGAATTTTTCCCTAATTTGTTCTGAAATGATTTATTCATTAAAGAATACGTAGACGAATTTGAAAAGATTTGCTTATATCTCTACGAATTGACGACATAACTTTCATGTTCATACATTCATTTGTTGGTATGATGTTGTTGTTCTCCTTTCACATCATAAGGAGGAAATAAATGAATGTTGGAGTTAAGGGGGAGTAAATATGAAAAATTACATAATGGGGAGATAGAAGTGTTCTGAAGAATGAAGATGATATTAAGAGAGGTTGTTGGAAATTATGCTGAAGATTGTTGAGATGATATTGTTAAAGGAAGAGAAGATGATGAGTTTGAAAGATAATTCAAAAGTGCTCAAGGCAAATAATCCAAGAAGATTAAAAGGGGATATAAGATTGTCTGACAAAAGGGAAAGATGTTTTTCAGATACAAAACGGCAGATTAAAAAAATTAAAAAATGAAAGTGTTTACATAAAGAGAGATAGTAGCTGTTGATGGAGATTATTCGAAGTTGTTATGAAAACTGTTACAAGGGGAGATAATTAAAAGTTGTTGATTCAAGTGATCTTAAAGGGGAGATTATATAAAAGATGAAATAAAGTTCAAAAGAAGATATTATCTTGTTTAAAGATGATTGGGGGAGACCGCAAATAATTGGGGGAGATTGTGAAAGTTTTGAAGAAAGTCAAGTACAGAGAGAGATAATTATACAAGGGGAGATTGTTCAAAAGCTGATAAAGTTCAAATCTGTGGAATTCAAAGCTTTTGAATGAATTCTGAAGATTTTTTATGAAGATGCTAAGTTTTGAAAATCTGAAGAATTTTTGTTTTGGACTTGAATCCAAAAGGAGATTATTGGGTTAAAAATGTTGTATTCAAGTCCTTGTACTTAAATCATTTTAATATGCTTTATAGTTAGTCTTTAATGCTTTGTAATATGGGTATAAAGAGGTGCCTTGTTAGTTCTGGTTAGATGAGGGATTGATTTGGATTCCGTTTTATGTTCGTGTTATAACGATGAATAAGAGACTTTAAATCATGACCTTACAAAGTGTAGAATAGCCTTAAAGTTTGGTCATGAATATATGTTAGTGGTGGAAGATCAACGAAAATATTACTAATCCGACAAATGAGATTTTTAACCATTCAAGTGGAACTCTGGTTTCGTCTTGGATGAAATCAGTCTGGCAAGCTATGTTAGACCTACATTTTCAGTTGTACTAAAGTAGAAGGGCTTAAATTATAAATACCTTTCAAGGTATAAATATGTTTCATGTTTTCTAGTATTAGGTTAGACTAATCATTGCAATATCTTTGTAGCCATACATTGTCTCATTTCTCTGTAATTCATGTTTCACCAATACACAACCGATTACTTGAGATCTTTACTGCTTGTTTGTTTAATCGTTGTTCTTAGTGTCAATCTGGGATTGACAATCCAAGGAATCCATGGCATACAGTGTTTACAACAAGCAAACAAAGACAGTAAATGAGAGCGTCAATGTATCCTTTGACGAATTAGAAGATTTGGCTTCTAAACACGTCAGTTCAGAACCCGTGCTATCTGGAGTGCGTATTGTAAATCAATAGAGTCCAAATCCATAGACAAATTCCAATGAGACTTCTAACTCAAACTCAATTCTGATTTGGACTTATTGTTTGAAAATTTCTATGATGAATATTTTGGAACAAATAAAACTGATGAAAATCTTTCTGTTCCAAACAGTGTTCCAGTTGTCAATGTGGAGGGAATAAGACTCATTCTTTGAACCTTCTACATCAAATGAAGTATCAAATACAACTCCGAACACTGCAACTCCTCAAGTGACAGAAGTGTTAGGATTGAATTTTAGAAATTAAATGTTGTATTCATTCTTGAAAGATATTCTTTGTAATTTTGTAATAGGTTTGACCATTGTATTGGTTTGACCTATAAATAGGTTTTGATTAGTGAGAGTAGAAAGAAGAGAACTTAATTGAGTATTATCCTTGTAATTGAGCTTTGATGAAATAAACAATACTTTGACTGTTTGACTTTTTCTCTCAAAGTTCATAGTATTAACTAGTGCCATTTTATCGTGTTCTTGATGAAGACTGAAGATTAATTGAATATAAGGGACTTTCAGAAAGAAATCCCAACGACAACTGAAGAACCTAAAATCTCAATTCCAGTCATTGCTACTCCTCAAATAAACCATACTGCTACAAACACAAAGACTGCTCTGACCGTTGAATCGGTACAAGATCAACCTTTGAGCTCTTATGTCGTCCTGAACGCAGATCAAAAAACTTTTCAACTTCTGCCTCATACGGTCAAATGGACACGTGATCATCCTTTACATCAAATCATAGGAGATCCTACATCCACTGTGAGAACAAGATCAACATCTGGGAATGAATGCCTATTCACAACCTTCTTGAGCAAGGTAGAACCTACCAAAGTTTCAGAATCTCTTGAAAACCATATTGGATCTTGGCAATGCAAGAGGAATTGAATTAGTTTGAATGACTGAAGGTTTGGCAACTTGTGCCTCATCCAAAGGACAAGTCAACCAAATGGGTATTCAAGAATAAAAAGGATGAAGATGGTGTCGTCATTCGAAACAAGGCAAGGCTAGTGGTGAAGGGATATAATCAACAGGAAGGAGTGGACTACGATGAGACCTTTGCAYCGGTGGCAAGAATTGAAGCAATTCAAATGTTCTTGGCATACGCGACCTGTAAGAACTTCACGGTCTACCAAATGGATGTGAAAACCGCCTTCCTCCAATGGAATCCTAATAGAAGAAGTGTATGTCTCTCAACCCGAAGGATTCGTGAATGCCTCAAAATTGGATCACGTCTATATATTAGACAAAGCTCTCTACGGTCTAAAACAAGATCCACGAGCCTGGTATGATATACTCTCTGATTTTCTCATCAAAGCTGGTTTCACAAAAGGTAAAATCAACACCACTTTATTCATCAATAAGCAAGATAAGGACATAATCTTAATACATATATATGTAGACAATATAATATTTGGCTCTACTAATCCAAAATGATGTAAGAACTTCTCAGACCTCATGTTGTCACGTTTTGAAATGAGCATGATGGGAGAATTAAATTTCTTTCTCGGACTTCAAATTAAATACTTTTTGAATAGTATTTTCATAAATCAATTAAAATACATTCAATATATGTTAAAAATATTTAATATGGAAAATTATGCATCCATGAAAACTTCGATGACACCCGTTTCTAAGCTCGACTCTGATCCTAACAAAAAAGATGTTGATCCGAAAACCTATAAAAGGATGATAGGTTCTTTGGTGTATTTAACGGCTAGTGGACTGGACATTATGTTTTCAACATGTTTCTATGCTAGATTGCAATATAAACCTATGTATTCCCATTTACTTGTCGTCAAACATCTTGAGATATCTGAAAGGTACTACTGATCTTGGCTTGTAGGATCCTAAGGACACAGGTTATGAGTTGACCACATATTATGATGTTGATCATGCTGAATGCAAGCTGGATCGCAAAAGCACTTTCGGACACGTATGTGATTGATTATATATGAATATGTGATAAAGTGCATGGAATATATATATGCGTGAATATGATTATGTGCATATGTGAGAAGGTGATACTGTGCACACATGAGTAAGTGTTAAAATATGTATGTACATGTAAGTGTGAACTGTATAATCAGTTTAATAGTATTTTACTATGAAGGTAGACAGACTTCATGGTTAAGAAAGGTTTGGTTTTAAAATATTAAAGCCACCGCCCTACAAGAATTTTATATAATAAATCCTCACCGCCTTGATTATTAAGTATATATAAAGAGAATAAAAGATAAGACCTTATCTGATCCTACTTTATGAGAAATCTTTGAAAAGAAAAGTGTGTGTGTGAGTAAGCCGGTGGGAGTGTTCTTGAAGAAGAATTGTTGCATAAAAAAGAATTGGAGAATCTGTGTTTATTTGAAGAACCTACTGTTTGATTAGATCTTCAAATATGTGCCTTTTAAGGTGAGTTTTTGTTATTAAATCATTTAAATAATGATATTTGAAACTGCTAGGTTTTGATGTTTGCTTTAGAAGAAAAATGGTAGAACTGTTTCGATAGTTTAAATGGAGTTTATGAAACTGAGTTGTGGAAACTGTTTTGGGAAAATAAAGAAGGTTTTGCTTCTTTAAAAAAAATAGTTGTGAATGATATCCTATTTTTAGGATTTAATGGAGGTTTTGAGTTTGGAAATGTTATTGAAAAGAACAGTTGATTTCTGAGTTTCAAAGTTTTGAAGGTAAAACTATTTTGAAACCATTATTGGTTAAAAACTATAGAGGATATTTCTTCAAGACGATTGTGACTGCGGTTTGTCTTTGTTTGGGATTAATCTATAGATTTTGATGGTTAAAACTATGGAGGATGTTTCATCAAGACGGTTGTGACTTCGGTCTGTCTTTGTTTGGAACTAATCCATAGATTTTGATGAGGAAATAAGGGTGGCATATCAAGGAGAGGTGTACCATCGATTATAAGGGTGGCATACCAAGGAGAGGTGTACCTTTAGATATAAGGGTGGCATTTGTGTGTGTGAATATTATAGCTTTTGCTATTATGTCTTTTAAGTTTGCAATAGTTTTGATTTCTTACTTCTTTGTGATTTGAGGACTCATGATTGTTGCTCTTATTAGAAATGATAGTATTGATGCTATTGAGAAGGGGAAAACTTGGCTTATGGCCAATGTGATAACTGGATCCTGGTTATCACCCAAGGTAATTAGTATGTGATTATTTGATAAGTGTTTTTGCGTGAAAGCATGATAAATTTGTTATATTTGAGCATGCTAGTGTGTGAAAATTATGTGCTTAATGTAGATGCATGTATGAGATTATGTGTATATGTGGCTGCATATGTATGCATGATATATGCATGAATGAATGTATGCATGATATATGCATGAATGAATGTATGCATCCGTTATGTGAATACATGCATGTGAAGGAGGCGGTTTAGCCGCCATCCTGTTTTGGAAAGGTATAAAAGGAGTGTCCAGCCTCCATTTGCAATCTGCTATTTGTGAGAAGTGTTTGTGCGATTTAAGTTGACTGGATTGCAAGATCAAGTTGATTTCAAGTATTTGATTTCAAAAGGCTTTTCAAGGTGAGTGGTTGAAATTGCTTTTAGACTGCTTATAGTTGTATAATTGATTGTATAGCCTTTTCATCTGATATAAAAGTTAACCATTGAGGTGTTGTCCGGATTAGACTTAAACCGGCCAAGAGTCAGGCGGATTAGTCTTATACCGGACAAGGGTTGGGCGATTAAAGCCATAAATCGGTTAAGGCTTAAGTGATTAATCAATAAACCGCCTGATGAGTATTGTCCGGATTAGACTTAAACCGGTCAAGGCATAAGCGGTTTAGCCTTAAACCGGACAAGTGCTAAACAATTTATAAATATTGAGTTTATGTTTTGACCGGAGAAGTATGAATACGACCATGTGTTGTCCGGATTTGTTATCCGGATAAAAGTGTTGGAATTGATTCTAATTGTTAAATCGGACAAGCCATGGGCGATATGTTGTCGGGATTTGGTAAACCGGCCAAGACTTGACCGGAGATGAAGTCGGCCAAGTTTATGTTGACCGGATTTGTATTTATGCCTTGTGCATGATTGATAAAATTTTTATTTTTACATCAAAATGGGAATTTTAATAATTTTAAACTGATAACAATTAAATTGACTGCGGTCTATTTGGAATTGTTTTGTGAAATGTTTTAATGAGGAAATAAGGGTGGCATATYAAGGAGAGGTGTACCATGGGATAATGGTGGCATATCAAGGAGAGGTGTACATTTGGATATAAGGGTGGCATTTTTGTGTGTGTTATGTAATATAACTCCTACTATTATTTCCTTTAAGATTACCATGGTCTGGAATCTTTATTTCTTTGTGACTTTAAGGTTTAGGATCAGGATTCTTATTGGAAAGCATAGTCTGGATGTTATTGAGAAGAAGACACCAGGTTTGGCCTGAAACTTTAAATTAACCTTTTGATTCGAAAGATTTAAAAGTGGCATCATGATAATCTGGTTAGTATAAACCTGTTTTGAATTTGATGTATTATTTGTAAGCAGAGAAATTAGACTTGAAAAGTGGAAGGTATTAGTATTATGCCCTTATTTGTTCATATATTTGCTATAATTATGAAAAGTTGTTTTACTTAAAAGTTTTGGTGATTTTCACC
>NC_037540.1:32339777-32345890 GCF_001531365.2 Cynara cardunculus var. scolymus | reverse complement strand
TGATTAGTACAAGAAATGTATTTTGAATTTTTGAGACATGTATTCAGTATGATAAATTCTTGTACTAAGGGACCTGAATGGTATATAAACATGTATTTCTTCTGTATGAAGTATGTGTTACAAGCAATGTGTTGTATTGGGGTGTTATAGAAAGTGGTATCACAGCCTGAGTTTAAGAGATTTAGGTATTTAATAGCATGATACCAAGACTTAAACTGTTTTATTGCATGTTGAGGGTCACGGACATAATTAGCACCATTGGAAATAAATATGATGAGTTGAAAGAACAGTGTGTAAGGTAAATTTTAATTACATCTGGCCACTGTAATTATGAATTTACAGGTATACATCTGAACTTGAATACTTCATTATATTTGGAATGTGAATACGTGATTATTAACACTAAAATCTATAGATGTCTAGCCGAACCCGAAGATCTGAAAGAGTGRCTCGTCCARAATCTGAAGAAAGGGAAGAATCACCCGTTAATCTTCCGACTAGCACGTCCGGAAATAGAGGTCGAGGAAGACCAAGGGGATGAGGCAAAGGAAGAAGCCAGTCTCAAGGAAGGGATCAAATTGGAATTCATTCTGAACCTGAAGAATCCCATTCTGGGAATGTTCAGGAGAGATCGGTGCCACATCCTGAATATGTAACCAGGGACATGTTGGCTGAAGAAATGGGGAAGTTACGGGAAACTCTAACTTCTATCATGGGAATACCAGCCAGGGTAAAAACAGAGAGAATAGAAGTTCGTCCCTCGGTACCGGTTACTCACAACGAGGGAGATATTAAATTGTTGTTGGCTTGCAAGCCACCAACATTTTCTGGAGAAAGGGATCCAGTAAAAGCCATGTGCTGGATCAAAGAAATGGAATCTGTGTTCAACACCATCCGGTGTCCAGAAACAGATAAAGTTCGATTTGTTGTTTCTGTATTAAAATCAAATGCTTTGTTCTGGTGGGAAGTTGAATCGTCCGCCAGAACAGATGTTTTACAAACTTTGTCTTGGGCAGAATTTGTGGAACGATTCAAGAATCAGTTTTGTCCTAAAACTACTGTCAGACAAATGGAAGAAGATTTTCTAAAGTTGGAACAAGGAAATGGAACAGTTCGGGAGTATACCGAAAGATTTATTGAATACTCTCGCTTTGCTGAACATTATGTTTCAACAGAATCCAGAAAGATAGAAAGATTATTTGGGGTTTGAAACCCTCAATCAGAGAGTTTGTAATTGCCATGAACCCCAATACCTTTTCATTGATGGTAGATGCGGCTGAAGTGACTGAACGAAATAAGAACCGACAGCCAGAAGGAAAGATTATAGAGAAAAGAAAATGGGAGGGGCCTTCATCTTTTCGAGGACCGAAAACAGTAAGATATGACAACAGATCCGAGCAGAAGATAAGTGAGAAAGTCCGCTCACAATCTCGACAGGTTCATTAGGGTGAATGCAAGATAGACCCAAGAAAATGTTATAAGTGCGGTGAAGCAGGCCATTTGTCCAGAAGTTGCCAGGCTAATTGAAGGTGTTTTAACTGTAATTCTCCGGATCATATTCGACCGAATTGCTCCTTATTAAAAACTCCACAGTTAACAATGGGGAGTAATGTGTCGGGTACTCGAAGAAGACCTACTGTGAACAGAGGAGGGCAAGGAGGGGCGCGGGGACGGTCCTTCCAGATGACCAAGAACGAGGCAGAAGCATCACCGGATGTAGTAACGGGTATTTTTCTTCTGAATTCAATACGTGTTAAGGTGTTATTTGACTCTGGTGCAAACTTTTCGTTTGTATCACCACTGTTTGCTCAAACTGCATGACTGAATTCTGTGATACTTGATAATTAATTAGTAGTTGATACTGCTAATAGTCAAGAAACTGTTACTAGTCTTCAATAATTGTATTATTGTTATTGAGGGTTATGAACTCCCGATTCGGTTATTTTTTCATGCCGATGAAGGAATTTGATGTAGTGGTGGGTATTGACTCGTTGGCAAGGTATTAGGCTAGTATTGTTTGTAATCAAAAAGTGATCAGAATTACCCTGCCAAACCAAGGAACAGTTGTTATTTATGGTGATTGTCAGAATCACCATACCAGTATTTTGACAGTAATGAAAGCTCAGAAAAGCATTCGGAAGAGGTGCCAGGGATATTTGGCTTACATAATTGATATAAAGAAAGAAAAAAGAAAAGAGGAATCGATTCCGAATGTTAGTGAATATCCAGAAGTCTTTCCAGAAGACTTATCTGGATTACCACCAGACAGAGTTATAGAATTCCAAATTGATCTGGTACCATGGGCTGCACCAGTAGCAAAGACATCGTACCGGTTAGCTCCATCTGAATTGAAAGAATTGGTTGCACAATTGAAAGATTTAACTGACAAGGGATTTATTAGACCCAGCACTTCACCTTAGGGTGCTCCAGTCTTATTTGTCAAGAAGAAAGATGGATCTATGCGAATGTGTATAGATTATCGTGAATTGAACAAGTTGACAATCAAAAACATATATCCTTTGCCAAGGATTAATGATTTATTTAATCAATTGGTGGGAGCAAGTTAATTCTCCAAGATTGATTTAAGGTCAGGGTATCATCAGCTCAAAGTCAGGGAAGAATATGTTGCCACAATAGCATTCAGAACTAGGTACAGGCATCATGAATTCTTAGTTATGCCATTTGGCTTAACTAATGCACCCACAGCCTTTATGGATTAATGAATAGGGTATGTAAGGAATATCTTGATAAATTCGTCATTGTATTTATCGATGATATTCTTATATACTCTAAAACTGAAAAAGAGCACGCGGAACATCTTCGTCTAATATTGTAATTGTTTAGGAAAGAAAAGTTGTACGCAAAGTTATCAAAATGTGTGTTCTGGTTGAGAGAAGTTCAATTCTTGGGTCATGTCATTTCGAAAACTGGGGTAAAAGTAGATCCAGCAAAAATAGAAGCAGTTGCAAGATGGGAAGCTCCGAAAAATCCTTCTGAAGTCCGAAGCTTTTTGGGATTGGCTGGCTATTACCGTAAGTTCATTCAAGACTTTTCCAAAATAGTTGTGTCATTGACTAAATTGACTCGGAAGAACATTAAATTCCAGTGGGAAAGAGAACAGCAAGAAGCCTTTCAATTTTTAGAAGATCATTTTTGCAGTGCACCAGTATTGACTCTACCAGATGGATCTGAAGACTTTGTGGTTTACAGCGATACTTCAAAGTTAGGATTAGAATGTGTTTTGATGCAAAGAGGAAAAGTAATTTCTTATGCATCAAGACAGTTGAAAGACCATGAGAAGCAGTATCCAACCTATGACATGGAATTAGCTGTAGTGGTATTTGCTCTGAAAATTTGGAGACATTATCTTCTGGGAACGAAATGTCAGATTTATACTGATCATAAAAGTTTACAACATTTGTTTAGCCAGAAAGAATTAAATATGCGACAGCGTCGGTGGATTGAACTAGTTAATGACTATGATTGTGAAATCCTCTACCACCTGGGAAAAGCAAACATGGTAGCCGACGCCTTGAGCAGAAAAGAAGGAAGTGGAATCATTAAAACTGTGGCAATGAGAATGAATTTGGTCCCTGACATTCGTAAGGAAATACAGAGATGCCAACAAGAAGCTATGAAAGAAGAATTTGTTAAGGCAGAAAGGTTAGGTAAGATGATTTCAACCTTAGAACAGAATGACGAGGGACTAATGTGCTTTCAAAGGCGAATTTGGGTACCATGTTTTGGAGATATCTGAAACACTATATTAAATGAAAGCCATAAGTCCCGATACTCTATTCATCCAGGCACCAATAAGATGTATAGAGATTTGAAACCTTTTTATTGGTGGATCGGATTGAAGAGAGACATAGCTAGATATGTGGAACAGTGTCTGACAAGTTTACAGGTTAAGATTGAACATCAAAAGCCGTATGGAAGTCTTCAATCTTTAGAGATACCTGTATGGAAATAGGATCACATTACAATGGATTTCGTCATGAAACTGCCTCGAACTCCAAAGGGGTATGACGCAATCTGGGTAATTATTGATCATTTGTCTAAATCTGCACATTTTCTGCCAATAAGAGAAAAGTACTCTTTAGAAAACCTAGCACATATTTACATCAAAGAAATTGTTACCTGACATGGTGTTCCATTATCTATTATTTTTTATAGAGATAGTCGGTTTACTTCGAAGTTCTGGGAAGGGTTGCATAAAGCTTTGAGGTCTGAAATCCGACTAAGTACATCTTATCATCCGCAGACTGACGGGCAGAGTGAAAGAACTATCCAGACTCTCGAAGACATGTTGAGAAGTTGTATTATTGACTTTGGGGGATCGTGGGAAGATCACTTGCCATTGATAGAGTTCTCATATAACAATAGTTACCATTCCAGCATCCAAGCGGCACCGTATGAAACTGCCTCGTCCTGAAATTGTTCAAGAAACTTCTGAGAATATCGAACAGATCCGCGAAAGAATCAAAACAGCACAAGATCGCCAGAAAAGTTATGCTAATAATCGTCGAAACGGATTGAACTTGGTGTAGGTGACTTTGTGATGTTAAAAGTCTCGCCATGGAAGGGTGTCATCAGATTTGGAAAGAAGGGTAAGCTCAGTCCAAGGTATGTGGGGCCATTCAAAATATGTAAGCGAATTGGGCCAGTAGCATATCAGTTAGAACTGCCAGAAGAACTGAGTCTGATTCACAACACTTTCCACGTGTCGAATTTGGGAAAATGTTTAGTTGATCCAAGTTTAGTTGTACCGTTGCTAGAGGTTAAATTAGACAGTAAGCTTAATTTCGTGGAAACACCAGAAGCTGTAATTGACCGAAAGATCAGGGTGTTGAGAAACAAAGAGATAAGTCTGGTAAAGGTTCGGTGGAAGTTTCACAAAGGACCAAAAGCGACATGGGAATTAGAGTCAAAGATGAGATCAGAGTACCCTTGGCTCTTTGATTAAAGGAATTCCGGGACGAAATTCTTTTAAGGGGTGGATAATGTGATAACTGGATCCTGGTTATCACCTAAGTTAATTAATATGTGATTATTTGATAATTGATTACGTGATATCATGATAAATTTGTTATATTTGAGCATGCTAGTGTGTGAAAATTATGTGCTTAATGTAGATGCATGTATGAGATTTTGTGTATATGTGGCTGCATATGTATGCATGATATATGCATGAATGAATGTATGCATGATATATGCATGAATGAATGTATGCATGAGTTATGTGAATACATGCATGTGAAGGAGGCGGTTTAGCCGCCATCCTATTTTGCAAAGGTATAAAAGGAGGGTCCAACCTCCATTTGCATTTTTTTGCTATTTGTGAGAAGTGTTTGTGCAATTTAAGTTGATCGAATTGCAAGATCAAGTTGATTTCAAGTATTTGATTTCAAAAGGCTTTTTAAGGTGAGTGGTTTAAATTGCTTTTAGACTGCTTATAGTTGTATAATTGATTGTATAGATTTTTCATCTAATATAAAAGTTAACCATTGAGGTGTTGTCCGGCTTAGAATTAAACCGGCCAAGAGTCAGGCGGATTAGTCTTAAACCGGACAAAGGTTGGGCGATTTGGAATTGTTTTTGTGAAATGTTTTAATGAGGAAATAAGAGTGGCATATCAAGGAGAGGTGTACCATGGGATAAGGGTGGCATATCAAGGAGAGGTGTACCTTGGGATAAGGATGGCATATCAAGGAGATGTGTATATTTGGATATAAGGGTGGCATTTGTGTGTGTTATGTAATATAACTCCTACTATTATTTCCTTTAAGATTACCATGGTCTGGAATCTTTATTTCTTTGTGACTTAAAGGCTTAGGATCAGGGTTCTTATTGGAAAGCATAGTCTGGATGTTATTGAGGAGAAGACACCAGGTTTGGCCTGAAACTTTAAATTAACCTTTTGATTCGAAAGGTTAAAAGTGGCATCGTGATAATCTGTTTAGTATAAACATGTTTTGAATTTGATGTATTATTTGTAAGCAAAGAAATTAGACTTGGAAAGTGGAAGGTATTAGTATTATGCCCTTATTTGTTCATATATTTGCTATAATTATGAAAAGTTGTTTTACTTAAAAGTTTTGGTGATTTTCACC
>NC_037540.1:32319845-32339747 GCF_001531365.2 Cynara cardunculus var. scolymus | reverse complement strand
TGATTAGTACAAGAAATGTATTTTGAATTTTTGAGACATGTATTCAGTATGATAAATTCTTGTACTAAGGGACCTGAATGGTATATAAACATGTACTTCTTTTGTATGAAGTATGTGTTACATGCAATGTGTTTTATAGGGGTGTTAGACCAATGTGTGATAACTGGGTTTCAGACAACATCGGTTTCAGACAACATCGGTTGAGGTAACTTTTATGTGGATTATTTTGTGAAATACGTGATGACATGCATATTATTTAAATAAATGCATGGATAGTGTGCATATATGTGGATATGTGATAAAATGCATAGAAAATATATAAATATACGTAAGTATGATTCATGCATATATGAAAAGGTGATTAAATTATATATGTGCACATCAGATAATATGCATATGGGATATTATTAAAATATGTGAGCTTGTGGCTCTGCATGGGATGCCATGGGCATCTTTCCTTTTCTTAGCGCTTCTACTTGTGCTGGCTCATGTTGTGCTCTCTGCCTTGATGACTCAGGCGTTGGCTGGCATGGGACAGAGGCAGAGGCAGAGGGGGTAGCCTTTGGAGTGGTACTTGGAACAATTGTGGGCTACTTCTCCACCTCTTAACGACTTTGAGGGCCAAACAGGTCTGAATCCTCATCGTCGTCAAGCCTCCTTCTCTTTAAGGCTTCAGCACATGGAGTTGGATCCATTCTCCTCTTTGGCCATTGCTCTTTTACAGGCATGGCCTTGATCTTGCCTTCAAATAATTTAAGGATCTCCTCTGTTGCGTCTGAGACTTTGAGGATCTCCATGTCTGTGCGGTAGTTGAAGGCCGCTAAGGAACGTTATATCTCTGCTGCTGCCTCCTTGGCCTTGCTATTGAAATCTGAGGTAAAGTCGGCCACTTTCTGGAGGAGACAGTCACCCAGAGCGTTCATGGCAGACTGGGTGACAGTCTACAGGGACACTCAGTGGAATGATCGCCTAAGATGAAGTAGAAACTTCATCCCTCTGAATGTATGCGAGAACCCTTTGCAATGCCTCTGCATTTGGAGTCATCAATAATTGGAGTTTATCGAGTCGAGAGGCATTTTTCATTGACTCAACCCTCAATACTGATAAGGATGCTTGAATCTCATCCAGAGCAGATGCAGAAGTAGATGGCTCTGCACGGGCCATGTTGAGTTTTAGCTCTTTCAAGGAGCACAGCATAGTGGTGGCAAAGGACTGGAACTCGTGCCTTGTGACATATGCTGTTAAGGTAACCTCTGGCTCAACACATGGGCCAGATTAACGTCAAGGAAGGATTTCCAGCATATCCTTGTGGCTCGCTTTGAGGAGAGGCCACTACTGTTGTTCCGTCGTGAAGGGGTTCCAAGGCAGGTTTAGAGCCAGCCATTGGATTTTCCACGAGTGAACTAGGAGATTGGTCGAGAATCTCCAAGTCTGGTGCACCTAAACCTTGCTCTAAACAAGGTGGGGAAACTACTGGTGCAAAGGAAACGAATTCATCTGGTTGGGATAGTGGCGTGATATGGGGAGACATATCACTTATCATTTCGAAGGTTTCACCCTTTTGAGAGGGTGATCCCTGATACGTGGCTTCTCTTTGGCTTATTTGACAAGAGGTAGATGTGACCTCTGGTTGGTTTGGCAGGTTAGGGATCGAGGTGTGCACCTTTGTTTCAATGATCTCCGTGTCTCGACCCACTGAAGTCAGATGATGTGTTGGCACTTGGAGCTGGGCTAGGAAAATAAATGTGCCTATTCACCATCCTAGGTTGCTCTAGCTCCCCCTGAGGCATAGCAGCTTCTGCAGCTCCTCCCTCCTCATCTTCTTCTTCTTCCTCTTCACTCTCTTTACTTGTTGTATTTGACCCAGCAATATCATCAAAATATTCTTGGTCATTTTCTTCATCAGAGCTAGAGAAGAGCTCCAAGCCTCGATTGGCTTCTTCCACTTCTTTGATTCTCTCTTCTTCCTGTAGATGAGCAATCTCTGCCTGTCTTGCTCTCTCCACTCTCTCTTCTTCTGCTTTCAAACGATCAATTTCTCCAAGTCTGGCTCGTTCTATTCTATCCTTCTCTTCCTTCCTCGTTCTCTCTTTTTCCAGTCTCTTTTTACTTGCCTCTTCTCTCTTTCTCTTTTTCTCTCTTTCTTTTTCCAATCTCACTTCCTCCTCTTCTGCCTAAGGCCTTTGAGTGTCCTCTATTCCCTCATCTTCTTGGTTGATACCTATGCATGATGGGGTTCGAGGCACTGGTTCTAGTGCCTCGAATGCACATATGTATGCTCTCCTCACCTCCCTCGTCTTCATGTATGCTAAGAGCTTCATCGGGATAGGTCACTCTGTAACATATCCTTCTTTGTTGACAGTGGGTTTGTAGTGAGTAAGCACATTCACCTTGTGCATAGGCAGACTTCCCACATCAATGTCGTTTTTGTCGATGATGGGTCTTAGGAGAAGACCCAAAAATTGCGGAAACAGAAATGTTGGCAAGTCCTTTCCTTTAGCCACCTCCTGGCACTTCTTGGCAACAGCAGCCTTGAACTCTGTGTAGAGGATCAAGAAATAGTCCAAGGAGAGATCAAAGAAGATCCCATACATGATTTAGAGAATGTTGGTGGAGCACATGTCCAAGCTTCCTATCTTCCCAGTCAAAGAACGATTCACCAATGTGAACATTATGTTCCACATTGGGGGCAGGTACTATCGGCGGTATTGAGAAGGGTACTGAATCGCCATGTTGTACCCCAAGAACTTCAAGAATGATACAATTTCATCCCCAGATGGGAGAGGGGCATATTCATTCAGTTCAAGGTCAGTCTTGGTTGGAATTTGTAGAACTCTTGAAAACAGGGACCTTGAGATTTGAACAGTAATGAACTCCTTTGTAGATGGTACATAGAAATCTCTAATAATCCCTCGTTGGGAGTCGGTTACGAAACAGGTTTTCCAGGATTCTTATATGAAACGCTCAGGGACAAGATCGTCAGAGTTCGTGAGAGCAGGGTTCAAGAAATGATGTTGAAGGATGTCGATAACAGGATGAAATTTTTGGTCAAAACTATCTAAGGAGAGTTGAAGGGCATGGTTATTTGGTTTGAGTGTGAGTAGAACCACATTTTGACTGGTTTCCTCCACTGTCTTGAGGGTAGTTGTGTGGGTTTGGGAGTTTCCTGAGCTTGAAGAAGACAGTTGCAGGTTTTGAAGAAGGGTTTTCAAAAGTTAGGGTTTGGAAAGAATCAGTTCTTGATTCTTTAACTGGTATGGAGAGAGGTTCGATTTACTTACTTGGAGAAGAAAGTGAAAGATTCCACCAAAGATTGCAGTTGACGGTTTGAGAGCTTGAAGAAATTTCAATGGCGGTTTGAGAGCTTGAAGACGACGTAAGTTCTTGAGAATATTTGAAAGTGTAAAAGAAAATTTGGGGGAAAGGGATTTGTTTAAATAGAAAAAAATAGAGTACTCGAGTGAAATGTTCCCCCCAAATGTCAGAAAAACTGAAACGGTTTTCGAACCACCTGTAGGGAGTTGCTACGTGGCCTGCCAACTGCAAATGGCGCCTCCCGGATTTGAAAAACTAAAATAACAGGTGGTGAGGCTTTGTTAAATTAAAATATTTAACAAATAAGAACTGTGCGCCTTCCTTTTAAAATAATATTTTAAAAAAACTTTTAACAAGTGTTTATACTCTGGTTTTGAACGAAACAACAACCATGAGATAGCAGCTCTGTATTTGAGTACAGAGCTACTGTGTTTAGATTGTTTAAAGGAATTTGAGAAAGAACCCAGAGTAGTTTTTAAATGAAAGATAACATACCTTAGGATCTCATACAGAGGCTCATGGTTGGACTATACATGTCCTCTGTCTATCAAACTTGTTATGTTTAGAGGCAGAGGCTCTGTATAGTACATACAAAGGCTCTTTCCTACAATCATACAAGTTTTTGACACAAAGGCTCTGTATAGTACATACAAAGGATCTGTATGATACATGATGTAACGCTCCCCCTCGACTTTAGCTCTGTTTGAATTTGCTCCCCCTTGAACGATGCTTGGATCATAAATGATAAGTAATGCACGAGCATAATGAACAAGGTACAGAGGCTCTGTATTTCAAGACAAAGTAGACTTGAACAAGAGGCTCTGTCTCATGGATCAAAACTTAAAACAAAACAGAAGTATGCTCGTAAGGGATGCAGAGGCTCTGTATAGTAGATACAGAGGCTTTGTCTTTGTTAGTGAAGATTGAGCATACCCAACTTGCTAACCAAAAAGTTAAATCTCTTTTCATCAAGAGCCTTTATAAATATGTTATCAAGCTGATGACCTGTACTAACGAAAAACATTTCAATCATACCTTTCTCTACGTGGTCCTTAATGAAATGGTAGCGAACATCGATGTGCTTTGTTTTAGAATGTTGCACGGGATTGGCTGTGATTGCGATGGCACTTTCCGAGTCACACCGAATTGGAATCTTGTCAAACTCAACGCCATAGTCTTTTAATTGAGTTTTCATCCATATCATTTGGGAACAGCAACTGGCTGCGGCTACATACTCTGCCTCAGCCGTGGAAGTAGAGACGCAGTTCTGCTTCTTTGAAGTCCAGCTTATGAGCTTGTCTCCTAGTAATTGACAACTCTCTGATGTACTCTTTCGATCAAGTTTGCATCCTACAAGATCAGAATCAGTGTACGCAATAAGATCAAAACCAGAATACTTTAGATACCAGAGACCTAGAAATTGAGTTCCTTTAAGGTATCTAAAAGTTCTTTTCACAGCTGATAGGTGATATTCCTTAGGGTTTGCTTGATATCTAGCACAGATGTTAGACCCCATCTTGTGAAATTGTAAGTAAGAAGTCTCTTACTCTAGTCAATAGGACTTAGTCTATTGAAGCCGTCTGGACTAAGAGCTCTCATGTAGAAGAGGTCAAGAACCAGAGCTCTTACTCAAAGAGTGAAGGTTCCCTACATATAGAGCCCACGCTCAATATCTGTGGACGATCAAGCCTTATGCGCCAAAAAGCATAAGCGCATGATGCAAAGCTACAACTTCAGACACAGAGCCTCTGCATAGTACATGTAGAGCCTCTGCATATGCAAAACCTCTGCATAGTACATGCAGAGCTTCTGTATAGTACATACAGAGCTTCTGGTCTCCTTACTCCATGGAATGCGCATGTAGTCTAGACATTCTCGCAAGAGTCAAACGGAATCAAGGAGGCTTGACTTGGTCTGCTCCACTTTTCAAGGGAAGTCAAATATAAGGACGCGAACTTGGCAACTCAGATATTGAAGCCATATTTATAGAATAACTATTTGACTTATGCGTATATAAGGAGGCTTCCTCTTGAGGTTCAAATAACCTGAGAGTGTCGACTTATACTATACCATATTTCTTGTGAGAATATGTTTAGATTGAAAGTTCTTATTTTCATCTAATAAAAGCATATGATTTATTCATGTCTTTTTACTGTTCTTATATATTTTGAATACTTAGTTTGATCATACTCAGTTCAATGTTCATACTTCAATGTTATTCTATATCAACTGTGTTTTTCTGAGAATTAAGAATATCTAAGTTCCAACAATTGGCATCAGAGCCTGCTAATCAAACTCATTTATTAGTCGATCGATATCCATTAGGATACCACTCTTAATTTTTGATTATTCGTTTTAAAATGGAATTTCATTTTTATTTTGATCCATTTAAAACGTCTGTTTTTACGTATTCTGGAAATCAATTTTTCGCCGCTTATCACTTTCTCGTCAATCTTCTTTTCAAAGTTTTAATAAAAAATGTCTAGTCAAACGTGGAACTCCATGTACAGTGTTGGATCCTTGACCAAACCTCCGACTCTCATTAGGGAAGAATATCCCCAATGGAAAATTTGGATGATCAATTTTTATGAGGGTCTTGACCTCGAACTTTACGAATCGATTTTAAACGACCCTTATGTTCCCACTACAATTATTACTTGTATACCTGCTACTGGCAATACGGTCGAAGTACCTGCCAGGAGAGTTCCCAAGCTTCGTCATGATTGGAACGATGAGGACAAACGCAGAGTAGAGGTGGATCAGAAAGCCAAAAGGCTTTTGATCATGGCACTTCCAAATGAAATTTTTCAATCTCTTGACGCGTGCGATTCTGCCAAGGATCTATGGGATCAATTGGCAAACCAGCTGGAAGGGGGAATAAAGAAGAAGAAAAACCGTCGTGCTCAATGCTTAAACGAGTACAACAGTTTCCAGGCGCTTCCTGGTGAATCTTTAGAACAGACTTATCATAGGTTGTTGGAACCCAGATACTCTTAATTCGCAGAAATATTGTTTGCATAAAATAAGAATCAAGAACATCAAAGTATTTCTATTGATTAAACAAGATATTCAAAGAAGAACCTAAAGCAGTAAACAATACTTTGAATAACCAAATGCTTTTATTGATAATAATGAATAATTGAAGAACAAAAGTAATCTCACAAGAACTTGCGTATAGTATAAGTCGGCTCCTTCAGGTTATTTGAACCTGAGGTGGAGGCTTCCTTATATACGCCTAGGTCTAACAAACTAAGCTATAAAAAAGGCATGAAACTCTGAGCTGACTGGTATGCGTCCTTATCTTTGACTTCCCTTGAATAGCAGAGCAGACTTGGTCAAGCCGCCTTAAATCTGTTAGACACTTTGCAAGAATGTCTGGGCTAACGCGTGCTTTCCGTGAAGAGGGTAGCCAGAAGCTCTGCATGTACTATGCAGAGGCTCTGTATATGCAGAAGCTCTGCATGTACTATGCAGAGGCTCTGGGTCATGGAGTTGTTGCCTTAGGTCAAGCGCTTATGCTTTTTGGCACATAAGACTTGAACGTTCACGGAAATGGAGCGTGGACTCTGTATGAAAGGAACCTTCACCCTGAGTAAGAGCTCTGGTCCTCGATCCTCTGCATGAGAACTCTTAGCCAGACAGCTTCAATAGCTAGACAACTTCTATAGACTAAGTTCTTTTGACTAGAGCAAGATACTTCTTACTTACACTTTCACAAGTTGGGGTCTAACAATCTCCCCTAAGTGTAAATAAGAAGGACTCTTACTTGATTTACAAAACAGAAGTCTAATTGAAGACATAGATTAAAAGATACTTCTGGTTTACATTAACTATCTAGTGAAGTACAATACGAATGGAAAATGGGAATTACATTGATTAAAAACAGAAAAGTACTTACAAAATATAGAAGGTCTAAGCTCTTTGAAGTCTAATGAACTTCCTAAGAAGTTCATGAAACTCTAGCATGTTTCGTATCGACCTTAGAATAATCTTGGCTTGCTCCTTGGCTCCAGGGGAGTTGTCTCTGCTCCCGACTAAATTGTCTCGTATGTAGCACAGAGTAGAGTTGGAGTACTTATAATTATGGTTGTCTCGAAAGAAGATCTTTTGTTTATGCTCGTTTCGAAACACCACTCCCACTTCTGATTCCACCAAAACCGTCCAGGAGGGGATGTTGTTGATGCCGTGTAATTCTTCATTTGGAGCAGCCACTGTCAGTTGATCCACTCCTAGATCCAGATCTAGTTGGAAGTCGAACTTGCTTCTGAAGTCAAGCAGATCTATCATTGTTTGGCGAATAGCAGAGTTGGCAACAGCGAACTTCACTCCATTGTCCTTCTTGTGATCTGTAAAGTAGAACAGATGAAGAAGATACCACGGATTTAGATTAATGAGGTCACAATCTGTGAACCTACATATTCGTCCATGAGTCCTCTCCACTGTGTACTCGTAGAACACTATCTGATTATCCGCAAAGGTGCGTTTATTTATGTCCAGGGCTTGTTTTGTTCCATCGGCAAAGTGGACTGCAGTGATTGGTTGAGTATAGCGATCTAGGAATCTCTATCTGATGTGCTCTTGAACCATAGGATGGAGACTGATTTTCTGGACCGGTGTCTCTTCTCTTAGATTGTAAAGGAACTGGTAGATCTCCTTGTTGTCTGCCTTGTCCATGATGGGTTTGTCAAGGGGTGTTGGCATGAACATGGCATCCATACTTGCTTTGATCCTTTG
The DNA here is from genome assembly GCF_001531365.2 of Cynara cardunculus var. scolymus. Classification (NCBI taxonomy): domain Eukaryota; kingdom Viridiplantae; phylum Streptophyta; class Magnoliopsida; order Asterales; family Asteraceae; genus Cynara; species Cynara cardunculus. The sequence goes on along the minus strand of NC_037540.1, from coordinate 32,331,698 downwards.
GACACGATCAGAAGGATGCTTTCGTTTTTTCCCGCTGGTTGTGCCTTCTGAGTCTGCTTTGTTTGGATTGATAGGTATTTGCCTCATTGCAGGATTGACAACCCTAGTCCCTTGAGCAAAGACCCTAGCTCTGTGGGTTTTTTGATGTGGTAGAGGAGCAGCAACGGTTACTTCTTCTAGAGGTATGGAAACCAGAATGTGCATGAGTGACGGATCAGCCACATTCACAGCGACCACCTCTTCTTCTTGTTGTGTTATTGTTGAAGAAGCAGCCATGTCCATGGCGTACTCAGTTGAAGAGGACAGAACCAGGTCTGAATCGTCTGAGCCATAGGCAGATAGATAGAAGATCTATCACTTCTGTAGTCTTTTGTGGCCCGGCTGGATCTACCTCTTACGTCATGGGCATTTTCCCTTTGTGAAGCGCCTCTGCGTTGTCTGGTGCTGGTTGGCTTTGTTTGCTTTGCCTTGATGGATTTTGAGTTTGTTGGCATGGGGCAGAGGACGTTGGTGTAGAGGGCACATCCATAGGTGTTGTGCTAGGGATGGCTGTAGGAAAGTTCTCCCCCTCTTGACGATTTTAAGGACGAGACTCGTCTGGGTCCTCATCATCGTCAAATCGCCTCCTCTTTGACGGTTCTGTACAAGGAGATGGATCTCTCTGTCGCTTTGTCCTCTCATCCTCTGCTCGAGACATGGATTTGATCATCTCATCGATGGTCTTGAGGAGTTCGTCGACTGCAATGGCAACCCTTCGCACTTCGTCATCTAAACGGTAGTTGAATCGGGCAAGAGTGTCGTTGATGTCCTTTGCTGCTTTCGTGGCTTTGCTATTAAAATCTGCAGTGTAGTCTGCCACCTTCTGTAGGAGCCTGTCACCTAGAGCATTCATGGCGCTCTGTGTGACATAGTCCACAGGTACATTCAGAGGTATGAGGGCCTGGTTGTTGAGAGATGTAGACGCCTCAACCCTCTGTAGAGATGCAACGACCTGTTGTAATATTCTTGTATTTGTTGCCGTCAATTCCATGAAAGTATTGATACGAGAAGCATTTGTCGTAGACTCAGCTCTTAGTACTACCAAGGATGCTCGTATCTCATCCATAGCAGGTGTAGAAGGTAGCGGCTCTACACGAGCCATGATGAGTTTTAGCTCTTTCAAAGAGCATCGCATAGAGGTGAAAAGGGAATGGAACTCTTCCCTAGTGACATATGCAGATGGTGTAACCTCTCAACACATGGGCCAGACTGAGTCCCCGTTCCAGGGACGCCTTCATTCACGACTTGATTGACGTTAGTCGGGGAAGGAATTCCATAGGATCCTCGTGGTTCTCCTTGAGGAGAAGTCACTACATTTGTTCTATCAGGGAGAGGACCCAAGGCTGGTTCAGAGCCAGCCAGAGGCTCTCCATGAGTGGACTAAAAGACTGGTCAAGCGTCTCAAAGTCTGGTGCACCTATTCCTTGCTTTGAACAAGGTTGGGAGTCTACATGTGCAGAGAAAACAAATTCCTCTGTATGGGAAAGTGGCGTGATATTAGGAGACATATCACTTATGTTTTCAAAGGTTGCACCCTTTTGAGAGGGTGTTCCCTGTGGTGAGGCTTCCCTTTGGCTAATATAACTAGAGGCAGATGCGACCTCTGGTTGGATAGGCTGGAGAGGGTTTCAGGTGTACACCTCTGTTTCAATGATCTCCGTGTCTCGACCACGAGAGTCAGATAATATGTTTGTACTGGGAGATGGGAAGGTAAATCTAGTGTGCCTATTTAGCCTAAGCTGCTCTGTCCCGCCCTGAGGCAGAGCAACTGTTGCACCTCCTCCCTCTTCTTCTTCCTTGCTCTCCACTTCTTCTCCCTCACTTTCTTTTTCTTTTTCACTCTCTTCTTCTTCACTCTCTTCCTCCTCTTCCTCACTTTTCTCGTTTGTGTAAGACCTTGCAGCATCGTCATAGTGCTCTTGGTCATCCCTTTGGTTTGGACTAGAGGAGTGAGCCAAGGTTTGACAAGCCTCTTCTTCTGCTCTGAGTCTGGCCTCTTCCCTTAGTCGAGTGATTCTGTTTGGCGAGCCTTTTCTTCTTGCTCCTCCTCTGCTCTAGCACAAGCAATCAGCTAATCTTTCTTGCTCTTCTCGTTCTGCCTCCTCCTTTTTCTTCTTCTCCATCTCAGCTTTCTTTTTCTTTGCCTCCCCTCGTTTTCTTTCTTTTTCTCTCTCTTGTTGTACTCTCACCCTTTCTCCTCAGCTCTCATTCTCTCTTCTCCTGCTCTCATCGTTTCTCCCTCTGCCTGAGGCATTGATGTGTTCTTAGTTCTCTCTTCTTCCTCGGCTATTCCTATGTGTAACGGGGTTCGAGACACTGGTCCTGGTGTCTCGCGTATACGTCTGTACGCTCTTCTAATCTCCTTGGACTTCATATAGCTCATGAGCCTCTTTGGAATAGGCCTCTCTACTTTATAGCCCTCCTTGTTCACTCTTGCATGTATTGCGTGAGCACGTTTACCTTGTGAGGAGAAAGACGACCCACATCAATATTGTTGTCGTCGAGAGTTGGTCTTAGGAGAAGACCCAAGAATCGGGGAAATAATAGAGACGACAACTGTCTTCCTTTGGCCACTTTTTGACATTTCTTGGCCACGGCAACCTTGAACTCTGTGTAGAGTATCAAGGAGTAGTCGAGAGATAAGTCAAAGAAAATATCATAGACGATTTAAAGTACGCTCGTGGAGCACATGTCAAGGCTCCCTATCTTCCCTGTCAGCGATCGGTTGACCAATGTTAAAAGTTTATTCCACATCAGTGGTAGATATGACGGTGATACTGTGACGGGTATTGAATGGCCTTGTTGTACCCCAAGAACTTCAAGAAGGCTAATATTTCATCCCCGGATGGGAGAGGGGCGTACTCCGAAAGCCCTAGGTCAGTTTTTGTTGGGATTTCAAGATCCCACGAAAACATACACCTTGAAATACGAACTGTGACGAATTCCTGTGTGGCAGAGACAAAGAAATCTCCTACGATTCCTCTTTGAGATTCAGTAACGGTGCAGGATTGCAAGTATTCTTGTATGTATCTTTTAGGAACCAGGTCATCCGTGTTGGACAAGGCTGGGTTTAAGAAGTGGTTTTGGAGGATATTAATGATGGGATGGTATTTGGTGTCGAAGTTGTCAAGTTGGAGGTTTAGGGCATGGTTATTTGGTTTGATAGGAAAAGGAACTAGGTTTTGACTGGTATCTTCCATGGTTTTGTGGGTTGTGGTATGAGTTTGGGAGTTTCCAGATTCTGAGGAGGACATGGTTGCAGGTTTTGGGTTTGGAAGGGGATGACAGAATTTCTAGGGTTTCAAGAAGTAGTTCTTGAATCGAGAAATAAGACGGAGGAAAGGATTTGTGGTACTTACTTGACAAACAGAATGATCGGTTGAAGATTGAATCGATCTTTAAACATTAGTTTGAGAGCTTCAAGTTGTGGCAATGGCAGTTGAAGGTTGAAGACGACGGGAGTTGTTGAAAATTTTTGTAAGCGTAAAAGATTAGTTTAGGGGTAAAGATTTGTTTAAATAGGATAAAATAAAACACTTGAGTGTTTTAGCCCCCAAACGTCAGGTAAAAAAACTGAACCGGTTTTCTCACAACCTGTAGGGGCGCGCCACGTGGAGTGCCAGCTGCAAGTGGCGCCTCCCACGTTTGAAAAGATAAGCTCACAAGCGGTGACGCTTAATGAAGGTAACAGCTTTTACTAAAAAATTAAAAGAAACCTTGCGCCTTTTTAATAAAATAATATATTTTGAAAAACAAAAAAATTCAAGTATAAATACTTTGTTTAGTGAAAAGTAGAGGTTTTGAGGAGAACCAGAGTACTACATGTAGAAGAGAACAACATACCTTAGGATCTCATACAGAGACTCGTGATTGGACTATACATGTCCTCTGTAGAAAACTTGTTATGTTTAAAGGCAGAGGCTGTGTATAGTACATACAGAGGCTCTGTCCTATAATCATATAGAAGTTTTGAAGCAGAGGCTCTGTATAGTACATACAGAGGCTCTGTGTGACATGATTTCGTGCTCCCCTTTGACTGGAGCTCTTCCTATCTGCTCCCCCTCGAACTATGTTTGGATCATTTGTGATAAGTAGAGCATATGCATAATAATCAAGGTACAGAGGCTCTGTATGTGCTATACAGAGGCTCTATATTACAAAACAACTAGAACATTGAGTAAGAGGCTCTGCATGTACTATGCAGAGGCTCTGTCTCATGGATCAATACAAATAAACAATAAAATAGAAGTATGCATAAAGGGATGCAGAGGCTCTGTATAGTGCATACAGAGGCTCTGGTTTAATTTGAAAGATTTAGCATACCCAACTTGCTAACTAGAAAATTAAATCTCTTTTCATCAAGAGCTTTTGTAAAGATGTCAGCAAGTTTTAAATCTGTACTTACAAAGAACATTTCAATCGTACCTTTCTCTATATGGTCCTTGATGAAATGGTATCGAACATCGATGTGCTTTATTTTTTAGTGTTGCATAGGATTGGCTGTGATTGCGATAGCACTTTCTGAGTCACACAGAATTGGAATCTTCTCAAACTCTATGCCATAGTATTTCAGTTGAATCTTCATCCATATCACTTGGGAACAGCAACTGGCTGCAGCTACATACTCTGCTTCAGCTGTGGAAGTAGAGACACAGTTCTGCTTCTTCGAGGTCCAGCTTATGAGCTTGTCCCCAAGTAATTGGCAGCTCCCTGATGTACTCTTTCGATCAAGTTTACAACCTGCATGATCAGACTCTGTGTACGTAATAAGATCGAAACCAGAATACTTTGGATACTACAGACCCAAATATTGAGTCCCTTTAAGGTATCTAAAGATTCTTTTTACAGTCGAAAGATGAGATTCCTTTGGATTTGCTTGAAAATGGTCACAGAGACATGTGGCAAACATGATGTCTGGTCTACTAGCCGTGAGGTATAGTAGTGATCCAATCATTCCACGGTACGTCTTAACATCCACCGGTTTTCCAGATGGATTTGTGTCAAGCTCAGTACCCGTATCGATTGGTGTTCTCATGGTGGAAGAGTTGTGGAGTTGGTACTTCTTTAATATGTCAGAGACATACTTAGCATGGCTAATGAAGATACCATCCTCCCTCTGTTTTACTTGCAAGCCGAGGAAGAAGGTCAATTCTCTCATGATGCTCATTTCAAACTCACTCTTCATTAACGCAGAGAACTTATCACAATGCCTCTGGTTCGTTGAACCAAAGATAATGTCGTCCACATATATTTGTACTAAGAGCATCTCACCTTTATACCTCTTAATAAACAAAGTTGTATCGATTTTATCTTTTTCAAAACCATTAGATAAGAGAAAAGATGAGAGACGTTCATACCAGGCTCGAGGTGCTTGCTTAAGTCCATACAGAGCTTTGTCTAAGAAATAGACATACTCTAGATGTGTGGAGCTTTCAAACCCCGGAGGTTGTTGAACGTAGACCTCCTTCAACTTACCATTCAAGAAGGCTGACTTTACGTCCATTTGATAGACTCGGAATCCCTTATGTGCAGAGAAGGGTAAGAAGCGTATAGCTTCTAGCCTTGCTAATGGCGCAAAGGTCTCGTCATAGTCTATGCCTTCTTCCTGGAAATAGCCTCTTGCTACGAGCCTAGCTTTATTTCTTACCACGATCCCATACTCATCCTTCTTGTTCCTGAAAACCCATTTACAACCAATTGCAATTTTATCCTTTAGTAAAGGAACAAGAGTCCATACCTTATTTCTCTCGAATTGTTGGAGCTCTTCTTGCATGGCATCGACCCAACTAGGATCTTGAAGGGCTTCATGTACTTTCTTAGGCTCTACCATGCTAAGGAAGTTTACGAATAAACATGTATTAGATGTGGCAGCCCATGTCTTTATGCCACTTTAAGGTTCACCAATGATCTGGTGAAGAGGATGATCCTTTGTCCATTTTGTTTTTGGGACAGATGGAGAAGTGGAGGACGTTTGATCACGTTCCATAGGCATGTTTGGCAGTAAGCTCATTGATGGTGAAGAAGGCTCTGCTTGCTCCCCCTTGGATGATGGTATAGAGGAACCAGGTGCAGAGCCAGAGGTATTATGCTCTGGTTCAACATGACTGGGCTCTGATGCAGAGCTTGTTTGCTCTGGTTGTGGATTGATATGATCTTCAGAGGAAGCAGAGGTGTGTGAAGGACCAGAGTCAGATGTGTTTGTCGTTTGTTATCCTTCACTTACACTCGGAGATGCATCTCTTGGTGCACGTACAGAGATGTCTTCGTCACCATAGAAGTCTTCAAATAGGAGCCTAAGTTCCAATTCCCTTGACTTCATTTGAGAATTTGAAGTCTGTTGGCTAAGATCGAGTCCAGAACTGAGGTACTCTGAAGTCAAATGTTCTTTATCGTCAAACGAGACGTTGATGTTTTCCATGACCATCTTGGTACGTTGATTGAAGACTCTGTATGCCTTGGTTTTTGTTGAATAACCAAGGAACTTGCCTTCATCGGCCTTCTTATCGAACTTGCCAAGTTGATCTCGATCATTTAGGAAGAAGCATCTGTAACCAAAGACATGTAAAAATTTGACGTTAGGCTTTCTTTGATTAATTAGTTTGTAAGGCGTCTTCATGTGCCTCTTTACCACCGTTGCTCTATTTTGAATAAAACAGGCAGTAGAGATTGCCTCTGCCCAAAAATGGGTTGGCAGACCAGAGCTAGCTAGCATGGTGCGTGCAGCTTAGACCAGAGTTTTATTCTTTCTTTCTACGACAACCATTTTGTTGTGGTGTCCTTGCTGCAGAGAAGTTATGAGTTATGCCCTCTGTGTCCAAGTACGCGTCGATCTTGGCGTTCTTGAACTCTGTTCCATTATCACTTCTTAGCTTCTGAATTCTGCTTTGTAGAAGTACTTGAATCTTGGTCATTAATTTTATTAGCAGCTCTGGTACATCTGATTTCTTCCTTACAAACTCAATCCAAGTATATCGTGAGTATTCATCAATTAAGACTAAGATATATTTCTAACCAGACAAGCTCTGCACAGAGATTGGACCACAAAGATCCACATGAAGCATATGCAGAGGTCTGACGCAGGACACATCTGTCTTAGTTTTATGGGATGCTCTTTTGAGCTTCTCCATTTCACACGCAGAGCAGAGATGGTCCTTTTCGAACTTTATAGCAGGAAGTCTGTCAACCAAATTAAGCTTCACAAGCTTCTCTATATTTTGGAAATTGAGATGAGACAGCTTGTGGTGCCAGAGCCAAGCTTCTTCGCTCTTGCGAGACACAAGACAGAGCGTCTCTGAGTTGTCTCTTGGTGAGAAGTTCATGAGATACAGATTGTCTTTTCTCTTAGCTCTTAGCAACTCCTGGCCTAATTTTGACATAATGGAGCAAGCTTCCTTTTGGAACTTGACATTATAGCCAGAATCACATAGTTGACTTATGCTCAAAAGATTAGGTTTAAGCCCAGAGACATAAGCAACCTTAGAGACAGAAACCTTACCTTGTAGTAGATCCTCGTATCCTTTTATTTCTCATTGTTTATTATCCCCAAAGGTCACTTTTCCTCCAATCTTCTCTCTATATAAGGAGAGCAACCTCTTAATGTCGGTCATGTGTCTTGAGCATCCGGAGTCAAGATACCAAATGTCCACATGCGGCTTCTGTAAAACAAATTACAGGGATTTAGGTACCCATTTCATAATGGGTCCTCGATGATTAGGGACAGAGGGTTGCTTTTTAAGCTTGGGAAGAGGCTTCGTCTCTTGACCTGAGTTAACAGATTTGGCTTTAGGAGCCTTCTTTCTCTTCYGGGTCTTCTTAGATTTWGACTTTGATGACCCARAGAGAAAACARTTAGGATCAAAGAARTGYTGTTTTAATTTCAGCAACAGAGAAACACATTCACAATTATGAAAACATTTTGAATGACAAAATGATTTATTAGTTTTAAAGAATAAATTATTACAATCATTCCTAGCATTTGAAGTTCTAGAAAACTTCCTATCTAGATCTGATTGTTTTAACACATAATGAGTCTTCTCTGCCTTCTTCTTCCCTACTCCTTTGGCCTTCAGAGGCCTCTCTGAAACAGAGGAACTAATGTTAGAGCAAGCAGTGGATTTTCCCTTCTGTTCCGGAGTGAATTTAATTGGCTTAGATTTGAAATTTGAGCCCTTTGAAGCAGAAGAAACTGACTTTGCACTCTTTACCGTGTACTCAAACTTGGAAGCGGATTTAGCATTTGTCGTCATGCTTGCACAACCAGAACCTAGGAGAATCTTTTTCTAAATAGGTTGTTTTGCAACCTCTGGTTTTTTGGCAACGACCTCTGTCTTAACTTGCTCTTCAAACGAGTTCACCTCTGACTCAGAGTCAGAGTCAAGAAAATGCTTGTGTGAATGTCGAGATACAGAGGTATCATTAAGAACTTGAGGTTCTCGTATGCATGAGCTACAAGCTTCGTCCGCCTTTTGTTTTAATAGACTTTCAAAAGTATCCGAGGAGTTACACTTAGAAGAATCTGTATGACCTTTAGAAGGATAGTTCAAGGCCTCAAGCAAGTCTTGCTCGAAGACCTGTCTTATTGTTTCTCTAAAGCCATCCATCAATTTCGAATCCAGAGTTTTAAGAAAATTACATTTGGATGAACTCTTGATTTCATCTAGTTCAGGTCTGACAACCTCACTTTCAGTCTTATGATGTTCAAGATTTGTAGAGTCAAAACAAAAAATCTCATTTGTCTTCTGTATGCATTTTAAATCAACTTGTGGCACACATTTTGAAGAGTAAGAGATGTTTTTGAATTTCAACTTAGGGGTTCTGGCTTCGCTTTCAATCTTACATCTTTTAAATGGTGAGGCTGTATGCAAAATAGAAAAATATGGTTTCTGTTTTTCACCCAACCTAAACACGGATTCAAGAGCGTTTTTCCTCTTCCAGGTGAGGTCTAGGTCTATATAACATATTTCTGCTTTATCCTGTTGAGAGTTAACTTTTTCATACACCTGCTGAGCATCTTGATATTTCTTAATCAATAGCTCTTTTCTTTTATGCTCTGGTGTAGGAACTCCCTTTCTTTTTGAAAAATAGTCTTTTAGGGCTTAGAGTTTAATATGTCTCTTTCTTTTTCTATAAGCTCTGTATCCTTTTTCTTTATAGCCGCTTTTAATTCTAAGCACTCTGTTTTAAGACTTGTTTCAGTGGATCGTTTTGTTTGTAAAAGCTTTTCATTTTCCACTGATAACTCTTGTTTTTCTATAGTCATTAGCTCTGTCTCTCGTTCAAAAAATAGTTTTTCCTTTTCCAAGAATTTTCGTTTAGATTTTTTGAGAGAGAGCTTTTGCTGTAGATTGACGAAATTGTTTGTCAAAGAAGAGATGCTCTCTTCCAGGTCAGAGTGAGAGTAACCAAAGATAGAACATACCTGGGAGTTGGAGTCAGATCCAGACTCATTCTCGACAGCCATTCCACAGAAGTTGGCTTGATCTTCTTCATCAGATGAGGAGTCAGAGACCCAATTCTCCTGTCCCAATTCTCCTGTTCTGCCATAAGACTTCATTGTGATCAATTATACTTGTACTTATTTTTGTAGTACAGTTCATCTTTCACAAGAGGGCCTCTGCACTCTTTGGAGTAGTGCCCCATCTTTCCATATCTGAAGCATCGGACGCCTTGCTTCTTCTGGTCTGACTGTTCTTCCTCCTACTTGTTAGGAATAGAAGGAGGGTTCCTTCCATCGAAAGACTTCCCTCTACTTCGGTCGCTTTGCCTTCCTCTTTTGTCGAAGACCTTCTTTCCAAATTTTCTTTGGAATTCCTTGGTGATCAGGGCCAATGATTTAGCAAAGGTGTTAATGTCGTCGTCTTCAGAGCTAGATGCTCTGTCTGTATCATCATCACTCTCCAAGATGAGATCCTTCTTTCCTTTCCTCCTTTCTTCTCTGGGTCTCAATTCTCTATGTGGCTGGCATGTTCCTGTCTCTTTTGAATCAGAGACAAGAGCCAAAGGTCCACCCAAAGCGACCTTCGCCTTCTACACCTCTTGTTCTTGTGCCTGCAGCGTCCCATATACATCATGCAGAGTCCATTCCTCTAGATTCTGGTTTGCCTGGAGGGACATCGTCAGATTACCCCATTCAACGTTCAATCTCTTCAAGAAGAGCATGTTATTCTCCTATTGAGTTTTGATCACGTCACACTTGCGACATTTGTTGATCAGCGTGTTGAAGCGATGATAAGTCTGTTCTAAAGACTCATCAGGGAGTGCCTGGAAGCTGTTGTATTCATTGAGGCATTGGGCACGACGATTCTTCTTCATCTTGATGCCCCATTCCAACTGGTTGGCCAGTTGATCCCATAAATCCTTCGCCGAGTCGCACGCGTCCAGTGACTGGAGTATTTCGTTGGGAAGCGCCATGATCAAAAGTCGTTTGGCCTTTTAATCCACCTCCACTCGTCATTTATCTTCATCGTTCCAGTCACGTTGAAGTTTGGGTACTCGCCTGGCAGGTACCTCAACTGTATCACCAGCAGCAGGAATCCTAGGAATGACGGTAGTAGGGACGTATGGCCCATTCAAGATTGACTCATACAATTCTAGGTCAAGACCCTCGTAGAAGTTAATCATCTGGATCTTCCATTGGGGATATTCTTCCCTAATGACAGTCGAAGGTTTTGTTAAGGAGCCGGCACTATACATGGAGTTCCATGATTGAGAAGACGACATTTTGAATTGAAATTTTTGAGAAAAGAACTTTGATAAGAAGGAAGATCGACTGAAAAACGATTTCCAGATTACTCAAAAGCAAACGTTTTTAAGATTGAAAAATAGGAGTGATAAATCTTTTAAAAACGAGTAATCAAAAGAAAATTAAGAATATTATCCAGTCGGATATCGATCGACAAATCAATTGATTTAATTAGCAGGCTCTGATACCAATTGTCGGAACCCAGATACTCTTAATTCGCAGAAATATTGTTTGCATAAAATAAGAATCAAGAACAGCAAAGTATTTCTATTGATTAAACAAGATATTCAAAGAAGAACATAAAGCAGTAAACAATACTTTAAATAACCAAATGCTTTTATTAATAATAATGAATAATTGAAGAACAAAAGTAATCTCACAAGAATTTGCGTATAGTATAAGTCGGCTCCTTCAGGTTATTTGAACCTGAGGCGGAGGCCTCCTTATATACGCCTAGGTCTAACAAACTAAGCTATAGAAAAGGCGTGAAACTCTGAGCTGACTAGTCTGTGTCCTTATCTTTGACTTCCCTTGAATAGCGGAGCAGACTTGGTCAAGCCGCCTTAAATCTGTTAGACGCTTTGCAAGAATGTCTGGGCTAACACGTGCTTTCCGTGAAGAGGGTAGCCAGAAGCTCTGCATGTACTATGCAGAGGCTCTATATATGCAGAAGCTCTGCATGTACTATGCAGAGGCTCTGCGTCTTGGAGTTGTTGCCTTAGGTCAAGCGCTTATGCTTTTTGGCGCATAAGACTTGAACTGTTATAACCCAAAATGCAAAATATAAAAAGTAATGAAAAACAATAAGTGATGAAGAACCAGAAGACCAATGGAGATATCAAGGCAGAATCAACTAAGTTTGGATCGATGGAAAGACTATCCAGAGCATTGATGGAAAGACCAACCATTGGACCGATGGACGAAGTGCAACCAGCGGACCGATGGATGATGCGATGGAAAGTATTCTCATTGATACGATGGACAGACTAACACTTAGAAGATTTTCTAAGTATTCATCCAAGCATGCAATGAAGACTTGAAGATAAGGATGAAATCACCACATATATAATGAC
>NC_037540.1:32318703-32319696 GCF_001531365.2 Cynara cardunculus var. scolymus | reverse complement strand
CGAGAGAATCATGATCAAAAATTCCTTCTCCAAGCTCAAGAACACGGCTGCAAATCCTGTTCTATTAGACGAGGATGAACCTGACAATATTGAGATGAACCAAGCTGTATTTCAACCTGCTGGACAAGTTCTTCCATTTCCACCAGCAGAGGACTCGACGAATTTTGATGGTTAGTAAATATTATAGTTCGATGTTTTAGGGTTGGTTAGTAAATATTGAAGTTCGATGTTTTAGGGTTGGCTAGATTATTAAGTTCTTGGTATGMATATTTGTTTTACATTTTGCATCTAGAATATGGCTTCATTAGAACCTATATACTAATTGTGGATTCCCTCTAAACTGATGAAACAGTCTTCATTGGTACTCTCTTAGCATTTTTTATTTGATCATGTAACATTTACTATTTATAAATATGCATTTTATATTGATGTGTTACTACTAATGCTACTGCTACTGCTACTTCTTCATACATTCATCCATTGAATCCATCCAATGCTTGACATGATTCATCATGATGAACCTGTTTCATTAGTGGGTAAGAGTCGTCACCYTCACTTACTGGGTAAGACTCTTGGTCCTTGTCTCGTTCTTACCGGGTAAGATTCTTGGTCCTTACCATATACATCCGATGACGTAATAGAACTTGGTAAGCGCTAACCCGAGTAAGGATTTGGTAAACAGCCCCTTAGGATTGTAATAGTTGCATAAACATCATAGAGATTTGTCTASAAATGTTACATTAAAAGGGTATACTTRACATTGCTATTTGAATCTATATGGAAAAAAGAAAATAAGATGATCATCTTCTGTGTCATTGCGGTTATGTGAATCAATGACAGTTAAAACCAATGAATCTTTTGGCTTGAAGCAGCTTGATTTTCATCCATAAAACTGCAACTTTCATCATCTTGGAGACAGACAAGTTCATTTTTTAAAATTCAATTAACAGCTTGTGTACCAATGAATCTTTCTGCTTGGAGAAGTTGCAGTTT
>NC_037540.1:32317552-32318603 GCF_001531365.2 Cynara cardunculus var. scolymus | reverse complement strand
AATCGGGAAAACTCAATAAATTTCTCAGTATATTCCCGCACAGATCTGTTTCCTTGCTCTAACTTAAGAAAATCTTCCTCCATTTGTTTTACTGCTGTCATAGGACAGAATTGTGTTTTAAATTTACTCACAAATTCTTCCCAAGCATATTCGGTTGTGCCGATGACTCCACATCCCATCAATATAAGGCATTAGATTTGAGCATGGATACTGCAAATCTAACCTTATCTTCTTCAGAACACCTACTAGTGTTAAATATTGATTCAATCTCTTTTATCCAGAACATTGCTTTAACTGGATCTCTTTCTCCTGAAAAGRTTGGAGGTTTACATGTCAGAAATATTTTTATATCTCCTCCCCGATTGTTGCTGCCTGCTGAAGGAACTGGAAGATTAATTCCAACTCGCTCAGTTTCTACTCTAGCTGGCAGTCCCATAATAGATACTAGAGTTTCCCTTAGTTTTCCCATTTCTTCTGCTAAATCATTTCTAGTTATGAACTCAGATTGTTGTCTCTGCTCCTGTTCAACATTTCCAGAGTGGGATTCCTCATGTTCAAAATGTATTTCAGTTTGACCCCTTCCATGTGACTGACTTCTTCCTCTACCACCCTTATTCCAAGTACACCTCTCCTTGATATGCCACCCTTATTCCTTCAATAAAACAGAGTTACTTATCAGAACAGACATAAGTCACCACGTCTGAAAGTACTCATTCCTAGTTCCAAGCCAGAACAGACAAAAGTCACCACGTCTGGGAGAACTACCATTTAAAACTCACTTCCATACCAAAACAGACTTACGTCACCACGCTTGATAGGAAGGTTTATAGTTTCGTACCAAAACAGACTTACATCACCACGCTTGGTAGAAACATTTCACAAAATCCCGTTCCAATACCAAAACAGACTTACGTCACCACGCTTGGTAGGAACATWTATCAAAAACTCRYTCCATACCAAAACAGACTTACGTCACCACGCTTGGTAGGAACATATCATTTATTTTAAAAGATATAAAATAATCATTTTATGAATCATAAATAAATAAACA
>NC_037540.1:32312188-32314562 GCF_001531365.2 Cynara cardunculus var. scolymus | reverse complement strand
TCAAAAATAAAAACATCATCGCTTTCTCAAAATCACATAAAGTCATATTATAACATCGACCGAGATAAATAATAAAATGAAATATTAAAATCACGATGTATCTTGCTGCATTGTGCGAGTACGCTTCTAGTTTCTACTAATACACGTTTATCGCTACTAATGCTCCATAAATATATGATTTACTCTATATATCTTTTTCTTAATGAAGAATTACATTAATTTCCATTTCTATTTCCATTAATTTATTACTACTAATGCTCATCCAGTGCATTTTACAGGCACACTGCTCGTGTGTATATACATATACATATGCTTGTATGTATTAAATATAATATATTAGAAAATGTAATATATAAAATATATTTTAAAAGAAAACAAAAGAAAGGTATAAAAAGACTAAAATGTCCCTTATTTAACGTCATATTTTAACTGTTGTTAATGGGAGAGACCGTAGTTGTAAAAATGACAACTATCGGGATCATACCATAATTAATCAAGGATATAAATATTAGCCATAATTTTTAGCATACCACAAGGACCAAATCTGTAATTTACCTTAAATCAAGTAAAATATTGAGTAAATTCCATTTTATGCCCCACTGGGCACTGATTGTCACTCACTATCAAGTCTTGTCCCTATTTTTAAACAATTACACTTTTAATCATTATAGTTGCCACTTTGAAATACTTTTTGATCATCGTGGTTGATACTTTGGTGTTCATTGTTGAAGATGGAGGGTTCACCGATGATGGTGGTATTTGCTGAGGAAAGGGGTGATGGAGTCGTCCGAAACTGGGGAGGGGTGACGGGTGGGGGGTTGTCGTTAGGAATGCTCTCTAGATTTGGTGGGTTTCAAGTATGTGTCTATATATTAAATAACAATAATATATAATCTATTCATTTAATTATTTACTTGAAAATCAAAGGAAAAAAAAGGACCAAAATGCCTTTAAGTGAAAGAATTATTTTGACGGAAGTTAGTTAGAGGGATCAAAAGTGTAACAAACTTAAACCACAATAATTCTTTTGTTTTGTTGTATTTAATTTTTTTCTTTGATTTTGTTTCAGTTTCTAGATGTAATTGTTGAGGGCTAAAGTTAGCATTACACAAATTTAAACAGAACTACATATCACTTTGACAAATTGAAATTCATGGTAATTCAGATTAATATTTAGAACCTACCCTTAGCACCGAAATGGGTTCTTTACAAGAAAGAATTAATTCTACCAAAGAATGGTCCATAACTTATATTCAAGCTGTTTATGTACCTGCAGAGATATACATCACATATCCTGGATGAGGTAAAGACTCTGGGTTTCTGAGAAGGCACCATAGCAGTCAGAAATTTGTATTCACTTTTCATGATATTATGCATGGATTATGGCAAATTCTTCAGAAAAAATTATGTCTTTCACAATAAAATCTGATAAGTGAGATTTCGAGTAAGTGTTTCCATAATCTTCTTCTGTCCGAAAAAAATAGTAATAAAAACCAAGAGAATCATATAACACATGGACCAAAACTATAAATTAAACAACTTTTAGTTTAATTTATAAAAATGTTTTTGTTGTTTAAAAAGTTAAATGTTATTTTCGTTAGAATTTAATATTTCATATTAATTTCGTGTTTATGTGTAACATCCCGAAACTTTAAAAATAGCATAAATAAAAGTAAAATGTAAAGTCGAGGAGCTATTGTATATATTTAGGTCATCTCTAATTCAACCACTAAAAAACACAAAACACTAAAAATGGTGGGTTATTGAAAGAAAAAAAAAAATCAGCTTCAACCACATACTACAAAACATTAAAAACCATTTTTAATATTATAATAATAATAATAATAAATATATTAAACTTTTAATCAATATATATAAAATTATAAAAACTTTATATTATATTAATATATATTTATAGAGGCTTACTTTATTAACCATCAAATATAAGTGCCAACATTTTGGCAGGGCCATTCTTGGGGGAGGGCGATATGGGCGCACGTCTAGGGCCCAAAAATATCAAGGGGGCCGAAATTTTTTCCTTATAATACAATAGTAGTCTAATTTTTTTAATAAATTTAAAAAAAAAACCTCAAAAAATTGTAACACATAATAAGAGGCAAAAATAATTTAGTAGATAACTAGAAACGTACTCGCGCAATRCAGCGAGATACATCGTGATTTTAATATTTCATTTTATTCTTTATCTCAGTCGATATTATAATATGATTTTATGTGATTTTGAGAAAACGATGATATTTTTATTTTTGAATAAAATATATGTTTGAATATATCATAAAAATTTGACAAAAATATATTGATATTGGTATCAAATTAACTATTTCAAATTCCTCATTTTTTTGTGTAATTTTTAATT
>NC_037540.1:32298488-32309699 GCF_001531365.2 Cynara cardunculus var. scolymus | reverse complement strand
TTATATTTTAGATTTTTTATATTTAAAATGAGATGTTTATTCTTTATTTGATTGTGTTTATCTGTAGTTAGTTACACGAATTCAGATATGGGATGAAATCGGATAGGGATGAAATCGTTTATGGATGAACGGTTTTAAGAGTTTTAAGAGATTTAAGAGTTTTTGCCAAATGCTTTATAAGATAGTATAGATAAGGGCACACAAATATATCAATTAATTACATTGGAGAAGAAAATAAAAAAATTAATTGGTCATTCATTATATGCTATTGTTTATTGTCTCTCTAATTTTTTTTATCTCCAATAAGATCCAATAATATTGACTATTGCTATCTCTATATGGTTGACCATTTTTGTGCTTCAACAATTCAACTTTAAGATCATTTGCTTGCTATTGCTATATATTTTTGTTGGATATTTTTATCAATCTCTGCTTCTATTGACTACTGTTATTTGGTTATCTTGCTCTAATTGTTTTTTTTTTTTTTTTACTATTGTTATCTATTTTTGCTTCTACATAAAATATTTTACTATTGTTTGACAATCAATCTATTGTTCTTATAATTTATGACTTGTTTCATGATTTTGTGATTAATCAATAAATTTTTTCTACTAGATGTATTTAGTAATGTCTCTTATATATGTCATGTTCTAAAAACTTTTAATTTTAACATCTTATTTTAGTTGAACAAAAAATTAAATATTTTCATCAATTGTTTGACTTATGTATCTTTCATTGGGATTCCACCACACCACAAGATTCTATTTAAGTGCTTAAATAATCATTTGTTGAGCTTGCATATTATATGTTTAATTCATTATTTATTCTTATTGGATCTCAATGAATCATCTTTTCTTTCATATTTTTRTTGATCCTCATTTGTCTACTTGTATAGAAAACCTTGATAATCTTCTTTATTATTGATCTATCATTGACCCTCATGATTACTTCATTCACACGAATTCTCTTTTTGTATCAAAATAACACATATTTCTTGTTATTTAAGATTTCTTTCCTCACTAAATTATTAGCATTTCTTGTACTCAATTTTATACTAATGAAAAAAAATTTATTGAATTTTTTTTCGTACTTACAAAGGGTCACTACAAGAAAAGTGAACTATGACGATTCATTTTTTAGAGATGACATGTTTCCGCTACAAGTTATAACATGTCGTTGTTATATACTCTTTCTGATGATAAATGAACTTTTTGCGATGACAAAAGTCGTTGCCTTGTTTCTTGCAGTGAACCCTGTTTTTACGTTCGCCCAAGGCCTATAAATGTCAGGAACAGGCATGCATTTTGGACCTCTATTTTTTTCTTAGGGGCCGTTTACCAAACACTTACCCGGTAAGTACTTACCGGTAAAATTTAGTACTATCACTTGTTTTACGAGTAAGATTTTAGTCCACCAAAATGACATTGTATGTAATAATTTATTTTGTAAGTACTAACTGTGGTAAGAGTCGTAACCATCACTTACCGGGTAAGACTCATCGGTCTTTGCATTTGCTCTTACCATGTAAGGGTTTTGGTCATTGTCATATTCATCCGGTAAGATAATGTGACTTGATAAACGCTTACTCGGGTAAGCGTTTGGTAAACGACCCCTTAGTGTTTTAGTGTTGGGTTGAAGATGAAAACACCTTTATTTTTATATTTTTAGTGTTGGGATGGAAATGACTTAGAACTTGATTAAAATTATTAAAACAAATCCTAAACTTTAGGAACCTTTTTTGTAAATCGAAAAATGAATGTGACACATTTAAAATCTAGAATACTGTTCGATTTGAGGAAAACATGGCAACTGAATCGGCTTAAGATTTTAAGGCTTACATTCATCTTTCGTTCGTTGTAAAGCTTGTTTTCTCAAAATCGAACCAAGACCAAGAAGCAAATAAATCTAAGCTCAAGAAATCCAGAGAGAAATTGAAGGATAAACCATCGATTTTTTAAAAGAGGCTTAAATTTCAGTTGGGCATGAAGCTCTTATTTTTTTTTTTTGGAGATTTTATATGATTTAGTTTGGTTTCAAGTCAAGAAGATGATGGCATACTTGAATATAGTTTATTGTAGCATTTGGGCCATGCTTTCAAGTTTTAGTTATTCATACCAAAGGGCCTTCGGCCTAGCGGTATCGTAGTCCTTGGCTTTCTAGGAGGGCAAGGGTTCAAACCTCACCAAAGGTGAGGAGGGGGTGTGAGTTTATTTGTTGCATTTGCCGTATATAAATATTATATACTTCAAAAAAAAGTTTTAGTTATTCATCAATGGTGGAAATTGGGAAGTCTAGTTTTTAGAATGATGAATAAGGACTCAAATTTTAATGGTTTTGACTGATTTTGATATTTTAATGTTGGTATTATTGTAAATGCTTATGTGTGAAAATTTCCATGACTAGAAATGACCAAAGTTTCGATCTTCAGGCACTGTAACAATACGTACTGGGTCAAAAAGAAACATATTTCAGGTTGGTACGTGGTCGGTCAAATCCTTTACCTTTAGACTTAATGAAATTGGGCCACAAAACAAGTATACAATATGGTCTAACGTCGTCTTTCCAAGTAATAAAGTGATACAAGTACCGGAATATCGTCCACAAGGATTGGAGCAAAAGTTAAATAAAAGTCCAATAAAAGAAAAGATTTCAGATGACGAAAACGAAGACTTCAGTTTGATTCCGGGTTAACACAGGTAATATAACAGAATAATAAAGCAGAATAATAAAGGTAGCACGGGTGTAAGATTTGGGGTGAAACGTAAACACAAAATCCAGCAGACAAAATTGTGGAAGAACCAATCCCACCATCTATCTTGAAGGTATTCCTCTCGGACTTCACCTTTGCACTATATTATAGCTTTGCACTCATATCTCTATGTGGTGTTCGGACCAGGGATAGTGACAAAATGGTGTCTTCAAGATATATGGCTAAACAAATCTCTTTGTTAAAAATCACTCTTTCGAGCCGATTCCCATATMATYYAARTTGGCGTGTTCTTGATAGTTCATCTCTGAATCTATCACACTTTGACACTTTTAGAGAGTGACCAACCCGTTGGGAGTTAAGTTTGAAAAACATAAATGACAAGTCTCCTTGTCGGCAACTTTCTCAAGTCTACATCTCATATCATTCAAGCTGACGTGCTTATCATGGCTTATCTCTAAGTCCATGGCACTTTAACACTTTCAAAGTGATCAACTCGTCAAGAAGTGTGCTTGGTTTTATAAAACTTGAATGAAATAGTGGAACATTGTTATTGCGAAACAACATCCACTTTCATTCGGTTTAACATTTCACCCTTTACTCTACACCCGAGCTAATGGAATTAGCTACTCATTACGGAAAGTAAATAACATAAATRAATSACATAAARTAARRACAYRAATGTAAATGACTGAAAGTAAATGACAGAAAGTAAAGACGGAAAATAAATGACAATAAAAGTAAATAAATAAAAGACAAAAGATGWAGACAATAATTAAATAAAAACTTAAAAGCTTGAGAGTGTTTTGGTCCACAAAATGGAACTAAAATGTCCAGGAGATGATATCCAAAAGAGAAGCACAAGGCTCTCTTTTATACCCACAAATGTGCTAAAGACAAAAACATAAAAAGATGGTGAAGGTACATTTGAGGAGACAAGGAAAAGGAGGTATCATTTCCATCACTACATGTCATCAAGAAGTCTTCTCCACTCTTTTCACCAGCTGTTTGAGGGCCAAAACGAGGGCTTCTTCAGTCAGACTTCCTTCCTTGACAATGGCTTAACCAATAAGCACTTCTCCAAAAAGCCAAATCGGATCCGGGCAATGCTGCTGGAATGCTGCAGCATTATAGTGCAATATTGTAAGTCAAAAGATGTCATCTACTCCAAATTGTTGTAAAAACAAATCCATCATCACATTTAGCTCCAAACATAACAAATGGAAAATAAGGAAATAAAAATGACTCAAGGTTGGGATAAACTAGGAAAATCTACCTATTAAACATAAGAAATGAGTAGTTTAAGTATGTAATAAACCATGCTTATCGATACGCAGTCTGTTTGGCTTTGATATGGGTTGAACTTTCACTTGAGCCAATTGCTCCTTTGTGTTTGGAGTATTGAGACTGGTGTTTATTGTTTTGCACTATAAAACGTTCTAGATTAATATTATTTGATGAACCGAAACTATTATAAATGTTCTTGGTCTATTTAGCCCAATTTGTCTAGTTGATTAAAATAAATATGTTCTATTACAATAACTAAATAACCTAACTTTAATGATAATCAACAAAAGTGTTATTTTAAGAGTCTTAATGTTTTTTGTATAATAATGTTCCAAATGGATTTATGAATTGTTAATGGTAATATTTGATTCTAAATAAAATCGTGATATAAAATATGATTAAATCAATAAAACGTTTTCATTAAGATGGTTGAAATGTTGTCTACAATCGATCTCTTTTGAGGATGAGCTAATTCGGGCTGTAAGTAGCTTAAAAATCGAGTTTAACGAAGCTGGTATGTTTTATGTTGGGAATAGAGAATCAATCTTCAAATATTCTTATAAAACGGGCCTTAAATCCGTTCGGGTGATTCTTAATGAGTTCGAGAAGTAAAAGTGCTTTCTAAATTTACTGTTTAGAGTAGTTATATTAATTTGATGACTACACATTGTTTCTCTAGGTAATAAAAAGATTGCACAAGTCAGTTGAAAACTAGATTTAACTTAATGTAGCACAGGTAGTTCAAGTTGTGAATCCCAGTTTTACAAGCAAATCAAAATAAAAACTGTAATTGAGAGAAGAGATTGAAGATGATGATGAATCGGCCAGATTCTATTACTAAAAGCAGAAAATTACAAAGCTCTCTCTCACTTACACGACTCTCATTAGAATGATTATAATGAACAACTAGCTATCCTAAGCCCATGTCACATATTTATAGGAGACATTTACAAGAAAGCCCAATTACCCTTACAAGATATTGCAATACAAGACATATATACTGACTTTATAAAACTTTCTAAAACTTAGGACTATTTTAGTTCTAACAATCTCCCTCAAATTTTTATAAAGCCTTCAGATTTTCTGCCCCCCTACTTTCTTTTGAAAACTTTGGTGTGCCCGACTTCAATGAAATCTTCAAGCTCCCCCTTGAATAACTCTCTTATTCTTCAGTTTCAACTTTAAGATAAGATCCAATGTGAATTCAACACCACTGATTGCACAAATACAACTTTAACTGCAAAGAACTTAACACAACCTTGAACCTCAGAATTATCCGGGTCCACAAACAATTAATTCATCCAACTATGGGATAGATAATGTGTGAGTTTTATGACATTTCAGTGCATAATCAGTCTTATAACAAATAATCTTTCTGTGAACCATGAGTTGAATAAGCATTCAACTTAAGAACTTGATCTGATAAGCTCAGAAAATGGGGTATCAATATCAGCTTGAACAACCAAAGCAAACACCCTTGACAGTAAGATCACGAGAGAAATATCAGCATTGGGAACACAAAGCTTCAATAACCAGTAAGTCAACCAAGAAAGATAAATTGATTTCCTTCAAACTTTTAGAAGAATGAATACCAAACTCATATTCAAAATTCTCAACCAGATGAGTGATTATCAACACTCAAAACTTCTAGATCACAACCATAACTTCAGAGCAGTAACTGAACACATTCCAACTTCTAATCGATCAGGTTAGATGAATAACTGAGAACACTCAAAGATATGATAACTCTAGAACCTTCAGAACATTGATGGTTGAACTTCAAAACCTTTGATTGATCAGGTCAAATGAGATGATTGAAAGCTCTTAGCGGTCTGGCCTCTTGTAGAAAACTCCAGAGTAATGATTGCAAATACTCAAACTATGACCAGTCCAATCAAATACCAAATCCAATTACCCAGTTCTGAAATCTTTTCAAATCAGGCTTTTAACAATAAGCTTCAAAATGGTTGACCAAAAGTCAAAAAGTTGACAAACTTGGTGTTGATGCCTCATAGGGCAGATTTTAACAAAAATGTAAACACCTTAACCATTAAGCACTGGTGATCTTGGGCAAAGAACCAATTTATGCATACAGATTAAGCACTTATAGTCGTTGAACAGTGTACTCAAGTATGGATGATGAACTAAGATTTGACTTTAAATCGCTCATGTCTTAGGCGGATTTCCCATGAACCACATATATTGCCCACCCCTTGGGCAATATACTTGATGAATAGTGTATTTTGTCCACGTCTTGGGCAGTATACTCAAGCTTCCGTTTATATCTCCCAACAAAGAAATGACATTACATGAGGCTTTGAGCGGATTACAAGTAAATCGAGCAGCTTTATTGCTCATGATGATTAAATAACGAGGAAAACTGCAAGATGTATGATTATCGTCTGCCAAAGGATCCACTTAGAAAGTTATCGCTCAACAAGGATATCGGGAAAAAGATATCGTTTGATACTATGAGCGATTTAAACTTCAAGGCACATGAAATGGATATCGTTCAACTTCTAGGCGATGAACTTTTTTATCGGACGCCATATTGAGCGGATTACATAAGAAAGGCTCATGACTTAGACGATTAATAAGTTTATCGTACAATACTTTGGGCAATGACTTTGGATATCGCTCAAAACATGCAATTTTTTTGCTAAGTCCAATATATCACTCAAATGCAGTTTTGAAACACCAAGTTACCAACATCTCTTTTATGGCTGATAAACATATCTAAATCACTCAATGCTGCCTCAAATAATCATTGGGCAATATTCATCATTGTTATCGTTTAATGCATACATTCATTGGGCGATGAGCACAAATCTGACAATATCAACGTCCAAAGTTCGACCAAACCAAAATCATCAAAAATCCATATTTTATCAATCAAAACCCAACTTGATGATCAAGATGAGTTCGTATTCACCAATAAACAAATCCTTTACAAGAATTTGATTAAAAACACAAGAGATCATGGTGAATTGATCATTTAAGGCTCAAAATGGTCGAATATGAAGCTGTTGAAATTGAGTACAGTTCTATTGAAAAGCATAAAGTTTTAACATGAATTCCTGCATATAGAATGATCGTATAGAAAAGATGATTCGATTATGCTCTGATACCAATTGTGAATCCCAGTTCTACAAGTAATTCAAGATAAAAATTGTAATTGCGAGAAGAGATTGAAGATGATGATGAATCGGCCAGATTCTTTTATGGAAAACAGAAAATTACGAAGCTCTCTCTCACTTGCACGACTCTCATTAGAATGAACAACTAGCTATTCTAAGCCCATGTCACCTATTTATAGGAGACATTTACAAAAAAAACCCAATTGCCCTTACAAGATATTGCAATACAATACATATATATTGACTTTACAAAACTTTCTAAAATTTAGGACTATTCTGGTCCTAACACAAGTATTCTTAAACTAGTTACGCCTCAAACATATGTATTTTATACAACTAATTCATGTTGTTTGTGTTTAAACGTGTCATTGAAATAAGCATGAGTTAAACAATGTTATGAAATGTAGTTATTTAATGTTCTATATAAAGTAAGTTTGCAGGTCAAAACGAGCATGCTAAACTATTTGAAGAACATGCACACTGATGTATTGAATCCTGATGTTTATTTTGGCATGCAATTGATTTAATTATTGAGAAACATACTCTGTATATCTGAGGCATTTTAAGTTACATGTGTGCTCTGGCGATGATGTTTTAGATCTGGATCTTGCGACTTAGGTTCACCCCCTTTGTCGTTGTATTGTTGTCGCTCCCTTTATAGTTAGATAGTTTGCTCCCATCTGGTGTTGTATTGGATTATCGTGCATTAAATGTGCCAGATACTCGACTAATAGGCATAGTGTCTAGAGGACACAACGTGTACATGTTGATTATGCCGAAATTAGCTTAACGGATAAGTGGATTGCTGAGTAGTGCTCCTTCACTGATTCCAAATTTATTGTGGATCTCCCCCACATGGTGCATAGTTATTGCCTCAATATGAAAATAATGACCATAACTTTTATTGATTGCGGTAAAAAGTAATGTGTTGGATTGCATATTATTAATATTTGCAAATCATGCATTGTTTATGAATCCGTTTGATTTGGACGTAATGTTTTATAATATAAACTCTTGAACTCACCGGACTTAAAGCCTTTTGTTTCCTTTATCGACGTGTATCCCGAGATCAAGATCATATGGTATTATTGATAGCGGTAGTGAAGGTAACCACTAATGGGTAATACTATTGGTCGATACGGTTCTTTTTAACTAACGTAACGCTAGGGACCGAAGCTTAGTTCTAGATAGTATTCACTGATTTTATATCAATACATTTGATGTATGTTTGTAAACAGCAGCTAATATGCGGCGTGCTAATGCCCGCTTTTTATTGGGATATCATGAGATGTGAATGTACCAATATATAAATTCACAGACAAATGACAACATTACGAATTGATCATGTCGAATTTTCATTAGAAATATTGAAAAGAAATTAAGGTATATAGTATGGATATTTAATGCATTAATAAATACCAAAAATGATACCAAATGTACACATAAACATTTATAAATGCTAAAACATAGAACGCTAAAATAGAAATATAATCATTAAATTAATGGAAATAAAGCATATAACCATAAAAGAAATGTTGTGAAAATCAACTTCAATCTTTTTTTTTTACTGCTACTGTTACTTATGCCATCTTAAGTTTATAATTTTATTATTATAGGGGTGTTTGAAATTGTTTATAAAAACAACTTATTGATTTATTTTGGTGTGAAACTGGTAATAAGTATTTTTGAATATTTGGATAAACAACTTATACTTGTGTCAACCGGTAATAAAAAGTTTTTTAAGAAGTTAAACTTTTCTGACTTATAAGTGTTTTTATAGAAAAACATAAGTTGTTTCAAATAAACAATTCCAAACACCTTGTATTGAATTTTTATACACTATTTTTGTATACTTTTAAATATTTACTAAAATATTATTATTAAAATAAACGAAAATCCGTAGAAAATTTTATTTATCAAGACTATACTTTATATTTTTTTTATAACTGAAATCCAATTCGATAAATTATTTAATGTTTATTTATAAACTTATTAGATACGAAATCAAAAAGTATAATGTCATATCATTAATTGCTAAATATTAATTTTTCATTAAAAAAATATAACCATCATTTTTTTATTTAAATATCTATCGTATTAAGAATAAACGTTGATGCTGCAATTACTTCATTGAAAAATAATCAATCAATATTTGTTTGTTGACATATGAATATTGTAAATAATATATATATATATATATATATATATAGAGAGAGAGAGAGAGAGAGGGGGGGGGAGAGGTGAGTTATTATGCAACATTTTACATATGTACAATCAATACAACTCAATCTTAACCGTCTATTTAATGTGATTTTATAAAAGTTTTGATTGTTTCCTAATATAAATTATTGATCGTAATTAATGAACTCTAGTCATTTTCCATAAATATTTAAATCATAATAAATGAACTCTCATAATTTTCATAAATATCTCAATTGATTGGGTTGTATTGATTGTACAAATAGACATAGTTGTATTTGAAATATACCCTACACATACACACACATACACACACACACACACACACATATATATATATATATATATATATATAAACGTAAAATTTGTAGGTTTTACTGGGAAATTGATCAATGTATGGATGTATATAATTTTTTTGGCCGAAGTATGAACTATGTCTCGCTTGTTCATTGTTCGCCAAAATATCAAACTCCACAAATGTTGACGCGTTTGGACAACTATGCCTATGAGGTTCTTGAGTTGGTGGGTCGACATTGAAAATCGTTTTTCCAACTAGTCATTAACAAGTTCAAAATCGTAAGAAGAGAATGTTGAAATGGTTACTTGTGAATGAAAATACAAATTCCACTTTCCTTTTTATGAATTATTTTCTGAATTTTTAAAGTTGTAGAATGATTAATGATATATTCTATGAAAATATATATAAAAATAAAAATTAAGAATTTGCATATGAATTTTTAAAGCTTTTATTCGATTTTTATAAGTACAGACTATACGACTATATACATATGGTTAAATTTGTAAAATTATAAAATAAATGATATATTATTTTTTATAAATAACAAGGCTTATTGCTTTTCAATTTATTGGTTTTAAATTTGATTAATATATATAAAAATAAAAATTATAATTACTATAAACTAATAATTATTATTATTATCTATTAATTAAAAAAAAGTAAGAGAGAGGGGACATAAGAGAGAGAGAGAGAAAAAAAAAAGTTTTCAAACTTTTAGGCTATTTAATGTTATTAGTAGATCATTTTTTGACTTTTTTAATAGGTGAAAGTGCAAATAACAACCCCGTTGAAATATATATCCGATATATATAAAATATTCAACAAAGCAGGTTTATAGAACATATAAAATGTTTAACTATTTTAAAAACATGTTTTATAGAACTTTAGTTTATAGGATTATATAATTATGCATCCTATATAAAAGTGTTATAAAAAAAGTTTATAGGACGTTTTTTTGAATTTTGACAAGTTTCATAAAACATTTTCAAAATAAAATAATCATATTAATTATTTTATATGGCTCTCTTAAAAAATGTTATATGGACAACCTCTTTTGAAGAAGACTTGTTTTTTATTTTATTTTTTAAATGATATCGTATAATAAATTAATTGAATGATTGATTTCTGTAAACGTTCCATAAAATTTATTACAACATTTTATATGTGACACACAACTATGAAGGTTATTTGTCTCCAAACCAACACTAAAACATTAAAAAGATAGAGAGGTCTCCATACTTGGCCGATCTATATTTGGAGGTTAATAAAGGTGGCATAATAATAAGTTATATATATATATAGAGGAGCGTTCAAATGAAAACTCTCTCCATTTGTGTAAACCGTGTAAACCAATCTTAACCATCCATTTTCTTGATCAATGGTCAAGATTTGTAAGCTTTATTTATGGAAATTAAAAAAAAATAAAAAATAAAAATTCAGTTTATTTCATCAATAAGGGTAGAATGGTAAACAATAATTAACAATAATTGTGGAAATGTCTAATTATGTAATTGTTCGTTTCCTTATTCCAGGCTTTTTTGTTCATTTTATTCCAATTGTTTCATGACACTTTATGCATACTA
>NC_037540.1:32281283-32297097 GCF_001531365.2 Cynara cardunculus var. scolymus | reverse complement strand
TTTATTTCCTTAATTAATAGGAATGAATAACTTCCATATTTATTACATAAATGTACAGAATGACATAAACACCCTTATTATTTAAATTTAATTGAAAATAAATGGAATTTTCTGATTGGTCGAATTTGGTTCACACGGTTTTTAAGAATTGGACGGTTCGCATTTGAACCTGCCCCTATATATATATATATATAGAGAGAGAGAGAGAGAGAGAGAGAGAAGTACAGGGAAAAACCTCCAAAATAATAAAAACTGAGAAACATCATGATAATCGTTCATCTGAAGGGTGTGCATATTTTATTGTTTTTATGCACGTGTGCATGTTACAAATTAATTGTATGCAGATATGTATATCATCCCGACGAAGGTGTGTTTTTCACTTTTTAATTTTTTATGATTTTTCCTTGAAACTGACCATATATATATATATATATATATATATATATATATATTGATTAATAGTTTAATATATTAGGTAATA
Source organism: Cynara cardunculus var. scolymus (assembly GCF_001531365.2). Lineage (NCBI taxonomy): Eukaryota > Viridiplantae > Streptophyta > Magnoliopsida > Asterales > Asteraceae > Cynara > Cynara cardunculus. The sequence goes on along the minus strand of NC_037540.1, from coordinate 32,296,616 downwards.
TCAAATTATTATTATAAAAATTAAAGATGTTTTTTAATGTCTTTTTTAATGTGAGATTGGAATTGATTTCTTTTAGTGTTCAATAAATTCACCATTTTTAATGTTTTATTTTTAATAATTGAGTTAGAGATGGTCTTAGGAGCCATTTACTAAACGCTTATTCGGGTAAGTGCTTACCAACTCACATTACTTTACTGGATGAATATGGCAAGAACCAAGAATCTTACTCGGTAAAAGCAAGACAAGGACCGATAGTCTTATCCGGTAAGTGGGGACAACGACTCTTACTGCTGTTAGCACTTATCAGGTAAATTGTTGCATCCAATGCCATTTTGATGAACTAAAATCTTACCGGATAAGAAAGTGATAGTGTTAAATTTTATCGGTAAACATTTATCGAATAAGTGTTTGGTAAACGATTTTCTTAATAATATAAAATAAAATATTATAAAATAGTTTATTAAGACATTTAGTTTCATTATAATACATGCATTAAATATCAAAAAGATTTCAGTTTTTTTTTCTTCTAATCGTTCAACCTTTTAACGAAAACTAGGTTGAATAGCAACCACAACTTTATAAAACCGAACGTGTCAACATCGATGTATGCCGTATACGATTTCTTTCGTTTTCCTTCATTACTTTGATTTTTCAATATTCAAACGTAGCGACTTTTTCAATTAATGTTTATACATTTAAATGTTAATGGAAATACATTTAAATGTACGAAAATTTTACTATACAATTTTATGACAATATATAGGGTTTTTAATCAAAATAACCAAATAATACCCGATATATTAACAAAATAACCATTTTTTTTTGTTTTACCAAACTAATCACACGGATCGTACCCGGGAGGCATGTTTGACAATGGGGGCGATCTAGCCATCTTTGACCAAAAAAAGTACAAAAAATTTATTTTAAATTGATTTGTGGGACCTACATGTATCTGATTTGGGGGACACCATCTGGTTTTTCTTGAATAGGGAGATCGCCCCCACCAAACCCCGGATCTTGCCCTGGGGACGATTCGGCCCTCCATAGTAGACCACTGTTTTATCTTCTAGTGTAGAAATCGATTTGACAATTAAGAGATATTTTTCAATAAACATGGACGATTTTGGCTGTTTTTTAACTGTTTTAGGACCAAATATTGTGGTTTTACTCTCTAAAATCAAACACTTCTACTCTCACAACCCCTAACTCTTAAACATAATCTAACATGACAACCCTTAACACAATCTGAAATCACGTCAAGATTTATAATTTTTACTACTTCTTTTAAACGCATAAATTAACCAACGAATGTTTTTATATTTTCTTGTAATTATTATATTTTATTTTATAACCACTGAATGTTAATATTTTTTTAATAATTGTTGACACGAAAAAAATATTTGTATCTGATTTGGGGGGACTAAAGTTAAATATTATATCTGAAAAATATCATATTTTTATAACCACGTACTTTGACCACTATTTTGTCATTTAGTGGCCTGCGATTTGACGATCTATTTTGTCATTTAGTGACCTATTTCGTGGTGGTCACTAACTTAGTCACTAATTTAATCAAGTTAGTGACGATATTTTAATGACCAAATTAGTCATCACACACAGTGATCACTCGATTTTTGTCACTAATTGGTGACCATTTTTGTATTTAGTCACTAATGTAAATCAGTGACGGACCTTATAGTGACATGGTTGTCCACCCGCTATTTTATAATAGCAACCAAGCCAACCGGCCTATATTTGAACAAAAATGTCGTGGGCATTTGGTAAAGTCAGGCCGATTGGGTGTCTTCATTCAAGCGACGAACATGACGAGATCTTATTTCATTATTTTTTTTCTATAATCCACCCTACCCAGTCCCTGAAAGCCTTCCCAGGGGCCTAGCCCTCTTTTTTCGAGTCTTAAGCGGCTTTCATTGGACTGCTTACCAGCTTCGAAGGCATTGCACTTTCACCATACAACAATGGTTCTGGCCTTACCAGCTTCACCTAATAGGGCGGACACCTCTCCAACCCGAAAGTTTCTTGCTGAATTTCTTTGTAACTGAATTCCAAAGTTCCTCTCTTCGGTCCTAGCTGGATTCTGTCTTAGCTTTACGAAATCGTAACCTACTATTAGTGTATGCCTAAAACTGAACTAATTACTTTTCTCTAACCAACTTATGGCCAAACAAAAAATGACTCCGATGTTTTTGACAGTACTTAGGGTCCTCAGTACGACTTCGTTTGGCCTGTGTTCCAAATTACCGTAGCCGACTTCGAGCACTTCGAAAGAGGTCTTTCATCCACTAGTACAAGGAAGGTTAAGGAGCTAGGTGCTCGAAATATTTGACCTTAGGTGTATTTTTGTATTTTAACGTGTTAAGATCTTTCCTTCAGGAGGCCATAGATTCAAATCCCGTATTGTTGTTTTTAAGATCCTTCCTTTGAAAGGCACAAAAGATTTGACAAAAAAATAAATAGATTTCCACATAATATGTTTCCCATCTTCTAGCTGCATTTTGAATACTTTGTAAAAGGTGGTCCAAAATGTTTCCATTTTGGCTTTGTCAACATCATAATTAATGTTTTTACATTTAAACATAAGACTTTGTTACACCCGTATTAAAATTATAGTTCGTCGAAAATGAATAAAAAAATAAAATAAAATACAAAATTTTATTAAATATCTTACAAATTTAAAAAAAAAATACAAACTGAGAAGATTATTAAAGAATTATTTTGTTTTTTGATCGATAAATTCTGGATTTAAATAACCACTTTGATTTTGAAAGAAATTAGATAATTATTCACTGAAGTGGGTTCACAGGTTGGGTTGTATAAATCCGAACCCCAAGTGTAAGTAAAACTAGGCCCACAAATTTTAGGACGTTATCCTAAAGTCAAGATTTAACATGTTAATAGACCACCATAAGTTTAGATCACTGTAATAAAAATTGTCTTTTAAAACGTCATAGATCTTAATAAGTATTTAATAAAGTTTCTAATGCCAAAAGTTGTGTGATACTTAAACGCCTTACATTAATTGTTAAAATAAAGTTAGATAACCTGATAAGTTCTATAAAAATTAATTAAAATAACTATTTTCATATATTGTATTTATTTCTTAGTCATTTCTTTTCTTAAATTACCAAAATGTCAATAGGTCTCCGCAAATGACAGATCTGTAATTTGCGGAGGGTTCAAAGTGTAAAACAAGGTTTTAAAAGTAGAAACCAAATTTGTAAGTTAGTACTTGGGGTCGTTTACCAATACTTACCCGGGTAAGTGCTTACCGGCAAAATTCAAAACTATCAATTACTTACTTGTAAGATATTAGTCCACTAAAACGGTATCGTATACAACAATTAACCCGATAAGTGTTAACTGTGGTAAGAGTCGTCGCTGTCGCTGTCACTTACCGGGTAAGACTCTCAGTCTTTGCCTTAGCTTTTACTGGGTAAGATTTTTGGTTCTTGCAATGTTGATTCAGTAAGGTAATGTGACTTGGTAAGCGCTTACCCGGATAAGCGTTTTGTAAACGCCCGTTTAGTTTCAACACTTCCACAAATTACGAAGATATATCTATTTTACATATTTGGTCCATGCACTTGTGGATCTGCTCATAAACTTTTTGTTTATACTTTTTGATCCATTCGTAAATTACGGACCTGTCACTTATGGACCTAGTGACATTTTGGGGATTTTATAAGAGAAATGATTAAAAAAATGAAACCACAGTTCAAAAAATGACTATTTTAATTAATTTCCCTAAATTCTATCAACGAAGTTGTATAATCAAACACAAAAAATAAATTATTTTATTAATTTTTTCATATCACGCAATTAAAAAATATGCCAAATTAATTGTTATATATATATATATATATGACGTTTCAAATGCAACTCATCACATTTGTATAACTAATGCAACCCAGTCAATTGAGATTTATAGAAATAATGAGAGTTCATTTATTATGATTTGAATATTTATGGAAGATGATTAGGGTTTATTAATTATGATCAATATTTTATATTAGGAAACAATCAAAACTTTTATGATATCACATATTCATCAAATTAAATAGACGATTAAGATTGAATTGTATTGGTTATACAAATATAAATAATTGTATAATAAGTCACATCTCAGATTTACTTTTTATAGCTCAACTTCATGTAACTTATTTTATGAGATTTACTTTGTATAACTTATTTTATAACTCAAGTTCATCATAAACTCTTATTCAATGTTTATTAAGACACATGGAATCTTAAAAGAGCAATTTTGTTGTATTCTATGATTTTCATTTCTTTTTATTTAGGTGTATTTTAAATACTTAATTACTAACTAAATATTAGTTTTTCAACTAAAATCTATTTTATATCAACTAACTAACCACATTTTTTTTATTACTCAATAATACAAAAAAAAAAAAAATAAATAACCCTAAAACATACACAAATTATGTCATTTTATAAAAAATCGATATCATCTTTGACTGACTATTCAAAGAGGCGATACATTGAATTGTAGTATATAAATTTCTTCTTTGTATTAAATGATAAGAAATACGTAATAAACTAAGAGCATCTCTAACAATTATGTTATTTTACAAGTTTTAAAAACAGGTTGTTCCACCAGTTATATTAAACTCTCTTCTAAAATAGACAAATCTAAGAATTTGAAATATATATATATATATATATATAGGGTATATTTCTTTTACAACCTTGTGTATTTGTACAACCTTTGTAATCCAATTAATTGAGATATTTATAGAAATGATGAGAGTTCATTTATTATGATTTGAATATTTATGGAATATGAATAGAGTTCATTAATTATGATTAATACTTTWTATTAGGAAACAATCAAAACTTCTATGAAATCACATATTCATCAAATGAAATGGACAGTTGAGATTGAGTTGTATTGGTTGCACAAATATCAAGAGTTGTATAATAACCAACCTCTATATATATATAGACTTGGGATCATATGAGACCAAAGGTTTTTCGTGAGACCCGTAAAACCAATTATCAACTCTTGGATTAAATCTACAATCTAACAATCTGAACATTCATAAACGCCACGAGACTTTTCAATAATCACAAAATTGCCACCGTTCAACTTTAAACCATTAGATCATTAGCTTATAAAGTTGATCAATGAACATAAATTGGTCTTACGGGTCTCACAAAAAACCATTAGTCTCACAGAACCCAACCCTATATATACAAGATACATGTTAAAGATGTTTCATAAACATATTTAAGAAAGTTTTCAAAGTGTTTTTTCATATAGCTTTTTAGTCTAAATAGACATGAAAACAACCGTTGACAAGAGAAACACCATGTGATTTTGTATAGTTACAAGTTTTTAATATAATTACTTTTCGCTTGTAGGCCCCACTTACTTTTAGAAAAAAAAGGGCCTATAATAATTCATACAAGTATATTGTAGCCATGTACCAAGTATAAAATGGTAAGCATATATGCCTTTAAAACTCCACAACTAAAATCAAAACCACCATGGTATCATCATCATCATCATCATCATCTAATCACATGAAGGTTTTGGAACGAGTTCCGATCTCAAAACCTCCATTCGAGTATAGTGATCTAAAAAACGCAATACCATCACACTGTTTTAAACAATCTCTTTTTCGTTCGTTTTTTTCCGTTTTCCGAGATGGTTTAACGATAAGCATCCTTTTCTATGTTGCATCAAACTACATTCCTGTTCTCCCTCGATTTATTTCCTTCATAGCATGGCCTCTATATTGGATTTGCCAAGGTGTTATGTTTGGTTCTTTGTGGACCCTCGGCCATGAGTGCGGCCATCGTGGCTTCAGCGGTTATTACTGGTTAGATGATACAGTTGGTTTTCTCCTTCATAGTTTCATCCTCACTCCATACTTTTCCTTCAAATACAGTCATCGTCGCCATCATGCCCACACGAATTCCTTGGAATATGATGAGATGCATGTCCCCAAACACAAGTCCAATAATTCATTGCTCGCTAAAATCCTCGATAACCCAATCGGTGTGGCGGTCAGAATCTTGTGTAGAGTCACTCTTGGATACCCGTTGTACTTGATCTTCAACCATTCAGGACGAAAATACGAAGGGATGGCAAGTCATTTATACCCACAAAGCCCTATCTTCAACGACAGCGAACGTGGTCTCATTTATTTATCTGACCTTGGTATTTTTGTTGTTTTATATGCATATTATCGTATGGTATTGACCAAAGGGGCAATTTGGGCATTTTGCATCTATGGAGCTCCATGGTGTATTATGGGTGGTATCCTGATCGTGTTGACTTATTTACAGCACAGTCATCCTTCGATTGCTCACTTTGATTCAACCGAGTGGAATTGGATTAGAGGTGCTTTATCGACCATCGATAGAGATTTAGGGTTTATGAACATGATTGTTCATGATGTACCACGTAACCATGTGGTGCACCATTTGTTTCCTAGCATTCCACATTACCATGCACTCGAGGCCACCGAGGCCATCAAGCCAATCTTAGGTGACTATTACAAGTATGATGGTACTCCGATCATGAAGGCATTATGGAGAGAAATGAAGGAGTGCATTTATGTTGAATCCGATAATGATCTGAAGAACACAGGCGTTTATTGGTTCAAAAGTATAACCAAAGAGCCATAGGCCTATGTAATATCTAGAAACCCAATCTCCAACAAGTCAAGGTTCAAATCTCACCAAATATGGGGTGTATGTGAGTTTCATTGGCCATATATAAATATCGTATACTTCAAATGGGTACGTATTACTTCAAAGTTGGAATAATTTGGGGGAGATGAACGCCCTCGTGTCATGCACATCTTTATGGTTTTTCTTTATTGTGTTATAATCCTGTGTATTTGTCAAACTTATATAGAACGAATACGGGTGTTCAGACAAATTTACGCTTACTTTGCTTAATTCTATAAGTCGTTGAAATTAAGAATCAGATAAACATTCCTTAGAAAATTAAACTTCTTGCATTTGGGGAGCAAATTCTAAACCTTTCCACTTGAGTTGGGTCAAAAGTTTAGGTTGGTAAGAATCTTCTAGAACATGTATTAAATATATATATAAAAAATAAAGAAATGAATGAAAGATCGATTATGTGATCTCGTCATCACATAGGACTTTCTGAAGATGGGTTGGAGTTCGTTGATCTTGGAAATGGTTCGAATGTTACGGAGTATGATCTCTGCCTCCTAGGGACCTTCGTAATTGTAACGCCCTCATTTTATTTTAAACGTTACGTAATCTAAAGCTTTGAATCAACCAAAAATTTACTTAAGTTCTAACTCGCCTCATATCATGTTAAGTTATATAAGATCGACACATAACTGTCTAGACAAAAGACTAAAAATAAGATGATAATAGGTAACTCTCTAAGCGTGTCGTTGGCCCTTGTCCAACCTCGAACTACCTGACACTGAGATGTATATTATAGTCAGCTTATAAAGCTCAGTGAGTTCATGGTTTGCATGAATAAAATCATATCTTGACACACACACACACACACACACACATATATATATATATATATATGCATGCTTTATAATAAAAGTCACAGCTTTTACAAAAATATATTTAAAACACTGGAAATAAAAGATCTCATATAATGTTTAGTCGAGTATGGGTTATTTAGTCACAAACACGCCCTGGGTTGATGTGTTAGTCTTAATTGATCACCCACTTATCCGGATCGTGTTTTATACTGGTCGTGACTTACTGGTCAAATACCCACCCTTGAATCATAAAACTTTAATATGGAATAGCATGCTAGAGTTATTCAAAAACTGATTAAACACATACCATGTAACCATTCACAAAATAACATACATGTAAAATATATTATAACATATATGTAATTGAAATATCATGCATACGTACACATCATCAACGATTCATATCATGCAAAAATAAAATTGTACTTAGGTATGCATCCCAGTGAAATCTCATGAAGACTCACCTGATAACGTAGGTTGCTTAACTAATGTCGCTGACTGGCAACCTACAATTTATAATAACAAATAGTGCATTAATGATAAATTTCTTCCAAAGGGCAACATAAAAGTCAAATTATGGTCAACTACATTGACTAGGGTCAACCTTCGTCAACAATGCTTAAGAACGCTCCTCACATCAGTTAAAATTATAGGAACCGTGAGTTTCAACATAAGGTGTCTCATCTAGCTATAGATCTTAAAACGACATCATAAATGTAATTATTAAGTTATCTATTATATGATAAATAGGTTAATAATTACATATTTCGAGTTAAAAGCGTTCTAATAAATTTACAACTCGAGTAACACCTCATATAGTCAATTAATCATTTTATAACTCCATAAAATCATCTTTTATAGAATAAATGTCTAGACAATATATATATATATATATATATATATATATAACTCAAGAACTATGCTTTAATCTCATAAAAAAATATCTAATTATTTAAATGATTCATTCTAATTATCCCCAAAAAATTACATAGTTAAAGTAGTCAATTTCAACCTTGACGGTATTTTTATAAAGCAAAATGGTCACGTATTGCTCAAAATACACACTCTTTAATTTTAGAGACATTTTGGTAATTTTATAAAATCAAATAATAAAATAAAGTTGAAATCCACACATCTAGAATTTTCAAGGAACTTTCTGGATTTAAGAAAGTTTTAGAGGTTAAGTTTAGTTTCCTAAACTTTTGGGGTTATAATATAAATTTATTAAGGAAAATCAGTTAATTACTAAATATAAATAATTTTTAATCCTAAATAGCATGAAATGATTTTATACATGAGTGGTTAAGACGCGCCTTTACTAACAAGAGGTTGTGGGTTCGACTCCTTTTAAATAGATATCCATATATATTTTTAATGGGTTGGTTTCACAGGTTTATGGGTCGAATATGGGCCCGACCCGACCCACTCGCAACCCAGAAATACAGCAGCCCCATGACTGTGTGTTTCTTACCGTTTTAAGCTCCATTTTGACCCCTTTGTTTATCTTTTTTTCTTCATTTTTTTTGTACTAAGACCTTGGTAATTTTTTTACCAACATTCTGACATAAAGAACACAATTTTTCGTCAAGAAATGAGTTACATTTTTTTATTTAAAGTTTTAGTTTTAAACTAAACCGAACGAAACTTTAAACCCCAAAATTGAACCATAAAACACGAAATCTTGAATGTAAGACTACTAGGGTTCTATAGAGGGCTAAAACACGAAGCTAACCATACAAAGAACATGAATTTTATTTGAGTATTTTACCTCTAATCGTCGATAAACGAAGATTTCGGATGAGACTTTCGAGCTCCGATTTCTCTCCCGTTTCTTAGCAAAAATTCAAAATGTTTGAACAAAAACTATATATGGGAACGTTGGCTATATATTCCTATAATTTTTTGGCTTATTGGTTGACTGAACGAGCCAATTAGAAGCCTCAAAAGTCGGCATCGTTCCATCACTTTAAAAATCAGACTATGGCATATTTACAGAACATGTCCTTCTGGTTTGGACCTGTTAACACCTGACATACCCTTTTAACTATCACGAATTTACATTCGGCCCTTGGCTTCAAAGTTTTTGTCAAAATTACACTTTTCACCCCCATTTTGAGTTTTTTCTTCATTATTAGTCTGATTTTCAAAACCCTTTTAATTTCTTTATATATATATATATATATATATATATATGTATATTATAATCCAAAAAGGAAAGAATAATAATAAAAAATAAAACTAATTATATATTCCTCAAACTTCTTTTTTTTTTTTTTTGGTTTCACAGTAACTGACAGGCCCATTAATTTTCGGGTTATGAAACACTGTCTCGCTAGCCTATGACATCCGGGCCAAGGCATGTTTGTGCAAGATCTGGGCACAAAACTGTATTCGTTCAAATTCTATCATCATCATAGCATTCGTTGGATCATGGAAGGAGATCATGGACTTTCGATAACCATATTCTTGTTCTTCATGAACTGCAACCAGGTGAAGAACAATCTGATATCTCCCAACGTGTTTTTTCATTGAGACCATTGGTAAACCGTTGCAAACCATATCGGCACCTTCCTGGGTATGACAATAAAAATAAGAAGACGGCGGATAGGTCGTACCTTCGAGTCCGATCATTAGTTGATATTCGCCAACCGCTGAAGAAGGGGAAGAAGGTCAAGAGATCAGGGGGAGATTGGATAACTTGCAAATTCTGATACGAAACGACTTCCATCGGTTTGTTTCATATGCGATCTAATTGGGCACATCGATCGGTATTATGAGCAATTCTTTCAAACCCCCGAGGAAGATATCGTCCGTGCATGGGATGAATTGCTAAGTGCTCCTAACAAGAGGCTTGCGAACCTCGATGGTGAAAGGTGGATGAAGGAGGAGGACGATGGTAGTCTGATGGCGGCTAGGGTTGATGATGCGGCAACCTTACAGGCTGGAAAAAAGGAAACTCAAAATGAAAAAGGTAACCGCCAATCTCTTGGGGATTCAAATCATTTCTTTACAGGCGGAACACGAGACTTATAACTGAGGGGACCAAAACTAATCTTTTTTATAAATATGTCATGTAAACATGTAATGTTATATATGGATTTTGTAACCAAATTTTGTATATTAAAAAGTAGGGTAAAGGCGACCAAGATAATATTCCAAAGTAAACACTCTTAGAATCATAGCTTCCTTGTGTTTTATATATAATTTGAAATTTTTATGGCGTCCATCATTGCACTACAAAAAAATTGGCTTTATACGACATCATACACTATAGATCTTAGTTTTATAGGACCAAAATATAAAGATTTATATCTAAAACCATTACAATAGGTTTATAGAACGTTTTTAGCCATTTTAACAAGTTCTTTAGGACGTTTTAAGAGAAAGTGTCCTATTAGCTATTTTATCGGACACCTTTTAGAAGTGTCTTATAAACCTATCTTTTTATAGAACATTTGTGTTTACAAAACACTTTTTCAAATAGTGTCATATAAAATAGTTAATACTACACTTTATTATAAAATCGTCATAAAAAACTTGTTACAATGCATAAAAACGTCATATGAACCTATTATAACATTTTTAGATATGACACTTTTTGGTTTGATCCTATAAACTTAACTCCTATAATATATTTATATATTTTTTAGGATGCTTCTACATTTTAGGTGTCCTATAAAATAATTTAGTTATAGTGATTATAATAAGAAACTGATGTACTGTTTTGATATTCTTAAATTGAATCTTCCCTAAAAGTGATTGTTCATTTACTAAAATCAGTTACACTGTTTTAATCTTGTCCTCTGATCGAGCTCAATAACATATTTTATGGATTTTGAACTCAATCTGTTAATACATACTATTCTAACCCATGAATTAACACGTTTTTAAAATAAAGTGTCCTGTTAATTAACACGATTTTAAAATAAAATGTCTTATTAATTAACAAGTTTTTAAAATAAAGTGTCTTATTAATTAACACGTTTTTAAAATAAAGTGTCTTATTATAGGACACTTTTGAGAATTGTCTTATAAAACCGTCTATTTATAGGACATTTGTGTTTGTATAACATCTTTTCAAATAGCGTTCTATAAAATAGTTAATACTACACTTTATAAAATGCATAAAGAGCTGAAAAATGCCTAAAATGCAAAAAAAACATCTTATAAACCTATGGCAATAGTTTTAGATAGAATGTTTTTTGGTTTGATCCTATGATTATCATAGGTCCTATAAAGTATTTTCTAGAACGCTTCTATATTTTATGCGTCCTATAAAATTATTTTTTTAGTGATAGTTAATATTTTATAATTCTTGATCTTTTATGGTAGGATGGGCAGTTGGTCAGATCTAGTATGGATCGTACATGGACGGTAGTTGGAGTCGTATTGGTTGTTTTGACAGCATGAAAAACCCATTTCGAAAAAAAAAAACAAAACTTGGATTCTCATTTTTAAATACCAAGAATGAAGGGGTCAAATTTTAAATTTTTATAAAACTTGTAATACTATGCACAATATTATATCAAGAAATCAAAATAACAGGGGGAGCCATGGCCCCCCATAGCCCCTTAGTGCATCCGCCTCTGCTTGACACAAGACGGTACTGGACACACCCTCAAATTTCTAAAAAATTATTTTGCATTATAAAAGCATTTTCAACATATTCTCTAAAATGAGAAAAATGGAGATTTTGAACTAAGCTTAAGCTCCAACAGATCCTAAAATCTTCAAAATGGGGAAATGAGGAAAGATGAGGTTTTTTCTCCAAATATGGAGATTACCTTAAAAATGATTACCACGTGAGAGAAATATTTTTTAATATATTCTACCAATAGGAAAGTTTGAAAATAATTATTTAGAAAGGGTAATAATATTTTAATAGATGAATGAAATATTTTAATCGTGTAATCAATGTTGGATTCTCAAAAATACAAAATATAGTTTTTTTTTAAACATTTCAACTTTTGATTCTTTATTTTGAAAAAAAATTGTTAGAGATGCTCTTGAAAATCTGTAAGAAAATCTCTAGCAGATTTTTTAATTTTTTTTCAAAACAGAGAATCAAAAGTTGAAAATGTTTAAAAAAAAACTACATTCGGTAATATTAAAAAGAGTAAACTCTAAATTTAATCCTCATAGTTTAGTGGAATATTTAAAAATGGAACCTAAACTTTGATAACTCAAAAAATCGTCCTTATAGTTCTTATTTTATTATGAAAATGGTTTGTCGTTACTAAATTTGTTAATTTTCTCTGTTACCGTTAGTGGTAGGGGTATTTTTGCCCTTTTACTCATTTTCAAAATTTTCTTTTAAAAAATAATTATATATAGAGAGAGGTGAGTTATTATGCAACCCTTTGCATTTGTACAGCTAATACAACTCAATCTCAACCGTCCATTTAATTTGATGAATATATGATTTCATAAAAGTTTTGATTGTTTCTAATATAAAGTATTGATTACAATTAATGAACTCTAGTCATCTTACATAAATATTCAAATCATAATAAATAAACTCTCATCATTTCTATAAATATCTTAATTAATTGGATTGCATTGGTTCTACAAATGGACATGGTTGCATTTGAAATGTACCCTATATATATATATATATTTATATATATATAGAGAGAGAGAGAGAGAGAGAGAAAGAGGGGGGCATGTTGAAATGAAAACCGTGCAATTACTAGAAATCGTGTAAACTAATTTCGACCAATAGAAAATTTTCATTTTTTCTAATTAAATTTAATCATTAAGGGTATATTGGTCATTTGCATTATTTTCTATTAAATATGTAAGTTATTAATAAATCTTAATTAAGGCAAAATAATAAAGGAAATTTTATAAATGATAACATTTAAATATTTAATTAAATTATAATATTAAAAATTGGATTTTGTTATATTTTGTCTAGATTTATTATTGTCAAGATTCATGAAAATCGTAAGTTATTAAAGTAATAAATCAATGAAATCAGTAGTTGAATAAAAAAATATCCATGAAACTGGTTTCATATATGGTGAAATTGGTGTATAAAATAAGTGAAAATGATTATTGAATGAATACATGATGAAACCGGTTTCATACATGGTGAAATTGTGTGCATGGAGTAAGTGAAAATGATTATTGAATAAGTGCATGATGAAACCGGTTTCATACATGGTGAAATTGGTGCATAGAGTAAGTGAAAATGATTATGAAATAGGTGCATGAGAAAATGGGTGCATAATGAAATGGGTGCAGCATGAAATGGATGCGTGAAGGAAGTGAAACCATTTCAAAAAAGATAAGAAAAACCTATGTAATTAGCGAAAAGTGAAGCAATTTCATTATCAATAGCGTGAAATGACAAATGACTCATTAAACCATGCTAGCCGATGAAATGGGTGATTGAAGATGAAACAATTTCATCATCAAAATGAAACGGATCCATCTACCAATAACATGAAAATGACAAATGTCTCATCTAGCATTACATTAATTTATGTACTGATGAAACTGTGAAACCATTTCGTTCATAAAATGTAGTAGTAATTTTTTTATTATTATTTAAAAGGTTTCATTATGTTAAATTGATTATAGTGTTTTTTATTGTTATTGTTGATCTATTTTAATGATGGATGTAATAATTATTTATAATATTTGAACATAAAATTAATATATTATTTTACAAATGATTTTGTTTCATTAATATTACGATATACATTATATGGCTGCCATTAATAAAACCACTACCAAAGTTACCATTTTGCCCTTATAAGGATTATAAAATAATTTTTTTATTTTTTTTAATTTCCTAATGTAACCCAAACTAATCTTGACCATTGATCAAAAAAATGGATAGATGAGATTGGTTTACATGGTTTACACAAATGAGGGTGGTTTTCATTTGATCGATCGCTCCTCTATGCTATTATTACTTAATATTCATATTTCATATGGCGAAGACATAGTCTTCTTTTTTCTCTCAAATAAAAGCCTCATTGGTGCCAAGCATGAGGGAATGTTAGACGTTTGATAATTTCTCGTCCGACCAGGATAAAAGATCCCATTGAAGCGGTTGATCCCTTGCATATTGTATGTACATCTGGTTGCACAAATTGCATAATATCATAAAGAACCATCCCAGGTATTACCCATCCGCCAGGAGAGTTTATAAACAAATACAGATCTTGGGTATCATCCTCGATACTGAGATATATCATAAGACCAATAAGTTGATTCGAGACCTCGCTCACAACCTCTTGACCTAAAAAAAGTAATCTTTCTCGATAAAGTCGGTTGATTAGGGTCAAATTATATCTTTCGGAACCGTACAGGTGCCTTTTGACGCATACGGTTAAAAAAAAAAGAATCAATGTGTAGATTCCAATACTTTTTCKTTTTTCACAGCAAGTTCCTTCTAACTTATAATAAAAGGATTTTCTTCGATTTTTCACTAAACACGAGTTTGTCTTCCTTTCCTTATAACGTATAATATAAAAAAAGAATTCATTAAWCTTATCCAATTAACTTCTCATTGATGGATTGTTTCATCGAGATTCAATCCAAATCACGATGTCATTTTCTTGTTCTTAAATGGGCCTCTTTAATCTTTTTACGTTTATGCTCTACTCCGGGTAAAGATCCGCCCGATTTTGATTTGCACATATAGTACAAATGCTCCCATTACCACTTCTTTTTGTGATGCCTTCTTTTTTTTTTTGATTCACGCATTCCGTAAAATAGTTGACGGCTTCATGCATATTACTCGATTTATTAACATAACAGTTTGAAATAACTTCTACTTACAAAAAAA
>NC_037540.1:32272637-32277637 GCF_001531365.2 Cynara cardunculus var. scolymus | reverse complement strand
TGGTTCTTACTCAGGGAATATTTGGGCTTAACTTAGTATTTTTATTGAATCATCGTGGTTCTAGTATGAATCTGGGGTTTTAATCGATTCATAGGGTCTTAACAAGAGAATTCCTATCAATAATAAAGAAAACAAATAATAAACATTATATACAAAAACAAATAAAAGAAAAAGAAAGAAATAGGGAAGAGATGATTCAAGARGCCCGTAAGGATCAAGATAAAGACGAATGAGCCAACTTGATATTTTGGTATTATCGCCACAAAGAAGAACTTTCGGATTTTTTTATTCGTATCTTCAGAGCAGATTGAATCGAAAAGTAAGAAGTTTAAAACTTTGTATTACATATCTGGTCCAACCAGTATTTTGGTGTTTTTGCTTGAGCTGTACGAGATGAAAGTCTCATATACGGTTCTCGGAGGGGGGATCGCGCCTATCTCAATAAAGTCTATGATTGGTTTGAAGAGCGTCTCGAGATTCAGGCGATTGCGGATGATATAACAAGTAAATATGTTCCTCCCCATGTAAACATATTTTATTGTCTAGGGGGAATTACACTTACTTGTTTTTTAATACAAGTGGCTACAGGATTTGCTATGACCTTTTACTATCGTCCGACCGTTACTGATGCTTTTGCTTATGTTCAATACATAATGAATGTAGCTAATTTTGGTTGGTTAATCCAATCAGTTCATCGATGGTCGGCAAGTATGATGGTCCTAATGATGATCCTACATGTATTTCATGTATATCTCACCGGTGGATTTAAAAAACCTCRCGAATTAACTTGGGTTACAGGTGTGGTTCTGGGTGTATTGACTACATCTTTTGGTGTAACTGGCTATTCCTTACCTCGGGACCAAATTGGTTATTGGATAGTAAAAATTGTAACAGGTGTACCTGAAGCTATTCCTGTAATADGATCCCCTTTGGTAGAATTATTGCGTGGAAGTGCTAGTGTGGGACAATCCACTTTGACTCGTTTTTATGGTTTACACACTTTTGTATTGCCGCTTCTTACTGCCGTATTTATGTTAATGCACTTCCCAATGACACGTAAACAAGGTATTTCTAGTCCTTTATAGAGAAGATATATCATAGATATTTTTAATTCATCATTTATCACTTGGGGTAGGAACGATAGTATTTTATTGCTACAAGTATGGATTATTGAAAATAATAAGACATGTATTTGGATATTTCCCTTGAACTCCACAATATTTGATATTTTACATCAATAGTTGAAGGGAGTTTTCCGAAGAGAAAATAGATTATGGGAGTGTGTGACTTGAACTATTGATTGGTCTATGCACATATGTACCTTTATTTATCTGCCACATTTGAATTCACAACCAAATGTGTCGTTGTTCCAACCATCACGTAATATGTCAGATACGAATTATGATCAGATACGAATTATGTCATACATGAGCAGGCTCCGTAAGATCTAGTTCACTTAACTTCAGATTGAATTTAATAGTATACAAATGCATTCATTTCCTCTACATTAATGCAATCTACGATACTATCGGAGTGAAAAAAGGGTCTAAAGAAGAACAAAGACTATATTAGTAACAAGTAAATCCTTTGTGTGTGTTTATAAAAGGTCTCTAAAATTTTTGGGGATAAACACCAATCATAACATCTGAGACGACCCAGAAAGCAATTGATCATATCACGATCTATTTTATAAGCCTACTTGGATATTGAGTATTTGTTTGTAAGAACTAAATTTTTTGCACTCGATATCGAAGTTTCAACTCCAGAAAAAAGAATCCAGTCAAAATTTTTTTTCTTACATAAAAACATTCATATATCGTATATGCGGGTGTCTAGATAACATATATTTTATATGGATTCATTTGGTTCTTTTGATTCTTGCTCGAGCCGGATGATGAAAAATTATCATTCAAATAAAAACCACTCAATTTGTACAAACCGTGAAAACCACATTCAACCAATCATAATTTTTCATTTTGTTTATTTTTTTGTAATTATGAGAGGTTGATTAATCATTTTTATTGTGGGGGGTGTTAATCATGGATATTATCATCTTCATTATTTTAATTTTAGAGATATACATGAAACAGTTTCATTAAAATTGCATTAAATATTATATGAAACAATTTCATAACCATGTATGAAATAAATTCATCAAAAAAAGTATTATATGAAACAATTTCACAAGATTAAACAATTTCATGAAAAAATTTCATAAAATTAAACAATAAAATCGACGTACGAGGATGGTTTGTACGGTTTGTTAAATATATAAATACCGGTAATTTATGAGTTTATTAAGAAATAAATTTTTTAACATGCAAACGTAAACATTTTTAAAACAAACTTATAAAAACATTAAATCAAAAACATTACTAATGTAACCTCTTTCTTCAGCAGCACTTTAGATACCAAAAATGCTCACTTCGGCCTTACATCCGGGCTTCAAGTCACTCGAGATTAATAAAATTAATGTTTCGATTCTTTAAAAATAAAAATTTTTAACACGACAAAATACATCAAACATAAACATTTTATTTAAACATTATAATACAAAAAACAAGGGAAGATTGTTACAAATTTAACATTACATTAAGAAAACTATAAGGATTTCCTTTTCGGAAGACCCCTTTAAGTACTAATACAAAAATTAAAGAAAAGAATATAATATATATATATATATATATATATATATATACACACACACACGTCTACAAAGCAGGGAAGAAGATCTTTGGTATTCAAATGAAGCCAATTTCCCGGGGGCCAACGAATCAAAACCTAATTGCCCTGCAATCTCTTGAATGTTCTGGTGCACCCTCCTGGCCACACCATCAACGTTCTACGTCTATCTGGACCTTCATCATTGACTTCTATCAATTCAGAAGCTCGGGCACTAGTCGAAGTTGTGAAAACGCCAATGTCGCCCTTGAGTTCCTTAGTTGTGGAGAACCCGTTTCTTATAATCCGACAAACGTCAACAATACAGACGCTAGAATCGCCATTGACGCCTAGCGAATGTTGTTCCGTAAAACCTCAAGAGTTCGTTTTTGTTGGCTACACATCAAGGGTGTTTCTTGGGAAGTTTCTAGCTTTTGTTTTCACCAATTCCCTGTATTCTTCGAATTTGCATGTTGTGCACATTTAAAACCTTCTCGATTCGAACACATCGAATTAGTATTTGATTGAAAATCGAATTAGTATTTGATTGAAAATCGAATTACAAATTTACAATAAAACATATTATTGAAGTGTATTTGATTGACAAACATCTAAGATTTTAGTTATATGCGGCAACTAACAAAGCCACAACATCTAAGTAGAGACCAGTAGTCTAAGAGCCTGTTGATTCACTCTGATGCGTGCCCATTTGTTTCGCTTTCTGGTACCGCTCTTGGGCAGCTTTAATGGCTTCCATGGAGTTCTGTTGTGCAATTCCTCTATACTTTCCAATCTCTTCAAGAGTTTCATCTCTTTCCTCCTCATGATGACCTCCTACTTTCTGTGTATTCATTCCCTTCTGGTTCTTGTCTTCTGTGCTATCAACTGTTGGTGTTTTCTGAGCCTCCCCACCTTTACCTTGCTCCCTGCTTTGCATGGCTGCCTGCGTTTCACTGCAATCGATCTATCTCATCTCTATACGAATTGTTTATGATGATAAGTGATGGTGGATTTATAGAATAGAGGGGGTTGGGGTTTGAATGTGATGATGAAGTGGGAGAAAGCCCCGTGGATGGCAACGGGAAGAAGTGAAGAATGACTCAGCGTTTGAATTGTGGTTGGTGGTTGTGAATCGTCGCATAGTGTTGCACGTACCGCTACACGTGTGCAGAGTTATTCAAGGTTCAAGCTAAACCCCATCACGTTCTACATCATATATATCCTCCCGTTGGCCGCCGAATAAAAATGACAAGGACCAAGAATCTTACTCGATAAAAACAAAAGCAAGAAGCGAAAGTCTTACTTAGCAAGTGAGTGTAGCGAATTACTTTAGAAATAGAATGTAGTATTAGACATTTTATTTCAAAAATATCATAGTAAACTTGTTAAGACATCCAAAAATGTCTAGCAAAGTATTGCAACGTTTTTACATTGAACACATAATTGTTTGCACTACAAAAATGCAGAGTATCAGCGAGGGAAAAATCCCTCGCTGAAAGGGCAATACGTCGCTGATACTCCGTCGGTCAAATAATCGTAGGTAATGCTATCGCGACGAATCAGCGACGGATTTGCGAGGGACACTTTCAGCGACGGATCTGCGAGGGACACTTTCAGCGACGGATCAGCGAGGGATAGTTTCAGCGACGGATCTGCGAGGGAACCTTCAGCGACGGATCTACGAGGGAACCTTCAGCGACGGATCTGCGAGGGAACCTTCAGCGACAGATCTGCGACGGAACCTTCAGCGACAGATCTGCGACGGAACCTTCAGCGACGGATCTGCGAGGGAACCTTCAGCGACGGAACCTTTAGCGACGGATCTGCGACGAAACCTTCAGCCACGGATCTGCGACGGAATTTTCGAGGACTTTCAGCGACGGATTTTTCCTCGCTAATCTGTCGCTAATTTGTATAAATTTAAAAAATAAATTTTTTGAATTTGGATAATTCCTGTATTTATTTATAAAAATAAATTTCAGATCCCTCGCAGATCAGCGAGGGATCTGCGAGGGAATGTGAATTTTGTCATTTCCCTCGCTGATCTGCGAGGGATCAGCGAGGGAATCTGAATTTTGTCATTTCCCTCGCTGATCCCTCGCTGATCAGCGAGAGATCAACGAGGGGAGGGATCAGCGAGGGAATCTGATTTTTGGCCATTTCCCTCGCGGATCAGCGAGGAAATTGTCCTATTTTCTTGATTTTCTTGAATTTTATGTGTTATATTTTTATATTTAGATATCGTATGTATATATGCATGTGTTATAAGTATATATACTCGTTAGCCCGTGTTATATACATATGTTTACACGACGTTGTATGTGTTATATGTATATATA
>NC_037540.1:32257089-32271762 GCF_001531365.2 Cynara cardunculus var. scolymus | reverse complement strand
ACATATGTTTACACGACGTTGTATGTGTTATATGTATATATACCCGTCGGTCAATGTTATATACACATATATACACGATGTATATTGGTTGCTAACCACGATTGGATAGATGAATATATGTTTAAATTTATGTGTATATGTGAATGTATAGACAGTGTGTGTGTGTGTGTGTGTGTTTGTTATATGCAGATTTATATGGTTTTATTGGCCTTAACCAATTTAACTGGGCTTTGTTTGGTTTTATTGGGCTTTAATCTATTTACCGGGCTACATTGGGTTTATTGGGTCTTAATGAACTTTATTTAGTTTTGTTTGACTTTATTTGGTTTATTGGGCCTTAATGAGTTTTATTATGTTTTATTGGGCTTAATCAGCTTTATTAATTAATTTTTGTAATAATCTAATAAATAATTTATAAGTAATTAACTTAGTAGTTATAAAATTTAAAAAATGACAAAAATCACTTTCCCTCACGACGGGTATATATACTTATAACAAATGCACATTTCGCGGTTAGCAACCACAACATATATATATATATATATATATATATATTTATTTATTTATTTATTTATTTATACACACACACACACAATACATGACATGCATACATACGATATCAACACATAAAAATATGTACATATAACACATAAAAATGAGAAAATAGGAAAAATAGAAAAATCTCTCGCTGATCCCTCGCAGATCAGCGAGGGATCTGCGAGGGAATGTGAATTTTGTCATTTCCATCGCTGATCCCTCGCTGATCTGCGAGGGATTTTTCAGAAGAAATTTCCCTCGGAAATCAGCCAGGGATCAGCGAGGGAATGAGTTTTTTGGCATTTCCCTCGCTGATTTCTCGCTGATTTGCGAGGGATCAGCGAGGGAAAATTTCCCTCGCAGATCAGCGAGAGATTGAGTTTTTTGGCATTTCCCTCGCTGATCTGCGAGGAAAATTTTCAGCGAGGGATCAGCGAGGGATTCTGAATTTTGTCATTTCCCTCGCTGATCCCTCGCTGATCTGCGAGGGAATTTTTCCCTCGCTGATACTCGTCGCTGATACCTGGTTTTCTAGTAGTGTTGGTCATATAGAACTTAAGTTCTATAAAACAATCTATTTTAACGTTATATAAACCAATTTGTAGTAATAAACGGAAGCGAGTTACTTCACATTTTGCACTATTTGTTTATTCAACTTCTTTAACAAATAGTTGATCGATGGGCTTTTCAAATGACAATGTTAGAGTTATCATATGGTTTTTGAGAAGGTCGGTCCCGGTCCCATGAAACACCATAAAATCATATGGTCGGACTGGTTTGGCCATCACTACTTCTCAACACTAAATTGATCAAAATATTTGTTAATATTAGACAATAAATTATGTTCTATTAATATATGATATATGAGAAAATATAAAACATTGACATAATTACAATAACAAGAAATAAAATATACATAATCAAAAAATAAATTTAAATAAGTATAGTATTAAATAATTTAATAACATGGTACAAATTTAAAAACATGTATATTATTTGTATAAATGTAACCTTTTTAATAATATGATAATTAGTTCGTAATTAACAATTTACGAATAATTTATTTTGGTTATAATTGTATAATATTATAATTAACTTATAAAATTACATTGGGTTGAATTGGAAAAAACTAATAAATAAAAGAATATTATTGGAAATATATATACTTTACATATAAGAAATATAATTCAACTATTATATCTGGTCATTTTTCTTAAATCCTGACGTCTCATTTTTGTTCATCAATCATATAAACACACATCATCAGAAAGATAATGTGAACAAAATTTAAATAAATTTATATTAAATAAAAATCTGATATGTCTTCATATGATTGATAGACAGAGAGGATAGAGAAATTTAGTACAGATGATTTTTATTCATAACATTACGTGAAAAATCCTTAATCCCCCGACATAACAGAAACGAGTGCGTTGGGACCATCTAGAACTCGGGACCATACCAATTGATATCTAAGACCCTCTATGTTCGATTCACCACAACCATTCATTTGTAGTAGAAAATGTGAATGTAGATTTAACGGGTAAAATTCACAATTGGTTCTTCCGAATACATGAATTCTAATGTCATACCATAATAAGTTTTTGTATTTTTATATACTGAATATTGAACATTTGAATTAGAAACTTTTAAACATCATTATGTTACCTGGAAACTCAAAATTTGAACATAATGTCAACTTTTCATCTATGTAACTTAAAATTGGTATAAAACCAGTACCAACCAAAAAAATTGACGACATTCCAAAAATGTCATAAAAACTTGTTAGGACGTCCAAAAACATCATATTAACTTATTGTAATATAATTTTACGTAAGACACACGATTATTTAGTATTATAAAACAGTTTATTAAGACATTTGAACATCTTTAACGTCATATAAAACTAAATTTATTGTCGTATTGGTTTCGATCTAAAGAAAAAGACAACACTTAGAAGTTGCAACTCTGAAACAGTCTTTCTTATAATTCTTTGTTGTAAATCATAATAAAATCAAATTTCAAGATTTTAAAAATAATCAGCGGTTTCCTCTCCTTATTCGACAAACAATAGTGAATCAAAACCGTATAAAAATCGAAACTAATGAAGCCATCGAGAATATGACTACTAATCAACAATAAATCACACGCTCTAATGAACACAACCTATGAATCCTAAGTAAACAACGTGTTTCTAGAATCAATCGATCGTCTCTCCAACTTAACCGGAGAGAGCCGCATTTAGAAGCACGTTCCATGTATCTGGCAAACCAGGGAGACACCAATGGCTGCAATCGAGCCCAATGTGGTTGCCACTGTAGAAGATTGGGTGAGCATCCTTTCGATACTGAGAAAGTGTCGTGATATCAAGCAAGTAGACTGGTTTCTTGACTCGGCTCAACACCTTATTGAGCACAACCGATGCTAGCGGTGTCCCGGCGGGATATCGAAAACCGAAGAATGGTTGTGTTTCACCTTTACATGATTTTGATGGTTGATTCCAGTCCTTTCCCCTATACGGTTCAAAACAAACATCAGTTCTCGATAGTTACATAAAAGCATCTAGTGAAAGTCGAACTAATAACTCTGGGCATAGCTCAACTGGTCTGACCTTAGGTTTGTAACCAATGGTCACCTGTTTGAGTCCCTTCAGCCGTGGAAGTTTCCTTACTGTTAACTTCAGAGTCCCATAGAATTAATCGAGGTACATTAAAGTTGACCCGGACACCCACAATTAAAAAAATGACATTAGAACGTAAAATAGAGTAAACGAGCATACTCGTAATGAACGGGTGAAATGCCTTGGAAGAACACTTTGGTTTTCGAAGGATCGACAAAGCGATTGACCCATCGCGACCATGTTGTCATTCCCTTATAATATGCGACCAACCTGTTCATGTCTTTATACCGCTTCCCCCCTTCTCCGATGTAATCCCACCTGCATTCCAGTTACAAAATACATGTATTAAAGCATCATTTATATATGGAGTCCAACTGGTAAAACATTCACTACTTCAAGTCCCTTTAGGGTTGACAAGAATGGACTTACGAGAGTGGGGTATCGGGGTGACAAAATTATGCAAGGTTTTTGAGTTTTAATTTGACATAAGTGTTTTAGTAATTACCAATCTTGTCTCATTTCCCTTTTTTTTTTTTTACCATCACCTTCCTCATTTTTGTTTCACCTATTTTGGTGGGACAAAAAACTGCATTTTCCACACTCAATATTGGCATGTAGCAGTGTAAATGTTGTATCAAAAGTGGGACAACAAGTTTTTGTTCAGTAATGTCCTATCATGTCTTCCAACCCAACAAATTATATAACGATCAGAGGTGTGCCTAAACTAGCTTGAACAACCAAGTTACTAAAAAGACGTAATTTATATAACAGTCGGATGAGTTTTTATCGCATCATAGAGTTAAAAAGAATCTTACGGTTGGTCACGTCCAGTGTGAGTCCACCAATGCCACGAGTTAAAAACCAACACGTCCATTCCCTTCCATGCGTTCCCTTGACGGATCGAGTCTAGTTTTAGAACCCGGGCCCCGTTTTCGTTCACGATGTCGACTAGAGTGGTTGTACGATATATCGACAACTTTAGTCCGTAGTCCTATTAATAAACAATACAACACATCAAATATAAATTTAACGGTGATAGAAGGGTTCAAATAGCAACATCCGACTTTGAGTAATTAGATTCAATTGGCATTATTTTATGATAAAAGTCACATTTTTTTCATCTCAAAATAAGTGCACACAATTAAAATGACATAGAGTTATAGGTATTCATAATTATTACACTTTTAATTAACCAAATAACAATTTTATCCTTATTTAATTTCTCTACTTTTTACAACTTTTAAATATTTATACGTTAATTAATAATATATTTGAGAATTTAATTATCTATTTTTTAAACTTGGTATTTATTTTAAAATAAAAATAGGGACAATTATTTTAATAGTGTGTAAGCATAATTTAAGCATTAAAATAGAAAAAAAAATGGTTAATTAATGGTAAGGTAACCCGTGAGGTTTGGAAAATAAATGCCAAATAATGAGTATTTATTACTGCAGTACATCTACATCTGTTCTCGTGAGACGATCCCACTCCCACATGCAAGTCACGTGATGTCTCTTGACTTGTGCTCCAAATGGGCACAATCCATTTTCTGTTTATGTTTTTGTATTCTCATTCAAAATTAAAAATCAGGTTTTGGATTCCTAATTATTATTTTTATTTATTTAAAAATATAAAAAAAATAAGTAATAAATAGATATAAATTTTCCGAAACCTTCGACTATATATTGTTTTTCTATTATCTAAAAAGATAATTAATAAATTACGTTAAAAATACAGAGTTTATTTAATTTGATTAAATACCAGCTGTACAGTGAAATATTTAATCCGACAACATTGACGGTACAACTACACAGATAATGTGTTCTAGATCTAGAATAAAGTTAAATTATAAATTAATTAATTGCCATTAAAAATATATTTATGGCAATTAATGCAATTATTTATGAGGGTTTATAGTTGGAAAACTTTTCTAGTTCTTATATCTATTTATAGAAACTAGTTTGAAGCATAGGATTGTTAGTAGTTTTGTTTTATTAAATCTATAATTTAAAATGTCAAATTATTTTTGGTTTTGTAAAGTCCATAATGTTTTAACACATTGTATAACAAATTTTCATATAAAGATGGGTAAATTGCATGAAAAAGTAACGTTCTTCAAGTTGATTCCTATTTTAAATAATGTACTTTCAAAACTTTCATTTTGGTACCTAAAATATAAATTTTTTTAAATATTTAAGTACCTGGGTAATAAGTTGAAGCATTAACCAGTTATCATGTTGATGTGGTATTCAACTCAGTATTATTTGCTGACGTGGTTAGTGACATGGATTTTTTTCAACCGGTGACCTGGATAATTAAATATTTAAAATTTTACATTTTAGGCATCAAAATGAAAGTTTTGAAAGTGCGTTACCCAAAAATAGAAATCAAATTAAAGTATGTTACTTTTTCATGCAATTTAACCTATAAAGATCACATTTATATAAAATTAGATTTTATTTATAAAAAATTGGAAAAAGAAAAGAAAGATGATTGGGAAATTAAGCAACAAATCAAGGAGTGTATTATGATTGGTTGATGAGCAACATTTATTATGTATTTTAAATTAAATTAAATAATACCACATGCTGAATTGGTGGTAACTTTATTGGGTACAAAGGAAGACAGCTGAAAATTCCTTTTCAGACTTTTACTTATTTTTATGTAACACAAAATATATATGATGAGTGTTAGGGGTATTCATAGGTTGGGTTGATCGGGTTAAAAACATTTGAACAACTTAATCCAATGTTTGCGGTTTGGACAAAATCTTAACCCAACTCAACCCAAACCAAAGTGCAACCCAACCCGTACGGGTTGGTCGGGTTGGTCTGGTTGATATCTTTGGTATATTAAAATATTCTTCTAACCTTAAATATGTTATTTCTCTACTCATAATTTCTTTTTCATCATCAACCATTTGTTACAACTTATCCATATTTCTTACGTATATCACATTCGGTTAATTTTCTCAATTTACATATATATGTTCACAGTTACTGAACATATATATGAATGAGTTATATAGAAATGTGAATAGATTGAAAATATGTGTATATGAAAAGCATACATGATAGTGTAATTGTCTAATGTACATATTAATAGAAATTCGACAATCATATTAAATCTAAGAAATAAAAGTATATCGGGTTCATCAGGTTGGGTTGAGTTGGGTTCAAATAATAGTAACTAAATATCAACTCAATACCTACGGTTTGACAATTTTACAACTCGATTAGATATCGGGTTGCTTCGGTTTGGGTTATTTCGTGTTGGGTTGGGTTAGGTTGATCGGGTTGGTCGGGTTTTTGAGCACCCCTAGTGAGTATTATCCTTTTTTTAACTCTCTAATTAGCATAAATCTTGTTAAAAAGGGTATTTTTTGTCTTTTTTTATTTATTGACATCGTATTTCTTAATTATCTTATTTATTTAACTATCACATTTATTTTGGTAAAAAAAAATTGAACAACGAACGTGAATACACGAAATAACACAACTTTAAAAAGAAATGTGAACTTCAGTAAAAAAAATTCGGAACGACCAAAGTTTTTAGATTTAAATAACATCATGAAATTTAAACAAACATAAATATTAAACAAAGTTTGATGGAGGAGTTCAAGAGAGAGAGAGGGGAGGGGAGGACAAATAATGATAATCAAAATCTATGATTTAACATATTGTTTCACATGTGTTTGTGTTCACCTTATAAAAAAAATTGCATGTTAAACGTTTTTTTTTTTCACTTACTAA
Source organism: Cynara cardunculus var. scolymus (assembly GCF_001531365.2). Lineage (NCBI taxonomy): Eukaryota > Viridiplantae > Streptophyta > Magnoliopsida > Asterales > Asteraceae > Cynara > Cynara cardunculus. The sequence goes on along the minus strand of NC_037540.1, from coordinate 32,264,850 downwards.
AACGGAAAATACACATAAAATTGTCCATATGGTGAAATAATTACATGTGAAACTATCACATTATGAAACAAATATATGTGAAACAACATCTTAAATCCTAACATTTGATGAAAAAAAAAAACTCATGCAAAATTTATTTTTAAATCGGTTCTCACGATGTTTATAACCTTTTTGTGATTCTCATTTGAATTAACCCATATATATATATAAAGGTTGGTTATTATACAACTCTTGGCATTTGTGCAACCAATACAATCCAATCTCAACCGTCCATTTTATTTGATTAATATGTGATTTCATAGAAGTTTTGATTGTTTTATAATATAAAGTATTGATCATAATTAATGAACCATATTCATCTTCCATAAATATTCAAATCATAATAAATGAACTCTCATTATTTTCATAAATATCTCAATTTATTGGGTTGCATTGGTTGTACAAATGCAATGAATTGTATTTGAAACAAATTCTATATATATAAACATTTGATAATTAAGCAGAATTTTGAAAGTGTCGTGGCTCCAAAAAGGCAGAAGTTAGGAAATAATGTTTGTTAAAATTGTGTTTTTATTAAATAAATATTTAACCTTCAAAATACTTATTTTGGATGTATGTTTCATAATATAACATTTAAATTAAAGTACCTGTTTTTATGCACAATTTGCTCCTTAAATAAAATTATAAAAAATAAATATAAAATTTAAGAATTTAAATTTGAACCAAAAGTACCATAATCAAAGCACAAATTACAAGTAGCAACAACGTAAGATCTCGGAATCAGAAAACGACACTCACTTTTGCAACCAACATAGACAAAGGGACACAAAAGGCGTGCACCAAACTCCAGCCATGATTATTTTAAACACAATATATATAATAAATAAAATTACTTTTTAAAATTTAAATTTTAGAAAAAAAATTAAACTTCCTCGTTTTAAATATTAAATATTTGTTTATTAACAACTTAACAAAGATACTTACTCTTACAACTTATTCAATCAGCTATACATTATTATTTTACTGTTTCGTAGTGACTTAATGATATATAAAATAACTTTTTCATCTATAAGTTTGAAATGTTTTACGCTTTTGAAGTATGTGATGAGAACAAAAAGCGTAAAACATTTCAAACTTATTACAACTTCAATGTTATTACAAGTATTGTGGTTAAAACTGGTCCAAATTAAGAGCAAAAAGTGGAAGGTAGTTGGATCCATATAATTGACCACAAATTAAAATTTAAAATTAAAAATAAATAAAAAAAAGAGGGGGAAAATGAAACCAACCTGAAACACCAACTCAGTAAGAACACCGGTCTTGATTAGCGTATATCTCGCATTCGGCACCCATGAATGAATCATGCAACTCAGTGAGCTCCACATGTTGAAACTCAGTGAGTCACCCACAAACAGAATCCTCTTCCCCCTCCATTTCTGCAAGAACCCCACCCCACTAAACCTGCAACCCAATTGTCCAAAAACCTCCATCATATATAATACGGTCGAATGGGTTCGACGATGTTCCAAAACATGGGTGAGGTGGTGCGTTGTTGTTATAACACAACAACGCACCAAATGAGAAAAGGACTAAAGAAGAATACCTGGGAAGGTTGCAGCTAAAAGGCTGCCACCGGTACTTGAGATATGATTTATCGGGCCTTCCGTATTTGACGCAATCGAATTCGGGATCTAGGAAAGGACAAGTGGTAGGATTGTAAAGAGGGTAAGATGGATCGTAGACCCATTTGCCTTTGAAGAAATTGCAAGAATTGGAATTGGCCTTGGAGGAGTTGAGGAAAGAAGTGGCTTTTATCTGGTAAAAGAACAAAAACAATGACAAGTATAATAATGAGGTAAACAGAGATCCCATTTCTTGATTTTCGATCCAATCTTGTGAGTGTTGTAAGGCCGTAGTACTAACACTTATATATATATATATATGTATGTATGTATATATATATATATATATAATATGTGTGTATGTATATATATATATATAATATGTGTGTATGTATATATATATATATATATAATATGTGTGTATGTATATAGTGGTGGGAGAAGAAAAGGGTGAAAAGGATATCAAGTGTGTCATTTTTCAAGGTATAATGGGATCATAACTATAAAAGGAATTTTAAAAAGGTGAAAGAGATTCTTTAAAAATATTACACTTGCAGTAAATCAGTAAAAAAATTATTTTGAAAAATCCAATATTGATTATAATGTTAAAATATTATTTATTTTTTAAATATTTATTTTCAAAGTTTTCTATCATGGTCTCATTTGGTAATGATTTTTGAGGTGTTATCTAAATTTAGAAAATAAAAACCCTTCTCTTTTTTACTTTCTTCATTTTAAAGATAGTTTTAAAAAAATTGTTAAAAATAAAATATTAACTTAAAATCCAGATTTTTTCCAATTTTTTTATTTTAGAGACCCTATTAGAAATGCTGCTATAAATCCAATAATTCAATTTATATATAGATTTAACTAAATATTTTTTAATGCATATAAATTTGTTTCATCGCTTATTTTAATGGGTATTTGCTGTACTTAATTAATTATTAAAATACATGTTAAAGTAAATATTTTATTTGTTTGTAAATAAAATAAACCACTTTATTCAATTTGTCAGAAATGAGGGCACATGGCATGTAGCATAAGGTGTTCCTTTCAGCATGTAAGCTGGAATTTTAGTTTCTTCAAACCCAAAAATAAAATAAAAAACCATATTAAAATATTTTATTTTATTTTAATTTAAATGGTAATTGATAAAAATATATAAAAAGCTGTATAATTTACAACATTTACTAGATAGAATTTATATAATAATAAATAAATAATAATTGAAAATTGTATATTTGCAGAGAAAATGTTGCATCAAATCATTGGAGGAGACTTTGGAAGGTTTCTTGGACTAAAAAGTCCAAGGATTACAACAAGACATATGTGGTGTTTGGAAACTAAAATCTGAAAAATATATTTTTATAACTTATTTTTATAAAAACAATTTATCGACTTATTTTGGTGTGACATCGGTAATAAACAATTTTGAATGTTTGGATAAACAACTTATATTGGTGCCAAACCGGTAATAAAGAATTTTTGAAGAAGTTAAAACACTTCTGACTTATAATAAGTTGATAAATGTTTTTGTAGAAAAACATAAGTTGTTTCAAATAAGCAATCCTAAACACCCCCATAATATATAAATTATTATATTTCATTTGGTTTTTATTTAAGGTAAACATTGAGTTCAGTTACGGTAAGTTGTACAAGTTACGGTAAGTTGTACAAGTTACATAGAAGCATAAATTTATTCCCTCATAAGAAAATAAGCCTTCTTAAATCTTAAAATCTCTTTAATCTACAATGCACATTATTACATTTTCTTTTCATGTTTCCAAGATACTTTTGACATATTTCACTCATGTCTTCACCCTTTCATACCTCTATGTCTTCTCCCCATCCCCCAATATGAGATTCAAACTGATATTCATCATGAATTATTAAAAAGTTCATCATTCATCTCTCATTCAATTGTTCTAGAACTCTCGATCTCTTGATTCTTTGTTTTTGGTGTAAATCGAACACATTTATGGAGTCGTTTAAATATGTTGGATTTTAAATTGTCATGCAATATTTTTCATCGAGAGACTGTAATTGGAACCATAACTCTTATTTATTCAAATTGTATTAATATGTAAAGAACACGTGTAACTTATATCATCGTTAAATATTCTCTAATAAAACCAGTGAAACTTCAAAATCGTTAAAATTCACGGCTCCTGCCGCATTGTGCGGGTACACAACTAGTATTTTTAAAAACATGTGTCATTGTATCCTTCTGTGTAGGTCCGCTCCTGAAATATATGTTATTTATGATCACCAAATTAAACTTAGAGATAACAAATTGTAATGGAAAACAAGAGGTTTTAGGGTGAATAATAGTGCTGAATTGGGTGTCGATATTCGTATCTTGTACAGAGAAAATATGACCGGAATTGGTGCATGAAACTACGCTATTCAATTCTTGGTGTACATGTGTATATGCATTTCACTCCTTCTTAATGAGGGGGCAAATAAGTAATTTCAAGTTTAAATCTTAATCAATAGTATCAGTCATATTTATGTATAAAGTAAAATCGAGTGTACAAGATATCGAAACATGAAGCAGGACCGGTAGTTCAAGTTTTTCACTTCATAATTGATAATGAATTGTGTTGCATCGAGTGGGTAAGTGCTTGCCATATGACACTTGCCTGATCGGGTAAAAATCTTATTCAGTAATGCTTATTATCTATACTACTTTATAAACCAGATTTATCAAAAGTCTTAAAAATAATTTTTAATGCACAAAGTATTATACATTTATGCATAAAGTCTTAAAGTCTTAAAAACAACTAATAATGCATTAAGTACTACTACCAATGTACATTATTATTATTTTTTTCATGTTCCCAAGATACTTTTGACATCTTTCACTCATGTATTCATCCTCTCATACCTATATGTCTTCAACCCATTCCCCAAGGTGAGATTCAAAATAATATTCCCCATGAGTTATTAAAAGTTCTCTCATTCATCTTCTATTCAATTGCTCAAGAACTCTCGGTCTCGATCTCTTCTCTTGATTCTCTGCTCTTGGTGTAAATCGAACACATTCGTGGAGTCGTTTAAATATGTAGGATTTTAAATATATTGGATTTTAAACTGTCATACAATTTTTTTAATCGATAGACTGTAATTGGAACCATAACTCTTATTTATTCAAATTGTATTAATATGTAAAGACCAAGTGTAACTTATATCATCGTTAAATCTTCTCTAATAAAACCAATGAAACTTTAAAATCGTTAAAATTTACGGCTCCCGCCGTATTACGCGTGTACACAACTCGTAATCTTATAAAATAATTCATCAAAGTCTTAAAAACAATATTTTAAACATGAAGTACTACTTTTTAATGCATAAAATTTAAGAAATCTCTAGGACATCATACAACAAGCATAATAACAACCCATGTTTTACATATAATCATTTTATTAGTTTCCCTTTAATTGTATAACTTATTGCATACAACTTTGTAAAAATTACGTCTGAATTCCACAACTGATGAGTAGGTGATAATTTCAAATACAAAATATATAACATTGATTCTTATATATACAATATAATCATGTGATCTTTTTTCTAAGTAATCAATGGTCCAGATATCTTTTTACGATTCTCACCTTAATTTCTATTCTCACATGATCCCTCGTCTTACTTTATAACTGATAATTGTTGATTGCAACTTGTAATGTCACATACAATGACACTATCCGCATGTTGCAATCACTTTTTTTTTTGTTAACATAAGGAAACACGTATCAATTTAAAATAGATGCATCTTTATAACCCCTAATTTTCCTTTCATTATATTGGTACAGTAGGACGAACACTACAACAAAATTGGCTTTAGAACTTAGGTTTATAGTACCAAACTATAAAACGTTATATCTAAAAGCATTACAACAGGTATATAGGATGTTTTCAGGAGTTTTAACAAATTTTTAGAACGTTTTTAAAATAAAATGTTTTATTAATTATTTTATAGAACACTTTTGAGAAGTCTTCTATCTTATAGAACATTTTTTCAAATAATATCGTATAAAATAATATTGCTTTTTGATGAGTTGTTTGAAATCGGGGACTCTTAACGATTGTTTGGTATACTATATGCTGCTTCATGAATTGATATACCGATGCTATATATATATATATATATATATATATAAGTATTTACTAATTCTTTTGTCTTAAAATAAGTGTCTATATTTTTATTTTTATTTGTTTTAAAATAAGTTTTTGGTTTCAAAAACGATGAGTAAGTTATAAAATCTATCATTAATTAATGCATAACTATTTAAGAGCCGATAAAAAGATGAATTAACTAAAGATAGATGGCTTTTTTTTTTTCTTTCAAGGTTTAATGACTTGTACATAGTTGAAGAATTTACACTATTTTTTGAACATGAAATGACAAAAAAAACCCAAATGCCTCTAACGTGAGGACACATGACCCTTTTTAACGATGTCCTCAAACGAATTGTTAGACCTAAAGGACCAAATCAAAACAAAATGCAAACCATAAGAGTATAGATGTATTTTAGTGTAGTCAAGGATTGAAAATAGAATAGGTAAAACAAAGAGATGAAAAATGTAATTCACTCGTATATATGGATGATAATCATTTATTTAGACGGTATGTGTGTGCGTGCACACACACACATATATATATATAATTGTTTCTTGGTTTTTTTGTACGTGTGCATACCAGACAAATTGCTTATAAATTATTTGTATACACGTGGACATATCGTCCAGATGAATGATTAATGATTGTTTCTCAAATTTTCAATTTTTGTGGTTTTCCATTGAATCTGACCCTATACATATTGGAATATGCAATATATATATATATATATATATAGAGAGAGAGAGAGAGAGAGAGGGGAGAGAGGTTCATTTGAGAACTAGTAAGTATTTGGGAAATAAAAAAGTGCACCTAACCTTCCATACGGTCAAGATTAGTCAAACATTACGACTTTGACTGATCAAAATTTGCGATTTTAACTAGTCAAATAAAAAATAGAGGGGTAGTTTCATAACTTTTACAACTAGGCAGCAAACAAAAGCATATGTTAACGCATAGTTCATATGTGAATCACACGGGTTCATATGTGAATCAGTTAATTAGTTCACATGTAAATCACACGAGTTCATTTATGAACCAGTTAAATAATTCATATGTGAATCACACAGGTTTATATATGCACTTGTTTTCCCGTCTATTTGTAAAAGTTACGAAACTATCCCTCTATCTTTCGCATACCATGTGAGGAATTATCTAATACTTTACAGTCAAAGCTATAAATCTTGAGCAGATGAATGATTATGATCATTTCTCTACTTCTCACATACTTACCACTTCTCAAATGAACCATAATAATTGTATATTTGCCCTTATTTGTCCTAAATTCTAGACTTGCCCTAATATGATTTAAGGGTTGGGTTTCAGTGAAAAACTTAGAAGAGATCTCCACCCTTAAATGCATATATTAATTAGGATTTACGATGCATCGGATCAATCCTCATATCAAGCACGATTCATGAATGAATTTAAGATTAAAGACAATTAAGAATCCAAATTCTGTATGTATATATTATAAAAGGGAATCAAATTAATGTTGGATCATGTGAAAGGGTGTATGCATGTTAGGTTTAATTAAGATATAGTTGGCAAGAATATATACGTGATTAATTCTTTGTTATCTTCTGCTCATTATTTTATTACATTATTTCAACCAATAAATCCAAATAATCGTGGTACATAAAAAGAATATATAAAATAAAATTTTGGTACATGTTCGAAGTCATATGAGTCAACGATCCCTTCTAATTAAACTAATAAACAAATTGATATATATACATATATATATATATATATATATAGGGGTCTATTCAAGGGAGAACTGAGTTGTTTGTGGTAACTKTGAGAACCAATATTAACCACAAACCAATAGATAAACTAGGAAATTTATAAATTTGGTAATTTTAAATTAAAATCTTAATGCAAGGATATTTTTGGTATTTTAAAACTCTCATCTCTCCTCTCTTCTCTCTCCGGCCACCGTTCTCCGGCCTCCGGCCACCGTCCTCCGGTGATACCACTGTGATACCTAAAAATATTGGCTCTGTTAAACAAAAGATACAT
>NC_037540.1:32254411-32255685 GCF_001531365.2 Cynara cardunculus var. scolymus | reverse complement strand
TATATATGAAAAAGTTTAAAAAATATTATAAATAAATATATGTGAAACAATATTTTAAATTCTAACATTTGATGAAAAATAATATATGAAAAAAATATTTTAGATTTTATATATAACATTTTTATGGTTTTCATTTAATTTAGCCCCTATACACACACACATAAAAAGAGGAAGAGAGTCAGATTCGTATGAGAACAATACAAAAAAAAATGGTCGAATCACATGTGATTTTAAACTACAAACACATGTGATTCACGCAACTTTGGCTGTGACAGGAGGTTGTGGGCCAAGTGCCTCGCTCACCCTTTTGTTGACCGTTCATGTAAAATCACATGTGATTTTTCACTTGATTTGGCTGTTTTTGTATTATCTTATTTAGTTACTGGTCTCATTTGCACAACTCTCTCTCTCTCTCTCTCTCTCTCTATATATATATATATATATATATGTATGTGTGTGTGTGGGGGGGGGGGATGGTTCAATTGAGAACATCTTCGTTTTACAAAAACATGAGAACACATTTTCACTAAATCAACCACATTGATAAATCAAAGGTGTGAAAGGCTTTTATCACAACCTATGTTACGGGCCAAATCGTTCGTACACCACCAGGTTCTTCCACATGCATTATCACATATGGTTAAAATTTACTCATATTTTATTAAATAAATATGTTCTCATCTTAACATATATATATATATATATATATATATATATAGGGGAGCGATCAAATAAAAACCATTCAATTTGTAAAAACCGTAAAAACCTCATTCCACCAATCATAATTTTTCATTTTGTTCATTTTTTKGTAATTATAAGAGGTTGATTAATCATTTTTATTGTGAAAAGTGTTAATCATGGATATTATCATCTTCATTATTTTAATTTTAGAGAAATATATGAAACAGTTTCATTAAAATTTCATTAAGTAGTATATGAAACAATTTCATAACCATATATGAAACAACGTCATAAAAAAAAGTATTATATGAAACAATTTCACAAGATTAAACAATTTCATGAAAAAATTTCATAAGATTACGACGGATGAGAGTAGTTTTTCTGGTTTTTACAAATTGAAGTGGTTTTCATTTGATCGCTCCTCTATGTATGTATATGTATATGTATATGTATATGTATATGTATATGTATATGTATATGTATATGTATATGTATATGTATATGTATATGTATACGTATATATATATATATGTTGATCCTCTCTCTCAGTGATTTGATGATAATCCCTTTTATCTATCGATGTAATTTTGTTT
>NC_037540.1:32249064-32254311 GCF_001531365.2 Cynara cardunculus var. scolymus | reverse complement strand
TTGTTGTCTTGTCCTTTTGCACACAAAGGACAAACTCACACCCTTACTAAAGTTAGTACGGTACGGAGCCGATTAGTCGACTTTTTGTTCACCAACTTTAGGCAATGATGTCTGCTCAAGAATAGTGCTTTTGTACTATTCACTGTAGCAAATGACAAGCCTTCCTCTTAAGGCTTGACACGCACTCTATACCCTACCTTATTGCATTAAATGTTCATTTAATACACTGGGTATAAATAGAAGTGTTTTCTTCTCCATGCATGAGAGAATAAACGCTCGCATCTCTCTGCTAACCTATTCTTACTTCAAGCCTCTCCTTGCTTAAATAAAAGATCTTTATTTTCTAGCATTATCTTTTCTTTTATTTGCTAAAGATCTGTGTGTAATCAAAGGTTGTTTAGATAGATTTTCTTTACCTTATCTTTCCGTAAACAATCTTGTGAAATCTGTATTGATCTTCTCTATCAATATATATTTTAAATTTGAAAACTCTGTGTTTGTATTCATCCCCCCCCCCCTTCTACAAACTGTGTCTTATCTTGTAGACCCTTTCGGGACCAACAATATATGTATAAGGTTGAGTTCACGTGAGATCAAAGGTTTTTCGTGAGACTCGTAAGACCAATTTATGTTCATTGATCAACCTTTATAAGCTAATGATCTAACGGTCTAAAATTGCATGGTAACAATTTTGTAATTATTGAGAAGTCTCGTGGCATTTATGAATGTTCAGATCTGACGATTGTAAATCTAATCCAAGAGATGAGAATTGGTCTTATGGGTCTCACGAAAAACCCTTAGTCTCAAATGATCCCAAGTCTATATGTATATGTATGGATATATATATATATATATATATATATGTGTGTGTGTGTGTGTGTGTGTTTGTGTGTGTGTGTAATAATTTAAAAACCACATAATAGTTTGATAATTGTAAGAACTTTTCATAAATTATTAATGAAAAATATAAATTCATTATTTAACCATTAGAAGTGTATTCGCACAATGCAGCGAGATATATCTCGATTTTAATGTTTCGTCTTCTTTATTTTTGTCTTAGTTGATGCTATAATACGGTTTTATGTGGTTTTGAGAAAGCGATAACGTTTTTATTTTTGAATAAAATATAGACATGAAGAGATATCATACAAAAATTGAAAAAAAATATTGATATTAGTATAAACTAACAATTTAAAATTTCTCCTTTTTTGTATATTTTTTTTAATTCATTTTCTTATTTTTGGTTTAATAATATATTTTTTTATAAGGATAATAATTAAGTATTTTGTTAGAACTTAATGATTATCCTAATTATATTTTAGATTTTTTATATTTAAAATGAGATATTTATTCTCTATTTGATTGTGTTTATCTGTAGTTAGTTATATGAATTCAAACATGAAGCTTTAATAAATTGTACTTACGTTCAATTTACTTGTAATCTTGAATTTTAAGTAATATGCATCAATAAACAGTACTTCATGCATAAAAAATAATTTTTAAGAGTTTTATCAAATGCTTTATATTATAGTATAGATAAGTATTATTTACATTCATGATAATTATAATGAAATAAATGTCATTTAAATCGTGGATAATTGGCTTTTATAATTATCAAATCATAATTTATTAAAAACCAAAGTTTGACAACCAAAAATATTAAATCCTTACGAAATTTTTGTAAGTTATTTGTACAAAATTAATCAACTTAATAAGATTTATGAAATACTAAATTTCTATTTTCAAAACTTATAATATAAAAACAACGGACCCAAGTTTTATTAGACTGATGGCTTTCACCTTTATAACAAACAACGCATCTTTAATTTCAGCCACAAAAAAAAAAAATTAGTGAAACAAACAAATAAATAAAAAATAATTACACTTAGGGTGCGTTTGGTATGCATATTACATGGGACAGGACGAGACAAAAAAAATAATCCCATGTTTGGCATGCCATGGACAAAAAAAATCATGGGACAATGTGGGACTATTTTTAATTTTAATGGGACAAATCTTGATATTTCTTGTTCCACCAAAAAGATGGAACAACATGAGACTAAAGTTAAAATGATAATATTTTGGTTGATTTGTTGTCATTTTACAATCATTATATGATATAAAATAACATTAAACAACATTTAGGGGTAATATGGTCATTTTAATAGTTTTGTCCCGTCCTGTCCTAGTCGTACCAAACATAAGACAGACAATTAATCCTGTCTCGTCCCGTCCTGTCCTGTCCCGTACTGTCCCGTCCTGTCTGCGTACCAAACACTACCTTAATGTCCATTAATATGCAAACAAACAAATAAATTATAAATTACAAGAGTGGTGTCTGATTGGTTTTAGTTTGGACTATAAATATCAAAAGTGTCGGAAGGTCCTAGATTCAAATCCCCTTATCGCCACGGAGGATCAAATGCGATGACTCCAGTTAGAAAGGTAGCATCAAACCAATAGAACAAGAGTTAGCTCGAGTCCAAAGGCAATGTAAGAATAAGAAAGGGTTTAACCGTTTTGGCGGGGTGTACTAAACCCTACCCGTTTGGTCGTCCTGAGATTAGTCGGCTCGCATAACGAGTTGGATATCCAGGTTAATCAGAAAAAAAATAAAAAATTACAATCACCAACCAAATATTTAAGATGCCCTTAAATAAAAATATATTAAAGAAAGCATATGAAGAAGATTAGTAAATTTTTGTTTGATAATCACGAAAGTTGATACCAGTTTGCATGTAACTCAATTAATTTTATAGGTTTTAAAGATTACAGTCTGAATATTCTTAAAGGTTTTGAGGAGACTTGAATTAGTAGTCTATGGGGAGGACTGAGGAGTTTGAAGTCATATATTTTATTTACCAACTCGCCCTCAGGGTTTAAGATGTCGTAGTAACTACCATTTAGTCGAAGTGCTTGTTTGTTTTGGTTGATTAGCTTAATAAGGTTAATGGCTTATTCGCTCGGTTATTAAGTTGTGTTTCTTCTTTTACAATCATTCTTAAGTAATGATTGTAAATTATTGATTTGATAAGCCACAATGATATGTTGTTCATGTTTAACATTCTTATTCCAGACAGGTCTTAAGAGGACAACAAACAAACGATAATTCTCTTTACACTGGCTAACATGACGTACATACAATTTCATCGTCTTAAAAAACCCGACTTAATAAAAGTATAGAGAGACCAAAACGATTTTTGAATTGTAACATCTCAATTTTTTTGACGACGAGGCCATGTTACCAAATTACAACAGTAACACATTTAAGAGTCATAAATACTTTCCACTAACTTAGAACAAAGTAGAGGGACCCCAAGCCTCTAAATAGATATGCCCCTACGCATCGGGTTAACTTTGAGAAAGAAGTCGACCGTCATAAAGAATTAGGACGATGAACAAGAGGAGACCATGTATTTCAGGATATGCAATGACTGATATTGCTAGAACCCGTGATTCATTTGATTGGTCATCTATCACGTCTAAGAACGTCACCTTTGAATATTTATGCGTTCGTGTTTCTTGTGAATCTTTTGATTCTGAGATCCGGGTACCCGTAATTACTTGAATGTTAAGGGTTAATTTAGGAATTAGATAAAAGCATTGAGATAATTTGAAGGAGTTATGTGGGGGAAATTGTTTGTGAAGTATTATTCCATAGACAAACAAGTACAAACTCACCTTCTTTAATGGCGGGCAGGCCCCTTGCTCTTCATAATCATTGCAGACTCCTTTTTTGATTTTATTATAAACCAAAACTTAAATGCTGAATTATAAAAAAAATTAATGCATAGTCATTTAAGGGGCCGTTTATCTAAACACTTATCCAGTAAGCATTTACCGGTAAAATTCAACACAATCGCTTACTTATCGGGTAAGATTTTATTCACGAAAATTCATTGTATGCAACAATTTATCCTGGTAAGCGTTAATTATGGTAAGAGTCATCGTCCTCACTTACCGGTTAAGATTCTCGATTCTTGACTTCGCTCTTACCAGGTAAGATTTTTAGTCATTGTCATATTCATCCGGTAAAGTAAAGTGACTTGGTAAATGCTTACCCGGGTAAGTGTTTGATAAACAACACATAAATATTGTTTTAAAATATTCATTTTGGTGTAATTTGATTTGTTCCAATTATGATTATATGTTATCTTTTTTCTATTAAAAAATAAAGAGGGAGGGGTTTAAGTAAATAAAGTTGTAATCACCTCTTCAATAACATACATTTCATCAATCAATTTAACGATAGATAAGGTTACATGTTTTCCATTTTTAGGGGATTATTCATAGATATTATCATCTTCATTATTTTAATTTTAGAGAAATACATAAAACAGTTTCATTAAAATTTCATTAAGTAATATATATATGAAACAACTTCATCAAAAAAAGTACTATATGAAACAATTTCATGAAATTTTTTTATAAGATTAAACAATGAAATCGACGGATGAGAGTAGTTTTTACGGTTTTTACAAATTGAAGTGATTTTCATTTGATCGCTCCTATATATATTATACATACATTTTTTTTGAGAAGTTGTAAATATTTGAGAAGTAAAAAAGTGATCCTAACATTTTATACGTGTCAAGATCGGATTTGACTGATCAATAATTGCGACTTTGATTGCTCAAGAATTACAGTTTTGACAGGTCAAAAATTGTGGCAATGCGGAAAATAGAGGGGGGGTAGTTTCGTAACTTTTACAAATAGGCGGCAAACGAGTTCATATGTGAACCTATGTGATTCACATATAAACTATATGTTCATATGTGAATCCGTGTAATTCACATACGAACTATTTTAACTTATTCACATATGAATCTATGTGATTCACATATGAACTTGTGTGATTCACATATGAACTAATTAAGTGATTTAGATATGAACCTATTGGTTCATATATGAATTAGTTAAATAGTACACATGTGAACCAACTAACGATTTCATATATGAATATATAGTTTATATGTGAATCACATGAGTTCACGTATGAACCCTTTTGCCGACTATTTATAAAAGTTACGAAACTACCCCTCCATCTTCCGCATATACATGCGAGGAATTATCCGGTGCTTCAAGATCAAAATTGCAAATAGTGACCAAATGAAGGGGTAGGATCACTTCTTTACTTCTCAAATATTTAACACTTCTCAAATGAATATATATATATATATATATATATATATATATATCTATATAGGGGAGTGATCAAATGCAAACCACTCAATTTGTACAAACCGT
>NC_037540.1:32215124-32248833 GCF_001531365.2 Cynara cardunculus var. scolymus | reverse complement strand
TTTCACAAGATTAAACAATTTCATGAAAAAATTTCATAAGATTAAATAATGAAATCGACAGATGAAGGTGGTTTGCACGGTTTACACAAATGAGGACGGTTTTCATATGATCACTCCTATATATATATATATATATATATATATATATATATATAGATTTAGGTTTCACTAATAACTCCTCCTCACATGAGACCGTGAGAACCTTCTCATGCTCGTAGATCCCTTTTTGATTCCGATCGAACGACGCTATTAGCGCATTGGTATTGTTAAGTAGGGGTAATTTGGTCATTTAGTTTCCACATCCGGGTATTGTAGCATACCTTAACATAATAATTCTCATGTTAAGGTGTGTAAGGTATGTTAATATAAGTTAATATTCGTCGTTTTTAATGTTATGTATATTAAGGAGCTGTTTATCCAAACGTTTATCCCGTATGAGTTAGCACTCTCATTTACTTTACCAGGTAAGATTATAGTCCGTATAAATGATATCGTATGTAACAATTTACCTTGTAAACACTAATTATGTAAGAGTCGTCACCCTCATTTTTCGAGTAAGATTCTCGGTCCTTGCCGTCACTTTTCCCAGATAAGATTCTTGATCTTTGTCATGTCACCCGATATTGTAAATGATCGAGTAAGCGTATCATAAGTGACTCCTAAGATTGTATATTAAGGTATGTTAATGTTCATTGTTTTTTATGTTAAGATTCCATGTTCATGTTTGTTCAAAAAATTAAAGGCTAGTTAAGGTATTTTAAGATTTACTATTTTTATATTAAGGTATGTGAGGTGTGTTAAGATATGTCTACTTACATCATTGCCATCAATGTTCCACTTATTTACCATCCTGCCACCATGTTCTTTGGGGCGTTGGATCAAACGGCTAAAGTCATAACCGGGAGGAGGGGGTTTGTCTCATGGTTCTCACAATGAAAAAATCTCCATCTGATCCGAACACTCCCTTCCTCTCTCCCTATATATAGCTCGTTTCAAATAAGAACCGTAAATATTTTAAGTACCAATTAGCTAAATGTTTAGTTTATATTCATTATTGAATATACTAATTAATACATATACAACTACTTATATTTATTAATGAATACATAATATATATATTCATTTATGAATATACTAATTATTGATGAATATACTAATTGACACTATACATATTTTAATAAAATTTACATATTATATATTTATCAAATAAGTACTTGTGAGTAAGAGTCTTCTCCCTCACTTATCGGGTAAGATTTTGAGTCATAATTATGTCTCTTACCAGATAAGATTCTCGATAATTGTAATGCTCACCTGTTAAGATAAACACCTATCTGATAAGCTTTTAACAAACAGCCCCTAAATCCCATTAAGACGATTAAGCATAGTAGGTGTTGGGGCATCAATTTGTTGGTTTGAAGTAGGTAAGATGTATAGAAATTATGCATTCAAATACGGTGTGAGCATCTTTTGGTGTTTCTTTCTTAAAAGATTATCGTTTTAAATGTAGAGTTGACTTCAAAAGAGTACATTTTAGAAAAGAAAATTGGTCCCATCATTTTGTTATGAATAGCAGCCGCCACGAGTTTGTCGTTTCCAAGACAATGAGAGTAATCTTTGTATTTTTCTTAATCCATTTGCAATAAATAAATCAAATCAAATCAAACCATACAATACACATTTAATATGTTACATATATAATATAAATCATAAACTAGTTGACGAAGGGGAACAAAGAAATTATTACAGAAATTTGTGATTCTACTTTTAATATCATACAGTGATTAAGTAGTGTTATATAAATAATCAGATTGGTTTTTATCTGATGAGGACGAACCATGTCTGATTTTGCTTATTTTTTGATCTTGACTGGGCCTTATATGGTCCAAAAATATATCAACTTTTATCCGATTTAACGTAAATAAATCTGGTATGAAAAGGTACTGATGGTCCAGCATGGTCCGGACTAATCATGCCATGATCCAATCTAGCTCGTGAAGACCAATCCAAATGACTATCTCTAAATTTGGGAGTATAGGTAAGATTAGTTGTATCATTAAGGTTGCGTTTGGTACACTAGACAAAACATAACAAATCAGGATCACTGTTTTACGTTTGACAGGACTTTTATATGGAATAGACAGGAATAGAGTGAAACAAAGTGGAACAAGTGTGTTCCACCCCCACCCCATAGTAGAGATGGCCAAAAACCGGTCCCGGGCTGGTCCCAATCGGTCCTCACCTTTCTCATAACCAGTCCCGGTCTCGGTCCCGGTCCTATCATTCCGGTCCCGTTCGAAAATGATAGGACCGGTCAAGGTACTTCATAACCGGTTATGGGCCGCCGATCCCGATCCTGGTCCCAACCGGTCCTTGCATTAAAAAAGTAAAATATATTTTTTATTTTTTTAATGATATATATTTTTAATACATTATAAAATTTACAATTGGGTCACTCAAATACACATTAAAAATGCGTTTTAATATAATTAAAATTACGTTTTCTTATAAAAATACATTATAAGATTATTTAAAAATACATTTATTTATAAAATTATTTGAATTTTCGGGCCGGGCCGGTCCGGTCCATAGTCGGTCCCATAACCGGTCCCGGTCCCATAACCGGTCTCGGTCCCGGTCCCGATCGGTCCCGGTCCCACGAAACTACCAAAAACCTCAACCAGTCCCGGTTTTCGGTCCCGGTACCGGGCCGGTCCTTTGTCGGGCCCAGTCCCACGAAACTACCAAAAACCTCAACCGGTCCCGGTTTTCGGTCTCGGTACCGGGCCGGTCCTTTGTTGGTCCCAGTCCCGGTCCTCCGGCGGTCCCGGGCCGGGCCGGGCCGATTTGGCCATCTCTACCCCATAGAACAAACTGGAACAAGGTGGAATAAACTTATGTTTTACCTATATAGCTTCAAACTAAAACTTAAATTTCTTCTAAAACATTGCATATGCCTTCCTCTTTATATTTTATTTATTTTTAAAATTTTATTTGTTGTATTTATTGTGTTTTTTAAACTTTCACTTTACTGTCTTAAAAAATATTATTTTTATATGGTTTCTATGTTTTGATTAATTTATATAATTTATTAAATATTATTAATAATAAATAATATAGAAAATGTATAAAATAGAAATCAGAAACTACACAAACTTTTACTCTTGTGTCATTTTAATCGACTTGATGAAAACTTTCTAATGATATATTTTGTTATATAAAATATTTATTTTATTATAATTTAATAAATTAAATAATTAATCGAAATATATAAAAAACTCATTAGGGGTAAATTGATCATTTTATCTAAATACTCTTGTCCAGTTCTGTCTTACCAAATACTGAACAACTCATATGTTCTGTCATGTTCTATCATGTCTATATATGAACACTTGGTAAGTATGAACCTAGTACATACCTGTTGGTTGGTTTCTAGTGAAGGCAACATGGTATACAAACTTCTAAGAAAAGAATGAGATCAAGTTTTACAGCTATAAGTAACCTTTAAAACTAGCTTATTTTATTAACTTATTGCAAAAACTTTATCTGGTTAATACATTAGCTGATAAGCTAATCTATTACAATAACATTTCAATATTGTTCTAACACCATTGTTATAATGGCAATGTTCACTCTTTATAACTATATTTGAAGGAATGACGCGACAACTATCATTTTCAATATTGTTCTAACACCATTGTGAATAAATACTTATGGAATGAAAAAAGTTCAAACGAGAACGTTAACTATTTAAGAAAATAAGAAAAATGTTGTTAATGTACAAAATCACATGTGATTTTACATTAACGTCAAAAAATGGAAGCAAATGACTTTTGAATATCTATGATTTTGTATGTGAATATACATGTGAATCATGTATCATTTCATACGTGAATATATGTATGTGTGTGTGTGTGTGTGTGTGTATATATATATATATATATGAATCATATATGATTTTGTACATTAACGATATTTTTTTTTTATTTTCTTAAATAATTAGCGTTCTCATTTGAAACTGTACCCTTATGAAATAATTACATTACAAAATTTTTAGTCAAGGTAACATGTGAGAGAAATGCTATACCATGTGAAAATTAATAATAATATTGAAAATATGATATGTAACATAAGGTAAACTTATATAATTTAAAAAATATATATTATTTGTGTTATAATTTATTTTAATATGTTGAAATATATTAGTGGTTTGTTTTAATTATATTATGTAAGAATTGAACAATTTATCAATATGTCCTTTTCGTCAATTTACATTTCTTAACCAACTTATTACTTAGTTTTTGTCAAACGTAATTAATTAATTTATTTGCTAGTTTTCCCACATGAATAAGCTCAAACTAACCCTTAGGTTATGATCCAATTCAAGATTTTTCTTGAGAGGTATCGTGAAGGAATTGAAATGGAATATATCGATCCAGAACCAACTTTTTCAGCCAAATGCTAGTTTTTTAGCTGGCAATTAGCTAATTAGTTAATTTGCCAAACACAACGTATGAGATTGTTTGTTTTTGTTTTTCTTGTGAACGATGTTTTGTTGTAATAACTGATGAAATTAACAATTGTTCATTACGTTCTGTGACGTAAATATATATCATTTTAACGTTATGACCGAAAAAGTGTTAAATAAAATGATTATAAGTATTGTGATAAATTCTGAATGACAAAATATTATCATTTTAGATATACAAATTATTTAAAATAAAACATATTTGATAAGACAATAATACAAATTAAATGATATTACAACATTTTAGATATAAACAATTTAGTTATAATTTAGGGGCCGTTTACCTAAATGCTTACTAGGTAAGCGCTTACCATTAGGAGTCAATACCGTAATTTATTATACCAGATAAGATTATAGTACATCAAAATGGTATCGTATGCAACAATTTACCCGGTAAGCGCTTACCCGGGTAAGAGTCGTCACCCTCACTTACCAGATAATATTCTTCATCTTTATCATCGTTCTTACCGGGTAAGATGTTTGACCATTGTCATGTTCATCCGGTAAGAAAAATTACCCAACAAGCGCTTACCGGGTAAGCGTTTAGTAAACGACCCCTTAGCTTGATTTGAGAAATTTGTTACTGGTTGATTAACATTTTCATCATAAAAAATATGTTGAAGTAAAAGTTATCATTATCAATATGTGTTTCATTGGAAAGAGAATAATTTAGGAATTAAGAAAATATAATTTCAAAATACTATTTGTAGAATAAAGTGGTATAAAAATGAAAGGGTATAATGGTAAAGAAATAGTGACTTATTAGGGAAATCAAAAGCTTGGGGACTTCTTAATTAAGTCATCAACTTAACTTAACGATTAAGTCCTCGACAAACAACGACATATGACTTTAGTCATATTCAAACAGCTCCTACATCGGTTGAACCAACATGAGTCTATAACAGTCATTTAATGTGATCTATGTTTTTAATTAGCGACATTAGCATCTTAATGATTTTATTCTATAAATTTTATGTGAATAATAATAATAATAATCTACTTTACATTACTTAAAGAAATTCTGCATAACAGCGTTATACGATACAAATAACAAATTTCCTACTAACTAGTTGTCTGGCTTCTATGTAACCTTCTATTCTGAGGCTACATCTTGCCCTTGCTAGTAACCCGACTCAGTAACTTCCTGAAATGTTTCAGCTACGAAAACGTGGGTTCGATTGAAAGGTCTAGTGAATTTCTTGCAAACAACTTTAGCATAAACAACAGTTTCATCACACATCAAAATACCCATAGAAAGACTCAAGAGGAACGCAGCCTCTAGTTGGACTAACTCCATCGTGACACTAAATGATCACATACTTAAAATGAATGCAAACTTTGCTTGGACTACATTCCATCTTAAGCATAGACAACACCCGACACTTAAGATAAATTCAGACACTACTTGGACTACATTCCATCTTAAGTTCATACCAACCTCGATGATCTGTTACTCAAAGTGAATGTAAACTCTTCATGGAATACATTCTATCTTAAGCACACAGATGTACCTCTCCAGCCTTCACACACATACAAGCATCAACGTAAAACATTAGACGTGCATGATTCACATATAATCATTTTCCAAAACTGTCAAATAAACATTTCATAAAAACATCATATTAATCATTTCAAAAATCAATACTTACCATCAAACATTTCTTGCATTTAAGTAAAAATCACATAATAAATTCACCCGTTTTCTGACACTCCACACAGAGTCTTAACGACTAGAACTCCCGAACCAAACAACTCAATTCACCGGATAGAAACGGTGTTAAACCTCTTCAATTAACGCACTAATCCCATTTTAAAACCTTCTAATCAACACCCTTAAACAAAGCTACAAGCTGGACCCATAACAGAAACTGAGAAAACTCGAAAGTGCACGAAATAGTGCTTCACGCTACTTGGTGCGCGACCCAAGTCACGATGCCTTCTGTTCGATTTGCAAAATCCGTTTTTGAACCAAAACCTCAACACACTAGACACCATTCTATGATCAAACCGCCCAAATCGACATATTCCAAACCAAAAATATGATTTCTATTTACATCTAAACATTCCAACATACATTTATCCAATCTAAAACTTAGTTTGACATTCCCAAATTTGAAAATCAACATTACTCAAGAACTTGATCAAAATCCAATGTTCTTGTGTGTTGAGTAGAAGTGATTCTTATATCAAAGGAGTCGTCTCCAATTCAACATCAATAAAGTGAATTTAACTTTCTTTTTCCATTGTGAGAAGTTAGTTTCATCGTGTTTTATATGGATGTAACATGCAAATTGAGGCTTAAGTAGGTATCCAGATTACCAATAGAGCCTAGCCTTCGAGAAGGTTAAGGGTTCAAACATCACCATAAATGAAGAGGATGCGTGAGTAGTTTCCATATATAAATAAGTATCCAAAACATTGAGGCTGGAGGGATCTTTACTGCAACATAGTTACAACTATTTTGACTACAACACACGCATAATGCCATGAAATATAGTTGTTCATGTGGATACTCATCTTAATTCATACACATTATATCATCGAAGTTCGCCATAATTGAGGGGCGTAATGGAGCAACGATAAATCGCAATCACAATATCCACAACTTTTCATATAAGTAGCATTTTCAGGCTATGAGAAACATACAAATCCTTTAAGTTTCTATAAACCTTAGGATTATCTGCACCCTTAATTGTTTTTTGAAATTTTATTTTAATATTTACAAAATATGATCCAACTCTATGACCAAGTTTCTACCTTTCTATTCTATCATCTTTCTATCTGACTTCGACTTCTTCTAGCTATCATCTTTTAGGGTTCTAGATTGTCCTCCATCATGGAAACAACCTCCATAAACGACTGGGAATGTACTGATTAGAAAATATCTCTAACTTTACATTAAATTTTACTTATAAAAGAGTTTATCGAATAAAAACTTTTATCATGATCAAATAATTGTGCCCAAAACAAAATAGATTGTAAAATTTAAACACACATACACACCATAGTATTTGCATCCAATTATTAGGCCAATCGTTGGATTCATTATTGCTGCAAAACCGAGTTAGTAACATATATATCTATAGATGTTAGATTTCGGACGATGCAGATTAGCATAATTCATGATGATAATGTGTTATAAACCCAAGCTCTTGTACACTTTACATGTCTTTTCCTGTTTTCCATTATGTAAATAATTATATCTAGATGAATCATACACATAACCAGTTTTAAATCAAATATATTATGGCACCATTAAGTAAATCTCTATCATGATACAGTTATGAAGGTAATACATGGGAGTAAGCATGTTGCAAATTGATGTGTACACGCCATGATCACTCTCGTTGAAAACTAGATTAGCCAAGACACTGATGATAACCAACTAATGAAGTGTTTAGCATATAACAGGTCACTTATGAATCCAAATATGAAAACACTGATGGATGTTCCTATCGACCAAGTGGGAGACTATACTGCATAACATTTCCTAAATCTGACCATAATATGAATCCTTTTTCATTAAGGGATAGGCTAATCAAAATATGAATATAGTTCTTTCGGATAGATAATTCGAAAAATATATCTGTCTTGATGGGCAGTTGAGATTAAATCCAAGGAAACCTAGTTAGACTATAATTAGAATTTCAATCCATTCTCTCCACCTATGAATAAAGCATTTAACCTTCACAAAGTATACCATTTTATTATGTCAAACACATATTAGGGTTTGTATGCATAGAGGAAGAAACCGGTAAAACAACCAGCTAGTCTTTTTGCAACCAGATCGCATCATGTAACTACACCAACATGAGAATATCAGGATTTATCGTTTATTTATACAAGATTAACATTATGCTAATCATAATCATGCAGGTTAGGATTTTTAGGGTTTATATAAACTAAACTTACATGATACATGGTATTTTATAAGAATCTTGGAAGTGAACTTGACCGTTATTTATACAGGATTAATATTATGTTAATGATAATCATGTAGGTCAAGATTTTTACGGTTTGTATAAATTAAACTTATATGATACATGGTATTTTAAGAAACATGGAAATGAGCATCACCCCAATCAACTTTGAGGTTGGACTATCAAATAAAACAAGTTGGTATGTGTATTTAGCTAATATTAATTAAACAGGAGAGACTTACTTTCTTTACAATAACGAGAATACTCATTAGTTTTTCTCTTTATATTGAAATCTTCTCCATAATTTCACTTCTTGATTCCATCTTCATCGTTACTCTTTGAGGATTTTCTTTTCTCTACTTCATGACTATAGATACGAAAGAATTACAACACATAACGTATAAACTACGATGTATGAAGTGTAAAAAACGTCTTAATTGGTCCTTTATATATATATATATATATATATATATATAGTGGCAAATGGGGATCACTGCATAAGAACAGACCCTAACTTGATAACGACCATGATGGAGAAAGATTAACGATTCCTATGACATGTCTTGGAACATCTACGTAGGAAAATAGGAATATAAGCCTTTTATAATCTCAAAATAATATGCCAAGAAAGAAAAACGGTTTAGGGGCTTGGAGTAGGCCTATCTTTCATCCTCAAGCTAAGGCTTGGGTGTAAGACGATGTACGTAACAAGTTATATCCTTCCTAGATTCTTGGATACGACACTATTTAGTAACACGATCCAGCTTTATTTTTATAAATATCCTGGATCTTTTTTACATGTAACGTAAGGTTACACTATATTACATCTTTAATTCGCTTCTTTTCTCTTTCTTCCACCGCACACCCATGTGTCTCGATAGCTTCCATTATCAATCCCCTACCTAAAGTATTAGTCAACTACATGTTTTCGTCCATACAAAAAATACTTAAGACAAACCTCTCAAATTGATAGCATAAACGTTCGTACACCATACATCTATCCACCATGACACATACAAACAAAAAGAAACGTGTTACAAACCCTAGACTTTCTTTATTAACAAGTATCATGATTGATCGATAGATAAAAACAACGGAATTTTAACGGTTCCCATCAAATATAACTTTAAAACAACTTGTATAATATGTCCAATTAAAACCGGCCAAATGGGGGTAGCATTTAACTCTCATATCGTTATTGAAAGTAGTTGATGGTTCAAGTTCATGTTTGTCGTTTGGGTGAGTTGGTGATATGACGTTGCATGTTTTTGGTGAACATATATATGCCACCACTTGTTTGACCCTAATGTCGCTCTCGAATGGATTAAATTGAATTAGGTTATCATTCAAGTCAATAAAAAAAGACCCTCAATTATTTATTTGATTTAATTGATATGAATTAAGTTATTTAAATCATTGAAAATAAATGAACTAAAAAGATCAACGATCATGATTATATAAGCTTCGGATTTTGAGAACCGATGATATATATAAAATTGATATATAACCTTAAATGAGATTTTAATTAAATGGAGGACTATTAATTAATTTTAAAATTTAAATAAAAGCGAATATATATACCTTTTTTTGGAAGGGAAAAGAAAATATTTATACTATATTATAAAGTATTAGGGTTGAACTCTTAAAAACAATTTTTAATACATCAGATATTGTTTAATAATACATATTACTTAAAATTAAATATTACAAGTAATGATGCATGAGTACAATTTTGTAAAGCTATATGTTTGATTCACATAATTAACTGATTAACATAATCAAATATAGGATAAACATCTTATTTTCAATGTAAATATTTATAAAATATAATTAGGATACTCATTGAATCTACAAAATACTTAATTATTATCTTCATTAAAAAATATTATATTATTTAATTTAAAATAAATTATAATAAAATGTTGAACTAAAAAAATTTATACAAAAGATCGAGAATTTTTAAATTGTTATTTTGATATTAATATCTATATTCTTTTCAAGTTTTTGTGGGGTGTTCAAATTGAAAACTTATTCAAATATAAAAACATTTTGATTTTCTTAAAACCATACAAAACCGTCAAAATCAACAGAGAGAAATAAGACGAAATATCAAAACCAGATGTATCAGGCTGTATTACACGATTACGTTTCTAATATGTATATATATATATACACACATATACATACACACACACACACATATATATATATATATATATATATATATACACACACAACATGTATACAGGGAAAGGTTCATTTGAGAAGTGGTAAGTATTTGAGAAGTAAGGAAGTGATCCTAGCCTTTCATCTGGTCAATGTTTGCGGATTTAACTGTGAAGCATCGGATATTTTCTCTTATGAGTATGTGGAAGATAGATGGATAGTTTCATAATTTTTACAAGTGGACGGCAAACGGGTTTGCATGTGAACCCGTTAATTAGTTCACATGTAAAACTATCTAATTGATTCAGTGAACTAATTAACTGGTTTACAAATGAACCCATAGGTTCTTATGTGAATCAGTTAATTGGTTCATATGTGAATTAGTTAATTGATTCATATGTGAATCAATTAATTAGTTCATATGTGAATTACACGGTTTCACATATGAACTATGAGCATATAGTTCATATGTGAATCACACAGTTTCACATATGAACCTGTTTGCCGCCTATTTATAAAAGTTACGAAACTATCCCCTCTATTTTTTGCATAACCGCAAATTTTGACGGTCAAATCCGATCTTACCCATATGAAGGGTTATGATCACTTCCTTACTTGTAATAACCAAAAAAAAAAGAGAAAATGAATTGATAGTCATTAAATTTCAAGGATTTGTAGGGTAAATGCAATCAAAGTGAAAGGTTTAGACCCTAAAATTGAATGTGATTTAATGACAGGAAACCCAACGGTCATGAAACCTACGACCATTAATCTTGGCTTATCGTTTCATATTCCGTGAAACCGCCGATGACTTAGTATAAAATGGGAGTTTGTAGTTTTATGTGAAGTTTGGGGGTCAAGAAGGAGAACTATTGTGAGAAAAGGCGACGGTGAACACTGTAATGAGAGTCGACGATGTTGTACATCACATATAGTTCGACGTCAATCGGGAGACGCTAGCCTCTTCAGAGAACGGTTTGGACTACGACTTGTACAGTGAGTTACACGTGATTTATTTTTAAAATGGTTGCATGCCTTATTTATAATTATCCACAAGCTTGATTGAAGTTTCTCAAGATTTTTGATATGTTATATATGCATGAAAAGTTTGATATTTTTATAATATGTGTTTTGAGTACTTGTGTGTCAATGGGGATGTACTGCGGTATTATTTTTGTAAAAACGAGCATGCTTTGTGAGCTTGTCTAAGCCGTAAGTGCGGACATGCTGTGTGAGTTCGTCAGGTAATTCTGTGTGAGGTAGACATTTCTCATGACGCTGTTGCTTTGTGATGTAGACACACACTATAATATATTTATTTTGTGAAAAATATTATTCTCATCAAGGCATGCTAAATTTATGAAGCTTCGTGAAAATTGTTCATTGTAAAAGTTGTTGTTCGTGCATGAAAACCGTGGATTCACTGGGCCTAAGGCTCACCCAAAACTCTTTTAAAACTTTTTCACCCATGCGGCTATTTGAGTGGAAAGAAAAGTGGGATAAAGATAGATAAAGATTAGCTCCAAAGAATGATATGTGCAGATCAAGACATTGTTATATAGAGCAAAGTTATGTTCCTCAAATTTGTAATTTTAGATGATGATATAAACTGTAAGATTAGAAATTTTATTTCCGCTGCAATATAAGTGTTTGATCTTGGGATACTCATTATGATATATTGAAGTATTCAAAATTTTGGGATGTTACATTAATTCTCAAAATAACATATAGGTACACACACATATGTGTGTGTATATATATATATATATATATATATATAGCGGCGTCTTCAAATGCAACCAACTTAAAGGATACAATCAATATAACTCAATCTAGGCCCTCCATTCTCTTGATCAATGATTGAGAAAATTTTGATTTTTAATTTATTTAAAAATTAAGGAAAAGGTAATTTTGGAAAAGTTTTGTTTTATTATTTTAAATTTAAATAATTAGAACTTTATAATTATGGTTATTATCTCTAAGGCGTCCATGGTCGTGGAAGTAATCACCCCTTGATTCTGATAATAAATTGGTGATTTCCGCCTACGACGGTGTTCCGATACTTCTCGATGTCTACAGGTCTGGTTCGTTAACAGCACAATCTCACGCAATAAGTGTGATTAAAAATGTGGCTTCCGTTGAAGATGTTCTCATCTCTTTAGGTGAAGAAGTCGTGTCGGTATTTCTAAATGAAGGAAGGTAATTCTGATACATATGATGATCGTTTCACATATGAAGATGAAAAAGTGATGAATTTTTTCATATGTGTATCATTTTTCATATTGTTTCATACATGAAAAAGTGATGAACTTTTGTGTATACATCATTTTTTGTATATGGTTTCATATATGAAAAAAGTGATAGATTTTTTAAAATGGTTTATGAAATTTTATTAATGGTTATGAACTGTTTTTGTATTTAGTCGTGAATTTTTTATTCATGGTTACATATGGTAGCCGGATTATGAATGGTTATGAATAGTTCATTTATTAAGAAATTAGTAATTTTAAGAAAAATTTGAATTATTACCAAAAGTAGGAAATCGGTTACATATGTTAACTGAATAAGATATTTAATGAATTAATATTTTTTAACAAAATTTTAAATTATTCATAAAAATGTGAATTTCGTAAAAAGACCCAAATACCCTCGGTTGTAATGATTGTACCCTTAACCCTTTGTATTTGAGTATATATAGAGGAAGGATATTTTGCAAACCAACCCATTTATACAAACAGTGAAAACCGTCAATTTCATTGTTTATTTTAGTGAAAAATTTTCATGAAATTGTTTAGTATGATGAAATTGTTATAAATAATTCAATTCAAATAATTATGGATATTATCATCTTCATTCTATTAATTTTAGTAAACAAATTTCATCAAAATGAGAAATATAAGGAACAATCTAATTTTTTGCATTAAAACAAAAATGTATGAAACATTTTCATCATGAAATGAATTATTTGAAACAGTTTTATCATATTAAACAATTTCATGGAAAATTTTCACCAAAATAAACAATGAAATCGACGATTTTTATGGTTTGTACAAATAGTTTGGTTTACATTTTATACATCTCCTAAGTTAGACTAAGAGATGATAATGTGTTTGTCGCTCGCTTGCTGCAACATCAACATCAGCTAGATAAAAGCAAGAAATAAACTGATGAATTCTCTGATCAAGTAAACCACATGTCAAGGGACAAAAGTAGTTAGTCCACCATGAGCACACCAATCGAACGACGTGGCTCTTTACCCTGTAGCTTGATAAGGTGGAGGATTGGCGCTCCCCCTCCCTAAGGGGGAGCACAAAAGAACATATATGGTTAGGTTTAAGTGAGACCAAGTTGTTTCCGTGAGACTCTTTAGATCATTTTTTTACACTTGAAACTTTACAACAAAATACTACGAAGTTAAAAAATCCGAACCTTCATAGTGTTTTGCTGTAAAATTTTAAGTTTAAAAAAATGATCTCACAAAAACAAGTTGGTTTTACATAATCTATATATATATAAGTATGTATGTATAAAAGGCCCACATGCCACAGCTAGGTAAAGCAGCCTGTAGAAGAAGAATTTGATTAAGGCACGTAAAATAATTCAAATAAATAAGACCATAGATTAAGACATCATGATGGAAAAGTTTTGTTAATTGACTTTCTGATTTTCAAATGATTCTAACAAATATAACTATGACTTCCCTTCTAATCAAATTAATCATTATAAATATATGTATATGAGTTCAAACGAAAACCTTATCACTTCACAACTAATTCATGTAATTAAAATCGAGATATTTAAGGAAATGATGAAAGTTAATTTATTACGATTTAAATATTTATAATAGATGATTAAAGTTTATTAATTCTTATACATGTGTAATAAATAAAGATGTAAAATTCATACTCAAATCGATAATGAAAAATTATTTTAACTTGGCATAAAAATCTAAAATTAATATTTAAACATGTCTTGTTAATTTGAAAAACCAGTTAAAACCCAAAAAATATGTATATATCTATCGACACGGGTATTGAGTTACAAATAAATTTTGGATTTAATAATAGGGATGCAACTTATTTTAATGATTGAATATATATATATATATATATATATATATATATTGATAACTATATTTTATATTATTGGTAGGACTCGATATATATTTAAAAGTACTAAGGATTGACTATTACTTGTGGTTCATTTGTCGAACATTTATCCATCTAAGTTTTTACCAAGTCATCTTACGGATGAATTTTATAAGAACTAAAAATTTTACCTGATAAGAATGAAGACAGAGATCGAGAGTATTACCTGGTAATTAATTGAGGTCAACGACTCTTAGGTGCGTTTAGTATACTTGACAGAACATGACAAAATAGGACAGAGATCTATGTCCTATGTTTGACATGAATTTTATGTGAACAGATAGAAACAGAGTTGAATAAAGTGGAACAGGCCTGTTCCACCCTACCCCATGGAACAGGGCGGAACAAGGTGAAACAGACTTATATTTTACTAATATTTATACTATCTTATTAATCAAATTTAACAAAAGTCTTAAAATCTTAAAATACTAAATGACCAATATACCCTTTATATTACTTTATCACTTTTTCACCCTCATCTTCTCCTCACATACACCCACCCTCTCACAACCAATTTTTTTTAAATTATAATTTTAAATTTACACTTTATACTCCTATAATTAGTTAATTAATTTATTTTACGTCATTTACTTTTAAATGTTTCATTTTAAACATTTATCAAATTAACATACATAATCATATATTAATTAAAACATGTTTAAAAAATACATTTTTATTTTAACAAGTTACACCATTATAATCGTCTCGTTAATACCTTCGAAATGAGTCCAATATTGAATAGGTTTTGACTTAATTATATTATTATACATTATATATACTGTGAAAAAATATTTTTAATATTTATAATTTATACTTTTATAGTTATATATATATATATATATATATTATATTTTGGGGTTAGACTGTCTAAATTGCACTGTATAATATATTCTGAATTAATATGTTCTTGGGTTTTTTTGAAATATATATATACATGTAAGCAGTTGAAATTTCATTCTAAAACCCATCTTTTTTTGTCTTTTCATGGGTTATGGTCTGTCAAATTTGTAGTTTTCTTTATTGGTTTTGAATATTTATCTTAAAACTCAAGTTTCTTTGTTCTTTGCTCTTGGTTTAAATCGAACACATTTGTGGAGTCGTTTAAACATGTTGGATTTTAAATATATTGGATTTTAAACTGTCATACAATTTTTTTCATCGATAGTCTGTAATTGGAACCATAACTCTTATTTATTTAAATTGTATTAATATGTAAATTATATCATCGTTAAATCTTATCTTATAAAATCAGTGGAACTTCAAAACCGTTAAAATTCATGGCTTTCGCCGCATTGCACGAATACACAACTAGTAACCTCAAAATAAAACTTAATTCTCTTGTAAAACATCAAATAAGTTTTTTTTTTTTATATTTTATTCATTCTTTAAATTTTATTTATTTTATTTTATGTATCTTAAACTTTCATTTTACTGTCCTCAAAATATTATTTTTATACGGTTTCTATATTTTTATTAATTTATGTAATTTATTATATATTAATAATAAAAAATAATGTAAATAAGAGAAAAATGAAAATAGAAAACTACATAAACTTTTTATTTGGTGTCAATTTAATTATTTTGACGAAAACTTCAAATGATATATTTTGTTATATAAAAATAATTATTATATTATAATTTAATAAATAACATAAATTAATTAAAATAAACAACTTATCAGGGGTAAATTGGTCATTTTACTTGTTCTGTTATGTCCAGTTTTATCTTACCAAACGTTGAACAGTTGTTCTATCTTGTTCTGTCATGTCCTGTCTTGTCTGGACACCAAACACACTCTTACCATGGTTAATGCTTTTTCAGATGAATTGTTGCATATGATACAGTTTTAGTAGACAAAAATTTTATCTGATAAGTAAATAATAATGTTATAATATCTTATAATAGAATAGACGATAATACGATAAAATTTTAAAAATAATTATAAGCTTTATCACTTTTTGGTTGTCGTAAAGTTAAATTAATGAATGATTGGAATAATCTTTTTCTTTTTATTTATATATAAATTTTTAAGTTTGGAAAGCTATAAATCGTTTTCAACGAAGTTTGGCCACCATCACTCGAATGATGACAATATTGACTTGGGAAATCCGTTAAACCTAACGCAATATTTATCTTTTTATTTGTTTATAAATATATTAATTAATCATTTACTTTTATAATTATAATAATTGCATATGAAAAGATTAACATTTTAATTAAGATGATATAACTATAACATATATACATATATATATATATATATACATATATATTAAATTCAAATTTAAAAACAAA
Organism: Cynara cardunculus var. scolymus; assembly: GCF_001531365.2. Lineage (NCBI taxonomy): Eukaryota > Viridiplantae > Streptophyta > Magnoliopsida > Asterales > Asteraceae > Cynara > Cynara cardunculus. The sequence goes on along the minus strand of NC_037540.1, from coordinate 32,231,779 downwards.
AAAATAGTCTAAAGGTCTTTTTTTAATCTGGTAGGTCAAGCGTCAAAAACCACTATTTCATTTATTTTTGCTCTACTAAACTCAATGTAAATGCAAGGATATTGTTTATGGGTTTCGCAACGTGTTTATTATTACGATTTATGGTGCATTTTTTTCAAAATGTCGAGAATTAGTTCGGATGTATCGAAAACCATATATCAAATTGTTAGAAGGCTGATAGATGAAAGTTAGAAACTTTTCCCAAATAACTGATCCACGTTTTTCAACCAGACTGACAAAGTTGAGTATTGACACAAACAATAAGAGGACGAGCTTCCCTCGGTCAATTGAGGTTTTTATGGTTTCAGAAATGTAGTATCGTCAAATGACCGAACAACCATAGTTTCTAGAATAAAAAAAAAAGACATTTCAGTGCGCAATCGAAGATGTCTGTTGGTTTTATTGTGTCTAGGTAACTCGGTATAAAACACTCGATAAATAACCAGTATTTACAATTTCAATATATAGATTTTTTAATACCTTCGGGTTTGTGGTGTCATTACAGATAAAACTCTTTTATTTTTGTGGTACACATTTCAAATGGCATTCTCGACTTTAATAATCACTTGCAAGATTTATGATATTTGTTTCGTAACTTCTAAGTTACGATAGGAGGAACAAAAGAGAAAGAAGAAGACAGTCGGTGTCTCTATCGTCCCCAACTTGAGTCAAGGACCGTTAAGAAGAGATGGGTACTTGAGCTTGAAACTTGGGACCAGTTACAAAATGTTTGACTTTTTATCAGTAGTTATGATTTTTTGAAGTTAAACCTGTTAAAAAAGCGGTTATCTGGCCAGATGTAACGAACAATTTACCATTTTGTCATATTCACCAAACGGTTATATAAGCATTTCTTTGTGGTTTCTTAGAGCATTTTTGTCTTTTCATTTGAATAGTAATAAATATTTTAGTGGAAAATTGACCAAATTAATCTCTTAGTCATTAGCCTCCCACACTTACCAAAAACTCAATACCTTCGCAAATGCCTTATCTGCAACTTTCAGAGGGGTGTTTTAGAAAGATGAATGAAGTTTTTCATACTCCCAATGTAACGTGTCACCTCCACTAGGGGGTGTACGTGGGTTATGTTGGACGGTTTACGACATTTTTAAAACCTAATTCAATTATGGCGGTTTGAAAAAATTTCAACTCAACCCAACACATTCAAAAGTATACAACCCAAACCAACTCAACACTTGCGGGTTGAGGCGGGTTGGGTTGACGGGTTAGTAGTCACATAAATTTGATTAATGAAATACTTCATAAAACTTAAGTTTATAGTACCAGACAATAGAGCGTCCTATCTAAAAAGGTTACAATAGGTCTATAGAACGTTTTTGGGTGTTTTTTGCAACTTGTTTAGAATGATTTTTAAATAAAATGTCCAATTAGTTATTTATATAAACATTTTAATAAATGTCCAATAAACTCATCTATTTATTAAACACTTGTGTTCATATGACATTTTTTCAAGTAATGTCGTATATAATAACTAATACGATACTTTATTTTAAAAACGTTATAAACATTTGTTAAGACGCCAAAATCATCCTATAAACATATTGTAACTCTTAGACAAGATATTTTTTTGTTTCATCCTAAAGTATCATATTATAGCGTTTATACATTTTAGGCATCCTATAAAACCTAATGTTGTTGTAATGAAATGTTATAACTAAACACTTTCTTTCCACTAAAATACAAAATCCAATGACGGAGTCTTTGGATTGATAGATTCGTCAATCAAATATCTATAAATATCATTTATATTCTTCGGCATATCAATTTGTTGTTGCTGCAAAAACTGTTCTAATAATTTTCTTTTATTAATTAGATTATTTGTCATCATTTTTTGAACGTGAATCTCTTTTGGAAACCCATACATTTAACTAAATGAAATGCAAACATAATCTCAATAAAAACTATATAAAATTTTACACATTATTAATAAATATAATAAACATATATATACAAATAAAATTTTAAAAAAAAAATATTAAACAATGGGTTGGCGGGTTGGGTCAATTGCAACCCTCTCAATTAGCTGGTTGACAGTTTGGCATGCTGACAGTTTGACGGTTTGTGCGGGTTGAACTTAACTAGGTTGTTAGTGGGTAGGGTTGGACTGATATCGCAGATTGACGGTTTTTTATACACCCCTAACCTTCACAAATAGTAGTATTCATGGGGTCTACTTTATATTGCCAACCAAAACCATCCACAAGTTCTATGAAAGTGGAGACTTGAGGAGTGGCACCTCCGCAAGTCACGAAGGTGTTACTTGCGGAGGGTTATCAGACTTTTTTTCCCTTTTCCGCACCTTCACAAGTTGAAGAAGTCTTACTTGTGAAGATAATGATTTTTTAATAACTACACAAGAGAAATAACTAAGAGATAAATGTAACCGTAAAAAATGACCATTTCTGTTAATTTCCCCATTTTAGTTGAGTGGTTTATATACACAAACCAAAACACTAATCAAGCCACCATTCGAATTTTTGAAACCCAATATCTCGTGTTTCAATCGTGAGTATCCATGATAATAGAGGTAGTTTTTAGATATGTTACATAAAATATTTAAATCTAAATTTATTTGAAACACAAATTTTAATATTTTTAAATAAATAAAAAATTTATAATCTTAATTTCATTTAGAATATTAAAAAAAACTATAAGAATAAAAACAAATTAAAATCTTGTTAAAAAGATCAGGCCTTAGAGAACGATTACGAAACCAGTTACAAACTTTTCTCCAGAGAAATTCGTTACGACTTATAACTAAAACGCTATTTTTTTCGTAACCGTGAGGTTTGGACCAAATTATTCGTATACGGACAAATCCTAATATCCTATGACAAACCCTATTGTGATCATAAAAGGACTTAAATTGGGTTGTTTTATTTCGCATAATCGGATGTTAATTAAATTTCAAGTTATAGGTCTCTCGTCTCAGAAAATACAACACACCCTCATTTACATCATTGCTATTTTGATGACACGTAAATGAGGGTAGTAACTCTTATTCGGTTAACGCTTATTGGGTAAAAGACATTTACACTATGCTATTATGATGACCGAGAATTGTAACACCTTAGTTTCTTATTTGTTAAATCTCAATGTTTAAGCCTTAAATACAAAATTTTGTAAGTAATTTAAGTATTCTAAAAAGAGTCCAACAGCTGTAATATTTATTTAACTATTATATTTAAAAGGCAAGTAGCTTACAAGGCAAAACATGAGAAATCAAACATAAGGTGGTAAGTTGTTGTAAAGGCTAGAAGTGTGTTGGCAAGCTATTCGATGACTAAGCAAGTCTAGTAAACATGAGTAAGCAAGTCTAGTAAATATGACTAAGCAAGCTAGAGATAAGTTGTAAGGGCTAAAAATATGAGTTGGTAAGACTATTTGATTACAAGGCAAGTCTAAGTAACATGACAAGGAAGTATTAAGATGATGTGTCAAGATTCTCTTATCCTCAAAAATGAGATGTTAAACTCTCATAAGAGTATGATTTCGATAGTAAGAAGAACAAGTAGTTGATGTAATGAATTTACCTATAAATAAGGGTTGATGTGTGACTATTAGTTCCATACCAAAAATAAGAAATCTCTCCTTATATACATAATCAAGATTGAAGTAAAGAATAAAGGAAAAAGTTAAAGAATAATCAAGGTGAGTACCTTATCAGATTTATGAGATATATACATGCTATATAAAAAGTATGTTTGCATTATAAGATACTTTGGGATGCTATTTTATATGAAAATGTTGATACATTTATATATTCAAGATATGTATGATGACAAGTTATGACATAAGCGTTTTACACACAAAGGCATTAAAGTGTTCACATGTTATGATATAAGTATGTTTTTATACACAAGGTATGAAAGTTTTTACATGTTATAATATAAGTATGTGTTTTATATACAAGATATGAAAGTTTTTACATGTTATGTATGATCATAAATATCCAACGTACGAGAAATTACAAGAAATGACGTCTTGCAAATGAACCTTATAGGCCAGCCTTTGATGAACTGAAGGTTAGCAAACCCCAAAACAAGTATAACATATTTACATGTAATATCTCAAAAAAACATTTATGCATGACAAAAGATAAATATCATTAAAACTGTTTATTTATGAAACTATAACTACTCACTAAGGTTTTAACTTATATATCTCAAGAAAGGAGTAAAGAGGATTTACATGAAGTAGTACGGTTCTAATCAATAGATGTTGTATAATAGACTATTAAGTTACGTTTCCTCTAGTATTTGAACTTTGATGTAATTATAAGCTAAGTTACACCCGATTTAAGTTTTGGGGCGTTACAAGAATCTTACCTGATATGGTAAACATTTGTTGTAACTCTTACCCGATAAACGTCTACCCAGTTTGTGTTGGTAAACGCCCCTAAGACGATATAAAAATACCAAAACCTCACATAGCTAAAAACCAACAAAACTCCCACAACCAATATCACAAACAAAACCAAATCCGAACAAAACCATGGCGACATCTATGAAGCAAAGTGGTTTAGAAGTCTAAAACACAGACTATCAAACCTATGTATATGTAGGAACATATTCTAACATGATATCAGAGTCGTGACTCAGCACTAACACACCTTTCAAGGGGCACTGTCGAGCCTCCGTTTGAGGCATCGTGTTGGAGCCCACTTGTATATATGTCAAAACCTCTCATCTCTACAAGGGCTTTTTATAGAGAGAATTCGAAAGGTTCCCACATATCATAACAAAAGAGAGTACTTGGACACTTGAGTCGATGTTACAGACATGCGTGTACTAACGGCATCAGCCATCAGTGGTAATATACGATCAGAAGCTAAAAAGATCTTACAACTTTGGTACTAAAATCTATAAAAGCCATGTTCAAATTATTAAACTTCAAAGAACTGGAAATAACTCAAGTTCCCTTGCATTCCAAGATGAGAAATATCAAGAACTAACAATTTTGTAAACAATATTATCATTATGGCATCATATAAGAGCTTAAATCAGCTCAAAAGCAGAATTAAACTCTCCACAATCAACACTATTAACAGCTCCCTTGTCCCAAATCAGGTGATCATCGAACTTTCATTTTAACAGAAAACGCCCATATCGTTTTGGTATCAACTTAGATTGTGCAGGAGAAGGGGCCGACAGCAGACATAAATAGGAATTTATTTACAGAGGGATCAATAACAGCATCTAGAGAAGCTCCCACTCCAACTCTAATGAGTCATGAGTTGCTGCCGTTTTAGCTTTTGTGTGTTTCGAAACAGTGGGTGCAAGTGCGATAGCTTCCTCACCTTGTATGTTCGGTTCTGCATTCATGATGCCATATTGTGCAGCAAGTTGCTTGTATTCCTGCTTCCTTGCCGATGACTTCTTTTTCAAAGAAAAAGTGCTCTGAATCTTTTTCTGCAACACAAGTATTTAGTCAAGAAAAAACCGCTTGTTTTACTGCTTTATGTTTCCTCGTTTGTTTAAAATGTAAGCTTCAATACATGCACAGCAAAGAGGGAGGTATGAAATACCTTGTACGACCGTCTTATTTCTTCTTTGTGGTTGACAGGACGATAATCATTTCCTTCCACTAAAACACATGTTTCCTCAAATCCTAAATCAGATTCATGTCCAGTAGGTTCCATTGATTGCACAGTAGCGCCATTTTCCTCTTCTAAATCTGGATCGCGGTTTGCTGAACTTTCTATAAAAGTTAACAACATTAGCATCGAGTTTGTATGAAGAATTATGATGATAAAAAACTAGAGAACAATGATAAAAAACTAGAGAACAATGATCTCAATAGATGTGCTAATTTTAAAACCAAAGCAAACCCAGTCCCACGAGTAGGGGTCTTGGGAGGGTAAAATGTACGCAGATTTTACCTCTACCCCTACAGACTGTTTCCGCTAAGACCCTAGCTTGAAAAAAAAATTAAAACATATTTCCGCGAGAAATATTTGGTACTAAAAGTTAGACTGAAGTTTGAAATGAGCAGGATTTGCAGGTTCCCCATGTGAAAACCTGCACTATAACCCTCCTAGAATATCTTGTCACTTCGAAAAAAAAAAGGATCAGAGAACATATGTATAACCTTATTAACGCAAACATAACAGGAGGTGTATTGAGAGCCTATACAGCCACATAGGCCATTACTGCGGCATGGTTCGAATTTCCAAATCTAGGAGGACAAGCTCCATTATTTCCATGTAAATTGCAACATAATTATTGGGCACTTGGTTAGACTATTACATGGTTGGTATTTTGGAACTAAATTAGAATTTATTTTGTTCAGATTTGAGATATTTTGGTATGGAGTTGGTAAACCTCCAATTCAGTTTACTTATGCTAGGAGGGGTAAGCAATACGGGTATTTACGGAGTAGAATAAAAGGGGTAGAATATATAATAAGGTCATGTTTGTAATTGAACACTGTTTAGTTGGTCTGGGGGAGTTTATATGTTGTTTTCGGAGTTTCTGTTTTGTAACTTTGGGCGGGAGTCCTTGGAAATGTTTTCTGACCTCTCGAATGTCAGGAGAGTTCTAGAAGCATTCGATTAGTAACCTGTTAGTCCCATTTCATTCCAGTTTATACCAGGATTATATAGTGGTTATCCAACACTCGATTGAAATTTGTAAATATGCCAGCCGTTATGAGATGTATCTTGAATAGAATTTGGACACATAATACAACAAGAGCAGACATGTTCAGGTTATAATTCTGACAGAACACCGTTTTCTCTCGATCTCAGCAACAGCAAAAAGATGTAAACATCACTCCTATAAATCTTGGGTCACTCATGATCGTGAGTTAAGAGTAAATGTCCATTCAAACACAACTTTATGCAGCTACACATGTAAGCCTTTGTAAGATTAATATGCCTTAATCATTCTACTCGTGGGGAAATAAAATGAGAAACGATAATTTTGTGGTAATGACCATAGCTGCTTCACAAACCATAGTATGATCTTAGTGGTGGTGACCATTTTGAGAGGAGAGAGAGAGAGAGAGAGAGAGATCCAATATCAGAGACGAAACAGAAGATACAGCCTTTGTGGATAAGGGTTCTGTACCTATGTCATTGCACACACCTTTGCTTCGTGCACAGCCTGGGATCTTCACGGAAACAGCCTCTTGATCCTATCGGTTGAGGTCTGTGTACATCCTATCCCTCCCATACCCTACTCCCAAGTCAGATATAATGGGTTGGTTTGGTTCTGTAACTATGTCAATGGTGTCTAAGGGAGGTCAGAAAGCTAGTTTAACTTATCTATGAGCTTTTTATTTGACAAGCCAAAAATGGAAGTAGAAAACAAGATGCATGTAAAACATGAAAATGCTGAGTTGGATGAAAAGGTACCGACAAAAAAGTCCATCCCACCATCCATAAGAATTGTATCCCAGATCATTGAAAATTAAACTTGATGAGTGTAAATTTTATGAGAGCAGAAATTAGCCAAGCATAATCATACACAATTTTCCTTGTTAAGTCTTTGATCTCGTTTAGGAAGGGAAAAGAAAAACGTGAGCTTATGTCCAGATATTGAATACTCAATTAAAATCAGAAGATAATAACTTCACCATGTACTTTTTCATAAAAACATTTGACCAGTCTCCTTGCCTATCGGATGGCCAGGCCAAATGTAAAAAACAATCGCATATATCATATATGTCTTCCAGACAAAACAATAAAGGACAACAGGGGCAAAGACTAATAAACAGATGCAATCTCAATATTTTACTTGATGGAAAATTAGTTTCTGGAAAATTGCATAACACAGCATTTCTAATAATAGTAATAGTTAAAATCTGGGCCAACTAAGAACTTGGAAACCTCAAATATCAATGTCGTAATCCAAATACTACAAGCTTCTTTTCGTAATTAATATAAAAAATTTAATGCTTAACCTTTAGATTTTTTTCCCATCATGCAATGCCAGTACAGGTTTGCCGATGATGTGGGAATGAATCAAATTAAATTATGAAAGTATGGGCCACAACCAACTACATATTTGGAGATGAGAGGTATGAGCGAAGTAGTCAAGATCCTAAAGCGGAAATGAATCTCGTGATTCAATTTTTGTCCCCCAGTTGCACGTTGAGATGACATAACCCACAAGACAACATGACAGTGTTAATGAGGATACGTGCACTGGGGATGAACAAGACCATAAAGGGCAGGAAAATTAAAGAACCAGGATAATACTCAAGATCTTAAAAGATAGACTACGAATGTGTTTGCAATAATCGAGCAAAGTACTGGGGTGAATAACATGCTATTTGCTCAGGTACCTTTAAAGTTTGATACATAGACAACATGACAGTGTTAATGAGGATAAGTGCATTGGGGATGAACAAGACCATAAAGGGCAGGAAAATTAAAGAACCAGGATAATACTCAAGATCTTAAAAGATGGACTATGCATGTGTTTGCAATAATCAAGCAAAGTACTGGGGTGAATAACATGCTATTTGCTCAGGTACCTTTAAAGTTTGATGCATGCAGCCATGCAGACAGAGTAGATGAGATAAAAAAACCCGAATTGCCAAGTCGTTCTCTCATTATCACTTAAGTCTCGAATAAAAAGTTGAAGCATACAAAACAATAAAAATTTAAACAAAATGAATTAATGTAATGACGTTACCTGTATGGGACCAAAAGACCTCTTCACCAACAGATTGACCACACTGAGCATTAGCACTAATGTGCGAGTCTGTCTGAGAAAGAGAAACTTGCCTGCTATTTTCACACGAATCTGCAGTCAGGAGAGCAAAACAAACAATATGAAGATTGAAGATTGAAATTTCGCTTTAAAATATACTCATGGTACAATTCAATATTTGACAGGGCAAGCTTGACAATGTAAAACTGGATGCGCCATTAAGGAAGATCAAACTTACAAAGCAGAGCAGAGAAGTAACCTATTGTAGTCCCAGAAATATTGCAACAGTTGCTTTCTTAGGCTCATATTAATTGTTATATGTTCTCTTTTGGTAAACTCATTTGTCCCCCATTGTCATCATCACAAAATTTTGTGGTGTTGGCTCACAAGTCACAACATCTAGTTATCTACTTAATTGAAAACCAAGAGTCCAAAAACTACCGCCTTTTTGTCGTGAAAGGAAGGGATTGAAGGCATTCCACTCATTCTTGAAACATTTGTTACAATTTCCATGAGATTGGGAGAGCATATGTTAAAAGCTATTACTTGAAACTCCATATCCTAATCACTTACACCAGTGAAATAACAGAAAAGGATAAAAACTACCAGCTTTATTAAAAAAAAGGAAGCAGAGGTCCAAATAAGGTATACTGATGTACCTGTATGGGGCAAATGTCCATCGATAGTCTGACCACTTGGTTCATTAGAACTAGCTTGTGAACCCATCTGAGAAACCATCCCACTAATTTCACTTGTATCTGCAGTCCAAAGCAGATAGCATGAAGAATACTGAAATATGAAGATGTGCAAATTCATTTATGAAGAATTACCTGAGCGTTCTGCTCTTATGATATTGCTAGAGGAGATGCATCTCGATCTTTTCCCTCCCTTTGCACTGGACTTGGTAAATGATGTATCTACAATCATATTACGTATTCTCCCTTCCTTCTCTCCTCTTGATCCACATTCTACAACTTTGTTTGATGCTTGCATGGCCATCCGGTCACAATTTGCTTCCTCTTTATCACTAATTTCCTCCCAATTGAAAGATGCTGCAGACCAATCTTCCCAAACATCATTGCTCGAGTTTGATTTATCTTCAGAAATACCCTTGATACACACAGGATCTTTAGCATCTTCCTTGATGCTTGATATTGATTTCTTGTGTATTCCAAACTCAAGATAAGGGTTAAGTAACAAGTCAGCACTAGCAACTCTCGATAGATCCTTTGACGACGGAGGAAGCATATCCTGCATGACATCAGAACAGAACCTTTTCATACTCGCACCCACTGTCTGGACTTGATTTTCAACATATTTAGCTGTTTCCTGAGAGAAGTCATGTTAAGCTATTGGAAGGCAAAAATAAAAGTTTAATATAAGAGAATTAAGCAATTAAGTTGGAAGAGCCTAGACTGTCAAGAAAGTAAGTTATACGCATCCATGTCAGCAATAGCATTGATTGTGTTAAAGCTGCTACCAATACTCACTCTTATCCAGAAAAGGAGGACAAAAAGAAAATAGTCTCACCAGAAGGGAATGCAAATGCAAATAGCAGTTTGGAAAGAACAGATATATGATAACTAAATAAATAAAAATACTGCTACGAACTCTGCTTAACTTCTCTGCCCAGCATACCAACATGAGAAAACTTTTAGGACCTACCATATTCAGAGGTTTTAGTTTTCATTTACTTTTATCCCTTCTAGATATATACATATATACACATATATATATAAATTAAACTTGCACCCCCTCCCCCAAAGAATTTACAGTGTGATTGTACTATACAAATTTCTAGGAAACAAACTAGAATGATGGGTTCAAGTATGAATGATAGTGGGTCATACCTGACACATAGCTTCTTCAACTTCCAAGCACATAGCTTCGAACTTTTGGTATATATTACCAACCCATGCAATACCTTTAAGATCCATGGAATCCATATATATCAACTTTACCAGAATAAGGGAGAAATCTTTATGTAGCTTTGCTTGATCACTCTCCAAGATAGTACCTGGATCAACACAGATTCATTTAATTAGACTGTAGTTTCGTAGGATAAACTCACAACACTAGCAAAACATTATTGATATGCTCAAAGATAATATTCCTATCACTCTATCAGTTACAGTATAGCAATATGCAGATAGTTCAATACAAGATTTATTTAACCTCTTAGTGAAAAGCAATGCAGCAACGCAAGTTCTATGGAAAAAAGGTGGTGAAGTTGGAATATTAAATCAAACCCTCTCATTTATATGATCATTATCATGTGTGCTGTAGCTAAAAATGAAGTCATAGACCAGTAATTATTTAGCCAAATATTCCATAATCTATGCATCATCATGGACCAATCACTTGATTCCTACTCTCTTCTTCTGATAAAGCGAACAACAAAGACAACCTAGTAGTATATAAGATAGCTCGATATAACTTCGAAATTTTCAACATTTATGACGCCATGTGCCCATGCTATCCTTTCATCCACTCAATTTAGGAAGGGATATCACTAGTTATTTCTGAGGGGTAAAAAGTTCAAATAGGTTCAATCAATTTTCTTTGATATGATTTTTGGCAGCATCCATTATCTTCTTCCCACTCAACAAGTAATGCAATCAGTATAGATCTCAATCCTTGGTTCAAGAACATAGACATACGCTCAAGTAAAAAATATATAGAAGCTATAAACATGAAACTACCACTTTACTGGACACTTCTTTATCCCAAACATTATTTTTGAACTTTCTTATCTTCCATCTATGCAACAAAATATGTAAATAATACTTTTGACATTCTATCACAGTGGTGGAACTACAAAGACCTGGATGGGTGCATCAAATACAAAATTTTGAAAATCCTTTTTACAATTAAAGTAACTTTGTAGAACTATATTCACAAACAGATGTGCCAAACGAAGTTACTTTTCCTTAATATAAATTGTTTTATGCACTTGAGTACAAAAGCCTTAAATCTCAATCCCATATATGCATAAATACACATATGTCAATGATGATCTGCACAAGGTTTAAACATGAAGCTACCGAGTCACAACATACTTTCATCTTCCTTAATTACTCTTCGTTTTTTCCTAATCTCCCTTTTGTAACAAAATATAAACACAAAACATAAGAAGCATCCCAATTCCTATGATGGGTCTATTTATCAATTTATCACAGTGGTAGAATTCAAATGCCCTGTGGGTGTGGTAAAAAAACCGGAAAAATTAGAAATCAAAACCTTCTTACATAAAACTAAATTTGAAATAAGATGGAAACATATGGTAACTTTTTAATAAAGATTAAACTGAACCTACATCATCCCGTATTCCCGTAAGTCCTGTTTCCTTTATTTATTTTTTAGCATCTTCTGATTCATCAAAGCCACATAAAACTGTGGATTATAACCGGAGGCATATAATTTCTTGACATAAATATCCATAAAATAAAATTGAAGTCAAATCATGATCATCCATCATGTACAGCAATAATAGATGATCGTCAGGCCACATAGCTTGTTAACAATAAATAATAGTATAGGAACCAACAATTCATCCATATAAGAAACCTCGAACTGGACAACAGATATATACATGTCGATGATCACAAATCAAAATACTGTGAGCATATTGAAAATTATGAAACAAAAGCACTTACGTTTTGCAGATGACGAAGAGAAGCCCTAAAAAAATATGTCTTTTTAAGAAGAAAACCCTAATAGATGATGATGATGATGATGCACAACGACCATAAAGATTGGAAGGAGGGTTTAGGGAAAGAGTTTGAGTAAGGGAATCAGAAACGTAGATACGGAGTTAACCTGGGTTTGGGTTTGGGTTTATACACGTGTTGCCATTACTTTCGATGTTGATTAATATCATTATATAAATTAAATAATTAAAATGTAATTAATACAGAGTAGAAGAATATTCGTATAATATAACGAGATAAATCTTTATTTTAATGTTTAGTTTTTATTTTGTCTCTATTAATATAATACGATTTTATATGATTTTAAGAAAGTGATAATGTTTTTATTCTTAAATTAAATATAAATTTAAAGATAACATAAAATTTTGAAAAAAAATAAATCGATATTAATATCAAATTAACTATTTAATAATTTTCGTTTTTTTGGTGTAACTTATTTAATTTAATTTTTTATTATAAGTTAATTTAGATTTAATAACAAAGTAATTTTTTTTTGATTTAATAATATAATTTTTTATAAAAATAATAATTAAACATTTAGAATCAATGATTATCTTAATTATATTTAAGATTTTCTATATTTAAAATAAATGTTTATCCTGTATTTGATTATGCAAAATTACTTGTAATCTTGTAATAATTAGAGCGAAACACATATCATTTATACTTAAAAGTAATCTTGTAATCTCAATCCCATATATGCAAAATTACTTGTAATCTTGTAATAATCTTGTAATAATTAGAGCGAAACACATATCATTTATACTTAAAACACTACTTTTAAGTATAAATGATTAAAATAGAAATGAATTGTAAACCATATGGACGAAAAAAAATCAATAAATTTTAAACCAGAAAATGTAATGAATTATAAACCACGGGATGAGAACTGTACGAAAATAGATATTTCCAACAAATCACGGGGACTAGAAACGTAATTTACTCTATATTAGATATATGAAACTGAATATTTTACCGGTAAATATCAAATAATCATGTATAAAGTGTGTCTCTTCAAACATTAAAAATTAGTTGTTGCGACTTGAAATCATAATAATTAGAGCGAAACACATATTATCAAGTCTATTGTATCATGTACATGTACGTCAAATCATATCTATATCTATCCATATATAACAGTTGTCTACTCGTTTAATATTGTGACATATAATACTTTATTGTAAATCGAGAATTAAAAATAAAAAAAATCAGATATCTTTTTGTTAAAAAGGTAAAATCTAGAATTTATATTTGAATAAAATTAATATTACATGTGGTGGTTAAACATGTTTTGCTATTTCAAGATCCCGTTAAATAAATAAAAGATAAAATATTGGTGTCAAATTAAAATTTATAAAATTATCGTTTCATATATCTTCTTTGATACAAAACCATATTATGGTTTGAATATTTTCATATTTAAAAATAAAGATGCGCTAGTAAGGCTTAATGAATCATATATTTGAACATATTTATCAATTGATTGTTAGTTACTTATGGATTTAAAGAGATTAAAAGTTTGTATATATGACATAATTACGGCTTTGCAAGATGTTTTTTAACCATGGATGTCCATGTCACTTTGTACGTCACTCGACTAATCTTATGGTTCTGAAGATAACAGTCAGAAAAATCTGCAATAGGCCTAAAGAGACTCGAACTAGTAACTTATGAATAAGAGCTCCTAGGCATAACTTTTATTTGACAGTTGGTTTGATGTTGGTAATGAGAACAATAGCAGTTGTTTCATAATCAGTTGCAATGACATCTCCAAAATAATAGGTTTATCATGTTAGGATTGTTTGATTTTTTTTCCCATTAAGGGTGTGTTTGTTTACATCTTAATAATGTCACCAAGAGGTAAATGTCTGATTCACTTAGATGCACTATTGTTTGGCAACATTCTTTTAAAGCCTTTGAATGGTTAAATCCCTCTGATTTATTCTATAACCTACGACAAGCACATAAGTTTCATATGCCAACATTTCTGTCGTCGTCTTTCTCCTTTCTTTCTCACATTTGCATCACTCTTGACTCCTTATCACTGCTTGCATCCGACTCTTGCTTGAAAGTGTAAAATCCTTACCTCTACATTGTCTTTTTTTTTTAATGTGTAACACCCGAGATTTTATGATGTAATTAATTAGATTTTAATCAAGTCTTAATCAAGGTTACATTCGTTATTTAGGTTCGTATGTCTAGTTTCTATATTGGTGGTTAAGCCTTGTGAATTAGACCTTAAAACGGCCTTTAAATGAGGCATTTCAGGCCTCTGTATGGGTCATCCAACCCTTATGCGACAACCCTTGCATTGCATGGCCAGGTTCGCATCTTGTGTACCATAAGTGGGGAGTTTTGGGTTCTACGACCCTTGTGACTGCAACCTTTGCACCGCAAGGCCACATTCATGTTTATGGTACCGTTAGTCTACTCAGAAACACGAGCGACCCTTGTGTCGTGGCCCTAGGGTTGCATTGCAAGGTCGCATAATACCTGCAGGTGTTAAAATCGGGATTTTCATATTAGACTTCATTTATTCACTCACCAACCCATTCCTCTCTACATTTACTCCCTTTTGGTTAAACCTTAAGCCCATTAAATGACATTAATCATCAAGTTTGGAGTGTTAGAGCTAAGGATTCAAGTTTAGAGTTCAAACTTCAACATGTCACCACGATTTCTAGGGTTATCTTGGTTTTTAGGTTTTCACCAAAACCAAGCAATTTCGAGTTCACTTTAGTTTGGATTAGTAGGTTGTTACTTTTTCTTTTATATCATTTGGGTAGTAAATGCTTCACACGTTCCCCACAATTGGGTGATTTATATATTTTTGGGTATGGTTTCTATATCGACTTTTGGTTTAAATTTGCTCCTATTTTAGGGGTGTTACAGTATGTGCTATTTACATTTGTTTAGATATTTTTTTTTATTTTCATCTTCGTCTGCATCTTTTTGTTGTTTTTTTTTATCTATTTACATCCTTTCCTTCTTGTCTGCACCTTTTGATAACCCGTGAAAGCCCTTTGTGTCGGCATCCCTAGTGCCTTGTAGGATCATTTTTATTAGGGGTGAACGTGGGTTAGGTTGGGCGGTTTACAACAATTTTACAACACAACCCAATTATGGCGGTTTGGAAATCTCAACCCAACCCAACTCATTCAAAAGTATAACCCAACCCAACCCTTGCGGGTTGAGGCGGGTTGGATTGGGTTGGTGGATTAGTAGTTACCTAATTTGACGAATGAAATAATTCATAAAACTTAAGTTTATAGACCATACTATAAAGCGTCATATATAAAAATGTTACAATAGGTTTATAAGACGTTTTTGAACGTTTCAACAAGTGTTTTAGAATGATCTTTAAATAAAATGTCGTATTAGTTATTTTATAGAAACATTTTGAGAAGTGTCCCGTAAACTCATCTATTTATAGGACATCTATGCTCACATGACACTTTTTCAAGTCGTGTTGTATAAAATAACTAATACGACACTTTATTTTAAAAACATCATAGAATTTGTTAAGACGTCCAAAGCCAACTTATAAACATATTGGAACTCTTTTAGATAAGACATTTTTCTAATGTAACTCTTTAGAAGCGTCATAGATTGATGGATTCGTCTATCAAATATCCATCAATATCATTCATATTTTCCAACATATCAATTTATTGTTGCTGCAAAACAAATCAATAATTTTTCTTATTAATTAGATTATTTGTTATCATTCTTTGATCGTGAATCTCTTTTGGTAACCTATACGTTTAGTTAAAATGAAACAAAATATAATATCAATAAAAATTATATAAAATTTATACATTATTAATATATATATACATAATAAACATATATATATATATATATATACTAGTGGTGTACCTGCGCGATGCAGCGTGGGTGAATCACAATTCTGAAACATTAGTTTGGCCTTGAATCATGAGTTTGTGTGATCATTTTGCAAGTCAACTAATATATAAAGTTATCGATTAATACAGTGTATTAACCATAAAACTGGATTCATCGAAGCAATAAAGTTGATTACTTGTTGGGACTAAAGTCTCGAGGAAGAGATGCTACACCTATTCAAATATAAATGTCTCTTAAAAGCAAATCTAAATGTCCCTTAAGAAACCGAAGAAATAAATATAAAGCAAGTAATATTCAACTTAAAAACCATGAGAGGCACAAGACATACAACAGGGGTCTTTGACATTCTTTGAGAATG
>NC_037540.1:32209289-32212224 GCF_001531365.2 Cynara cardunculus var. scolymus | reverse complement strand
AAAAAAAAGCGGGCACAAAATCTCAGAAAGTAAAATCATATATTGAATTAGAATGCTTTTTGCCTACTTGCTTACATCAATTCTTCTCCAAAATCACTTCTATTGGCTTAAATGAGTTACTGTTATAAACATCAGTCGCAAGATAAAGGTAAAGTCTGTGACACCACTTCACTGTTATCCAATAATGCATTGGTTAAAGTTTGGGCATAGTTGTCACAATTACTGACATTCTAAGAGTGTATGTAACACAAAGAAAACAGAGAATCTTGGGCAAAAAAAAAACTGATTTTAGGGAAGTTATAGGACTAAACCACTTGCTTTTATAAAACATTGAAGCAACAAAACCCATTCAGTTAAAATATAAAAAAAATTCATTTATGGAGTTTGTTTGTTAAAATATAAAAAACTTGAAGCACCAGGTGGTGTTTTGGGACGTCACTTCACTGTTATTATTTTTAGCTAAAGTTGCATAACTCTTTCATTTATGTTACATAAGACAAAAACGGCGAGACAAAACAGACCCTGGTGAGCTGTTGTGTTCAGTTGCTTCAACAAAATCTATACAATGCGACAAATGGCACCTATGTTAATGAGGATGGATATAAAAAAAATAAACCAAATGCTGTATGGGAAGATATAACTACATTTACAAAAACCATTGATCTAAAAAGAGTGCAAACAACACAAGAAAACCAAATGATGTATATGTTTTCATTGATACCCTTTGAAGAGCTATTCTACAACACTATTGCAAACCACCCATCAATTTTTTTGTAACTCTACATAGATAGTGGAAAATGACAATTTTGAGCAATTGRGGATGTCAACTTGTTTGTTTATACATAAATAGTGAAGGTCTAGTGTTTACAAAGAGGGAGGTGGATATGGTATCAAGTCACAAGTTTAAAGGGAAGAAGCTTGATTCAAAGTTGAGATTTATCTGGAATGAAAATTTATCTGATGGCCTTCATGATTATAGATGTTTTATACGTCTCCAACTTTGTTTTTTTTTTTAATTTTTAGGCTCTATATTTGGGTTATGTTGGAGCTGCCAATAACAAGAGTCTTTTGAAAAGTTTGAATGTTACTTACATCTTAACTGCTGCCAATTCACTACCTCTTGCATACCCAAATGATTTCACTTACAAAATTGTTGATAGTTAGTGAAATATTTCCTTGTATGTTCAAATCTGTCCATCATACAACTATTTGTCCCTGTTGCTACCATAAAAAAAACCTCTGGTTTGAACTATCTATCCCTGTACACTCTCATCTTACTGTTTCATGATTCATCTTTTCAATATATATGGTAAAGGGTTATAATATAGTTTACTCTAAGGATATGTTTATCCTTGCTTGCTTTATGTGTTTTGTAATACCTTACTTTTTTGTATTTCTCAATGACCCTACTCGTTATTTTTTTCTCCTTTTTATTTTTCTTGTTCTATGTTACACCATGTGCTAGTCCTTGTTTCTTATGCGCACTCTTGCATTTTAGATATTTCATTAAACTAGGTACTAATCAAATGTTGTATTAACTTACTCTATAACTTGATAAATACAAGAAATATGAGTCATTCACCTTGACAGTCTTTGGATCGGCCCAAGGCTGCTTCTTTTGCACTTGAGCAAATAGATCACCAACAGAAATGGAAACAGAAATGAACCAATCCTGCTCAAATCACCAGTTTTATTCTTACTTTTTCTGTTTGTGGCCAGATGTGTGCGTGTGTATATAAGATGATATGGAAACAGAAATGAAATCATCCGATATTGAAAACTYAGTTGCAAATAAGATGAAATGAAAACAGACCCAGAAATGAAATCCAAAAAGGAAATCAAAAACGAAATGAGGATGGCAGTTGTTTATAACCAAACTTCACAAATAACTTGAACATGATCAACAAAACTACCAATTACGACAAATAAATGTAAAAGAGGATTCTTACCCTTAAGTTGTAACTAACCTTGGCTTCATCAATCGTTAAACCAAAAAGAAGAAAGAAGGTTAAAATCACAAATTAGAAAATAAGCTAGGGCAGAATGCAGTAATTCATTAGACTCTGCAGATCTCTGTAATATGAACTTGGTGGACAAAATACAAGTTCAACAAACCAAAAAGCTCTATGGACAAGCTCCTAATTATTGCTGCAACTAACAAGCTCTAAACAACCTAAACAAAAAAATGTAACCAAAATAAACCTCCCAACTATTACTGCAACTAACAAGCTCTAAACAACCTAAACAAAAAAATGTAACCAAAATAAACCTCCCAACTATTACTGCAACTAACAAGCTCTAAACAATCTAAACAAAAAAAAAATATGTAAACAAAATAAACGTCTTTGAAGCATTTCCTCAAACACCTTTTAAGCACAGGAGACAAAAAGAGGAAACAGAAGTGAAAAGGAATCAACACACAGAAGGAAGAAAYAACAACAAAAAGAGGAAACAAAAATAAATTACCTGGATCGGAAAGATAGTGAATCAACACAGTAGTGAATCGATGGAGAGCGAATCGATGGAGAGCGATGGAAGGAGAGTGTGAAAAAATGATTTAGTCTTGAATCTATTTTGAAGAACAACATCAGGGAGGAGGGGGTTATATGTATAGATGAGTTTGTGATACATCAAATCGGTTTTGAAGACTGTTTGAGAAGAAATCTGTTCGATCAGATCTACAAGCTGATCAAGGTGATACATCAAAACCACCATTGTTACCTATTCGAGGTATGTGAAAGAAGAAAGCTAACTCTATCTAATCTACATTTGTTTTGGCGCTTAAGATCAGATACGCAGAAAAGGGATTTTTAGAAGTCTGTAAGAAAAAGCACGCTCTGAAGCATTCCCTTAAGGATTTGGTTTTGTGGAAATCCTTGCATAAAAGACTTGTACATTGTGCAAAATAATTTGTAATTAAGAGTTTTTTGAAAAT
>NC_037540.1:32201805-32208929 GCF_001531365.2 Cynara cardunculus var. scolymus | reverse complement strand
TAAACAAAATAAAAAATTATGATTAGTTGAATGAAGTTTGTACGGTTTGTACAAATTAGGTGGTTTTTATTTGAACGTTCCCCTATATATATATATATATATATATATATATAATTTTATAAAAATTATATATTAGCGGGGGGGGGTTGACGGGTTGAGCTAGGCTTAACCCAATTTCAACCCTCCTAATTGGCGGGTGGGCGGTTTGACGGGTAGACGAGTTAGGTTTAATTGGGTTGTTAGCGGGTTGGGTTGGGAGAGTTTCGCGGGTTGACGGTTTTTTGTACACCCCTAATTTTTATGCTCTTTTTATCATCAGTTATTTCTTAAGTCTAGTTTTGGCAATTTTCTTTAGTTCAAACCTTGTCTGCATTGATGTTCATTATGAAGTATCGAATAGAATTTTTTAAAACCAAGGCAATATTATTTAGAATTCATATATTTGTTGTACCTAAGTACTGATAAATTTCTTGAATAATTAAAGACTCAGATATATCATGATATACTATTTCCAGTGTATTAACCAACGCAGCTAACCAAAAAATCTACTGGAAAAACTTATCATAAGGTTCTTTCCCTTACATTAGAACCTTTAAAAAAAACCACAACATATAAATATAAATGGAAAATTTGATTGATGGCATTGCATATTGAATGGTATTATATGCTTCAAATTAGACATTATACACAAACTATTATGTTTGAACTTACATTTCATTTCATTTGATGTTTTTAAGCCAAAACTTATGTTTGTTGGATTATGATATCACATATTGTTTACAACCAATCATTATTTTCTATTTTTATTCAGAAATTTCATTCTGAATATTCGTCAAACATTCATTTTCATTTAGCATAAGATTGGGTAAAATGGTAATTTTACGTCATTCAGGCTTTTGATTCAAAATGGTTTTCAAATGGTTATTTTCTATGTAGCATTAAATCATAAAGAGTCGATTAGTTATTATCCTCACTTAATCATTATACACTAAATGAGTTTGAAGCTACAAAGCAACCCTAAGGGGGAGTTTGGTTTACATAAAGGTTTTTTTTTGAAGGAATGACATTTGTCAAAAGAATTTGATTTTGAGGGAATTGGAATGGAATTTGACCGCATGTTTGGTTGAAATAAATTGGAATGGAATCTGTTGAATGATTTGGAATCTGTTGAATGATTTGGAATCTGCATGTTTGATCGATAGAATGTTGATTCATAATTGGAATGAATAAATGATAAATTACAAAAATTCCCCATTTAGATCGATGTTGGTCGGTGATGGTTCAGATCGCTGGTGATCGGCAGTGGTTTAGAACGACCGTGGTTCAGATGGTGGTGGTCCGTGGTGGTTCAGATCGGTGGTGGTCAGTGGTGGTTCAGATCGGTGTTTCAGAACGATGGTGGTTGATGGTGATTCAAAATGGTGGTTCAACTCGATAGTGGTCGCGATGGTTTGGATCGGTAGTAGTCGACGATGGTTCAGAAAAGTGGTTCATATCGGTGGTGATTGGTGGTGGTCGGCGAAGGTTCAGATCAGTGGTAGTCAGCAGTGGTTTAGATCGGTGGTGGTTGGTGGTGGTTGATGGAGGTTCAGATCAATGGTGGTCGGCGGTGGTTCAGAACAGTGGTAGTCGGCAGTGGTTCATAAGGAAGTCATATGGGTCAGGGTAAATCAAGTAGGGAAGATGAGGATAATTTTGTCTTTTTGAGAAAATCGGATGGAATGGAATTGAATTCCTTCTCAATTGTGATGGAATTACCATATCCATGAATGGTAGAATGTACAAAATTCAATTTTATTCCATTGGTAAACCAAACATCTGAATGAAATTTGGTCAACGGAATTGATCATTCCAATTTCTTCAGATTCGTCGGAATCCTGCGAACCCAACACCCCAAGTCTCGTATTTTATTAAACTGCCTGTAAAAATTAACCTGTTTAAATGAGTTAAGATTATGGTCGCTTCATTCATCCCAAAATAACCACAATCGAAATGACACATAATTTAAAACACGTATAATTGTACACTTTTTAGTTAACCAAATGACCTTTAATTAATTTATCTATCTTATTAACTATTATATAACATTAATTATAGGTAGATCTGGAAATTTAGTTATCTCTCTTTTGAAGTTGGACACTTATTCTGGGAAAAACAAATAAAAGTATTGATACTATTTTTTGGATGGAGGAAGTATTTGCTTTATATTCAAAATAAATAGTCTGAATAATAAAAACTACATCTTAACAATTTGTTTAAATAAGTACTAAATAAAAAGTAAGGTGATGTTTGGTTACAGGAATTTGACTTTAAAGAAATTAGAATGAAACGTTGTTAGGTTTGATCACCTGTTTGGTTGGCAGACATTGGAATGTAATATGTTAAGGAGTTGAAATCTATCTGTTCAGTTCACATAATGTAGCTTTGGAATTAGAATGAATTTTAGTTTTTTTTAGAATACTTTAATAAAATAACTATTTAATATGTAAAACAATATAGAATACGCAACCCAAATATAACCATAAGCCAAACGACGTTACTAAATCAACAGTGATCGGCAGTGGTTCAGATCGGTGGTGGTTCATGGTGGTTCATATCGGTGGTGGTTCGCGGTGGTTCAAATGGAGGTGGTCAGCGGTGGTTCAGATCTATGGTGGTTCAGATTGACGGTGGCGGCGGTGGTTCAGATCGGCGGTTGTTCAAATCGTTAGTGGTCGTCGATGTCCGGCGACGATTCAGATCGGTGGTAGTCGCTGGTGGTCGGTTCAAATCGTTGGTGGTTCGTGGTGCTTCAGGTGGCAGTGGTCGAATGTGGTTCAGATCGGCGGTGGTTCAGATAAACGATGGATTAGATCGGTGGTTGTTCAGATCGATGATGGTCGGCGGTGGTTTAGATCGACGGTGGTTCAGATCGGCTGTGGTTCAGATAGGTGGTGGTCGGTGGTGATTCAGATTGGTAGTGGTTGGCGGTGCTTCAGACAGCAGTGGTCGAGATTGGTTGTGGTTGGCGATGGTTTAGATCAGTGGTAGTCAGTTGTGGTGGTCGACAATGGTTTAGATGTCGATAGTCAGCGGTGGTTCAGATGGCGATGGTCAGCGGTGGTTCAGATGGCGGTGGTGATTCAGATCGACGGTGATTGAAGATGGTCGATAATAGTCATATTGAGTTTTATGAGATTAGAGTATATTGAGTTAAGGGCATATTTGGTATTATGAAATTAGAGAATTCTATTCCTTCAAAATACCATGTCATTGCCAAGAAATGTTAAATTCCTTTATTTGTGGAATTTGTAGGATTTTAAAGATTCCTTTCGTGAAAAAAAAAATGAACCAAACGAGAGAATAAAATTTGGTCAATGGAATTCAACATTCCAATTCTATCAGATTATTTTTGAATCTGCAAACCAAACGTCCCTTGAGTATATGATAAATGTTTAGGATGACAATTCTAAATAGAAAAGATAAAAATTCAATGACAAAAACGGATTCATGTACTAAAATCAAAATCAAATCAAACCCGAACATCAACAATCCAATCCATGTATCAAGAAGATAGTAAACCTTAAAATCATCAAATCAAACCCAAACACAGTTGACGATCCTTTTTTTCTTTTTTGAAACCATATCTTCTCACAGTATCCGAGACATAAACACCTAGGAGAACAGAGGGTCACTGCATGATTTTCAGTTAACGAGTTTAATCTTCAATGAATTTTAGTAGAAGGGACGAAGAAATGGGAGGTGGTGGTGTAGGAGGAGGTGAATGTGCCACTAGAGGTTAGAGATCGGTGTAGGGACGGTGGCATTTGCAGGCAAGGGGAAGAGCTTCGTTGGTAACTGCGACTCTGTTGGTGACCACTCTTGCCTTCCTCACTACAACACCGTATGTGACAACCACCACTAACAACCTTTCTTCAGTCTTTCTTTCTAGTTTGAAGCCCTCACCCTCTTTTCTCTTCTTGTTTCCTTTCACCACACCTCTTTCTATTGAAGAAAATATATTAAGATATGGTCTCAATTTAGACATTTTCAGAGTGATACATGAAGATGGGAAATAATGAATTGCGAAGATGAGGAAGACGATGTAAGGGATGACATGTCGCTCTGTGAAGGGGATGAGGTACCCGAGATGGGTGAGGGTGGGATGTTTTATCATCGCTGAAAATGGAGATTGTCCAGGGAGAGTTCTCGGGGGACGCAAGCGGAAATTTGTGGCTCTCTGCCGTATAATACACACACACACACACACAACATATATATATATATATATATTACACATATAATATAATAATCATATATATTTATAACTCATTAATAAAAAAATATAAATTGAACAAAATACCCCTAACTTAACGAATTTTTTTAACAGAGTTAGCACAATGGATATGATTCGTAAACAAAAATGAAACCACAAGGATCCATCCATAAGAAAAAATTCCTGAGGGACTCAATCCGTAATATTTATATATCCACAACACATGGATGAAATGCATAATTTACTTCAATTTACAATTTACGCATTTTTTTTATTAACCTGGAAATCCAACCCGCTATACGAGCCAACTAATCCCAGGGGTGACTACCTGCTTTGTAGATAGTCCAGAGTCATCGCATTTGAACCTCCGTGGCCACAAGATGATTTTTATTCCTCCTTGGATTTGAACCTGGGACCTCCCGGTACTTTTGACCTTTGAAGTCAAGCTCAAACCAATCAAACATCACCCTTGTGGTTACAATTTACACATTTGTTAGTAGCAAAGTCGTGTCTAACTAAAAGAGTGAGGGCAAAAGATATTATTGGTAATTAAATATTGGGCTGAATGACTAAAGCCTCCATGGCTCCAAGGATAGGCTTAATGAATTAAACCACAATTAGTAGCTTAACCTATTAATCTATAAACCCATTAAGCTTGTTAAGTGAAAATCATACCACATCTTAACTAGTGAACGTTTAAGACGATGGAAAAGTTTCAAATTTTTCTTGATTAAGTGAGATGTGTTTTAGATGATGTTTTATAAGTGCCCTTTTTAGAGAAGGAATGTTCCTTATGATTCATTTTAATGTGTAAGATTTTAGTATATCAAAACATATCGAATGCAACAATTTAGTGGGTAAGCGCTTACCTGGGTAAGAGTCGTCATCCTCATTTATCGGGTAAGTCACTTGAATGAGTCTAAAGTTTTATCCTCAACCTAAAAATGGGTAGTATGTAGTGACACAAGCTTGGGTGATGTTAGGGAACTTGAGAAAGTTCTTCTAACACCAACGAGAGTTGGGTTTGCACAGTGAGATTAACTCTAACTCATTGGAGAGCAAGCTAGTTGGTGTACTAAATATAATCAATCTTTCATGATGAAAACTTGTATAATGAATTGCATTATCGATTTGGTTGTTCGTGAGACATTTTTGTTGATATAACAACATGATTATGTAAAATTTCAATTATTAAGCATTGTGATTGAATTACGTTTCAAATATTACCCTCATACAAATGTAACAATTAAAATCTGGGTAATTAATATTTTTTTATTAACTTGGATATCCAACCCGCTATGCAAGCCGACCACCTGCTTTGCAGATAACCCGGATTCACCGTATTTGAACCTCCGTGGCCACAAGACGATTTTTATTTCTTTTTGGATTTGAACCTAAGACATCCTGATACTTTTAACCTTTGGAGTGAAGCTCAAACCGATCAGACACCATCCTTATGGTTGGGTAATTAATGTTTTAACATTATATGTCATTTAAACATAAATTGACATTTATATGTATAACATATACAAACATTATGTACAAAAATTAAACTATGCAGACGGGGGAAAATCTCGAATTCCCCGATCCGATGGGAATGAAATCTTATTCCTCAATGGATACCTCAATCCTGTTGTGATCTCTAAATTGTGGTAAAGTTTTACGATGAAAGGAACCCAACATAAATATTTTGAAATAAGCGAGTCAATTTTTATACAACCATTTAAAGAAAAGTTTTAATGAGTTTTTTAACCCCGAAGCAATCCGAATGTATGCAATGTACAGATTTGTCATCTACAGGAAAAAAAAGGTGTAGCTTTTACTGTTTAACTCACTCACTGTCTTTTTCAAAAACATCGATATCCCGCAAAGACTTTGTTTTTACGTGAATTACCAAACAACCTCCCAAAGAAAAACCGACATTGTTTGCATGTGATATATATATATATATATATATATATATTAAAGGATAAACCAAGATTGATGACTTGACTTCTCCTAAAGGTTAGAAACTTATTTATCTTCTTTTCATCAATCTCTTTTTCTCCATCTCCATCACTTGATTTGTTTTTCATTTCATTTTTCTCCATTTCTATCACTTGATTTGTTTTTCATTTCATAAATTGTTATTTTTCAACAATTCTATTTTCAAGTTTATTTCGAGAAGACCAATTCAGGTATGCATTCCTTTTTATTTTTGTTGGGATTTTATAATTTTGTTTTTTTTTTACTTTTCTCTTCTATAATTTTCCTAAGTTTTTTAATTGAAACGGAGAACTTGTTATTGACAACATTTTTAGAGTTTTCATGACAACAATGGTTCGATTAATGGTCTGGTGATGGAATCTTGAAAGTACTACAAACCATGATGTAGCCTCAACAAATTTCAATATGTTTTTCTAATGGTTATCTTTTTTTCAAGTATACTTTGAGAAAAACTAATGCATGTATGCATTCCTTTTGACTTTTGTTGAGATTTTAAAGTTTTTTTTTTTGTTACAATTTTTGATGTAGCATCACCAAACTTCAACATGTCCTTTTTTAATGGTTACATTTTTTTTCAGGTTTATTTCGAGACGATTAATCCAAGTATGCAATTCTTCTTAATTTTCTTAGGAATTTAGAGTTTTTTTTTAACTAATGTCTTTTACATTTTTCTTAAGTTTTTTTTTCAATAGAACCAACGGTATGTTTTTGGCAATTATTTTAAAGTTTGGTTGACAACAATCATTCCTCATGGAATCTTCAAAAACCAAGTTTAATGGAAAACCATCTTTCATATTTATCTTTTATTTTCTCATTCTTATTTTACATTAAAATGTTTTCAACATATTAATTGTTGAAACTTTTTTTTCCATATTCTACTTAT
>NC_037540.1:32200296-32201669 GCF_001531365.2 Cynara cardunculus var. scolymus | reverse complement strand
TAAATGGTTATATATGTAGTATAGATATATAACATTTTATTTTATTGTTTAATTTATATTAAAAACAACAACTCTCTCTCCCTCCATACATATAAATATAGATATATATATATATATATATATATATATATATATAATGGCTAAAAGATTTCATGTTAGTTGATTCACATATAATAATCTATAAAATATTTGACTTTTTTTTTCTTAGTAATTTTGCAAATTAATGTTCGCATTTAACTCAAAAACTCCTCTCCTTCTCTTGGTACGTTTCAACTTTGATCTTTAAATCTCTCAATCTCTGCTTTTTTTTAATTTATGTGTTCTTCATCTCCATGTAGGAGCTTCAAACTACTGGTACGCTCTCCCTTCTTCTTTTTCATCTCTCATCTATGGCAGAAAAATATACACAAGTTTATCAATATATGTAAGAAGACATTGGAACTTGGATTAAGGAGAAGTCTCCATTGAGGCTTTAGAATTTTGTGAGAATTTTGATTATTTTTGTTTTTGTTGTAGATTCACTTTTGTTTTTATGTTTTTTTTATAGTTTTTAAATTTGTAATTTTGTAAGAAAAAACACCAACAATAAAGTGACATTTTTAGGCATCACAATCCTAATTTTCTTTTTCTCGAACTTTGCTTTTTTTTTTTTATTGATGTAATTATTATCAAAACATTAAATTAATTAGACTATTCATTTTTGTTGATTACACCCAAATTTTTTTATTCGTTTGCCCCATATAACTCTATTTGTCATTTACATAACAATAATTGAACACACACACACACACATATATATATATATATATATATATATGTATTCAATATATATAGGGAAAAGTACAATAAAAACCAATGAACTTTATTGTTTGGAATGATTAAGTCCTTGAATTTTTTTTTGGAACAAATAAGTCCTTGAACTTTCCAAAATATGTTAAATAAGTCCTTGAACATTCCAAAATATGTTAAATAAGTCCTTGGACAATTTTTGGAACAAATAAGTCCTTGGACATTTCAAAAAATGTTAAATAAGTTCTTGGACAATTTTTGGAACAAATAAGTCCTTGAACATTCCAAAAAATGTTAAATAAGTCATTGGACAATTTTTGGAACAAATAAGTCCTTGAACAATCCAAAACATGTTAAATAACTTTTTGAAAAAAAATAAAGTGGTAAAATAGTAAAAAAATGGGGAAAAAAAACCAATGAACATTCATATTTTGAACGATTAAGCCCCTAAATATTTTTTGAACCAAAAAGTATTTAGATMTATAWAWTTAAACAAATATAACAAAAAAGTACTTACATTTACAAAAAAATAATTACCATTTTAACTAGTTGTACAAGTCATTAGAATGTATCCAACATGTTTT
>NC_037540.1:32185999-32199921 GCF_001531365.2 Cynara cardunculus var. scolymus | reverse complement strand
AAACTCACTTATATAAATGAAATTATGATTAATATGTATAATTTTATTTACATAATACTTGAATATAATAATAGTATATTTACTAAAATGACCAAAAACACGAGTTTCAATCATTTTTTAGTACAACATAATAAGAAAGACAAGATTAACCGAAGTTGTTCAAACAAGCATAAGGTAACTAAAAGGCATTACCGTAGCAATTGGGGTTATGGATTTTCAGTTTATTGGGGGGGGGGGGGGAGTATGGGACCCGTAGTCGGGGAGAAAATTACCCGTCTGATTGAATACGTGAAGTTGGGATCATAAAAGTTAGTTGAGAAATTGTGAAGTTGGATTTTACCGACAGTGCAACTCCCATACTTTGACAATGTATAACTCACAAACTATAAGTCGGAATAAGCTCGTATCTTGCAACCACTTTCATGAAGAGTCGAAAGTCAGTTATGACTCTAAATGACTCGAAACAGTGTGTTTTCGGAGTTGTTTGCATTGTATTCGGAATTAATTTTTTTTTTGTAAAATTCGTATAAAATATATGGATAATCAAAATAAGGTGGGTAAATTCATATATCAAAGGTAATATTGATTCTTATTAATTTAATATATAAGTGTGATCATCGACTCATTTAGCCAACTTCAATAATTTAAAAAAAAATATCGTTATCGTTCAACGCGCGATGTCAAAACACTAGTTTGTTATAATTTTTACTACATTACATATACAAAGTTCTACCTATTCATCTTATCATGTTGGTATTTATCTAAACCACCAATAAGCACTTGAAGGAAACACCAAGCATATAAAACCTTCAATAAATTTATAACGACTCGACTGAATTAGTATCATAAGAAATAAGAATTCATACATTTCATGTCAGTGTTCAAGAATCAAGATCTTTCATTAATAGAATCAGCCAAGAAAACACTTTTTTAAAACCCTAATTTCCCACTAAAATATGATATCAGGATCTAGAAGCAACCCATTTTGATTGGTTACAGTAAGACAGGTTATAACTGATCGACTCTTTTATCATTTACAATATTTTGACTGTTGGTTAACCAATTACCACTGGGTTTTTAGCACTACCCCATTAGTCAATGGTATTAAGAAAACGAACACATTAAAGTGGACCAAACGTGACTGGTTATAAATCCGTATCAAGTATGCATTTCGGACTATGGACCAATTAAGAGACCATATCCAGTTACACCATAACCATCATGATGTTTTATTACTGAGATCAAATATAACCTGCTAAGCGCACAGACGTAACCGGTTTTTGCCATCTCTGGTTCACAATCATTGTGACACAATCTTTATATTCTTGACAAAATCCAATCAAAATATATGACACAATATATTACATGTGATGAGTCCCCACATATGCTAAAAGTTGGAACATTTTTCCTCAATATATGTTGAAACTTCCCTTCCCTTCTTTTCTTAAAGGCTCTTTTTATATTCTCATATGGCAATATCGTCAAAGTCTACTACTCCGGGACAATCTCTAATCTAAGAGGGTTCCACATATTCACAAAACCGTATAAGAGCCACAGTCTATCACTTTAGGGAGTCAACACTTTGGGACAATCTGACCCCTCTCCACACGCCTCCATTGGAAGGGATGTGTTGGTGTTCCACATCTGCTACACTTTGACCATTTCTCAGCAATATATGTTGTAACCTCCCTTCTTATCGATGGCTCTTTTAAAGAGTAATCTAACACAGGGTTTCACATATTCTCACATGACAAAACCAAAGTCTACCAGTCTAGGGACTTGGCAGTCTGGGACAGTCTAGACCCCTTCTGACACTAGAGGACATCATGAAATGGTTTAACACAAGAAGGAATTACAACAGTCCGAAACACGATCTTCATAAATCAAAAGGAAACATGGCATGATGCAAGTAACTACCAAATTGGGTTAAACCACAGGCATCAGAAAAGTCATATCAGAAACAAATGATTCAACTCAACAGCAAAGCCAAACACACTGCATAACATACAAGGGAACAAACAAAACAATTAGGTGATGGGTGTTTCATAGGTAAACAGAAATAGAAGATTAAAAAATAATTGATATATAGAAAAAGGAAATGTCATATTTACCAACCCATAAGAAACATGAGATCAGTGAGAACCTGTTTTGAGTTTTAAGCAAAACATTCATAACACACTATGCTGCTTGAAAATCCCCAAAATCATCATCTGGCAAGTCTTGAGCAGTCTGTTTTTCAACAGAATGGGGTTCGTTTGATTGGGGGCTCAACGAATGGTCAAGATTGAAGTTTGAGGGCGAACCTGGAGGAGTACCCATGGAGCCAATAGGCGGTGAAAGTGGGGATGGAGGTGGTGGTGGGGGTTTGATAGATATTGCAACTTCCTTCTTACCCTTTTCTTTTTGATCTGGGAGATTATTTAGTCCCTGCTCGAAGAACTTGGACCTCACGCTTCGACCACCTTTCTATAATCATATTACAGGTGAAACACCATAAGAAACTATATTGTTTGCCTAAAATATTTACAACATTTTGGTAAGTGACAATTGTACCCTTAATAATAGAGGGAGTGATGAATTTCTCCATCTCATAATTAAGGGTAGCATAGAAAGTAGACACTTATATGGGACAAACTTAAATAGATATATGGACACTTATGTTAGGACAAAATTGGAATTGAGATGGGTTATTTAATCAAAACATTTCAGAAACAAAATTCTACGTCAATTCTGAATCGGGGAAGTGGTAGATTTGAAACTCATGGAATTGAAAATGGAGTCAAGTTTCTGGATCAATTCAAACAGTAGACAAGAAGAGTTGAAGTTAGCTTACGTTCTTAAGTTGAAGCACTAGAGTTTCACCATCTTTTAAACTGTAATCAACTGAAGAAGTATGCTGGAACTGTTGTTCCATCTCTTCAGCAGTTTTCTTCTTATTAAGATACCTTCAAGTGATAAATGAATTTTATTTATGTAAGTGAAACGGGCTATAAATTAAAAATCTTTAGTAAATGGGACTGAGAGAAGCAAAAAATGTAGGACAAACACTTCATTGAAGGATTAGAGTAGTACTTCATATGATCATGCAGAGCAGCTTGGAAATCATAAGCTTGAGGTCTTTCTCGAAATCCTATGCCAATAAAGGCATGTCGAAGGCGGCCACCTGCATCATTTTCAGATAACTTATGCCTTTGATTAAGGAATTATAAGTTGGAGGGACAAAAGAAAACAGAGAAAGGGATGTGAAATCAGCTCCAAGCAATTTGATGTTAAATGAAGTTGGCAATATTTCAGTAAGTTAAAGTTTTCTTTCATCTTTATTTTATATTTAGATATGCAAGTCTATATGGTTTGAGGTCTAAGACCACCAGACCACTTCTTATTGCATCATACAGATCAAGATGCAACAAGTGTAAGGTGACGAGTTTAATAGCTGATTGAAGTCGTGACGAATTGATTTGTTCACAAAAATAAACAGTTAAGACAAAGATATGTGTCAGAATGTGACACATAGGAAGACTTGCTATTTCTGACAGCCATTTAAATGCTTATTGGTAACCTACCTGAAGATTGTATCATGAAGTAACAAATGCTGAATATTAACAAAGGTCGTCAAAACAAAGACTGAAACTTCACCAGATGCTTCTTTGTCCAATGCAACACTGAGAGTTTAAAGTTCAAAATAGAGGGAAGTACCATAATGCTTATTGCGACTTGGCAACTCATTATACTTGGCTACTTCTGAGTTCTGACCCTACTAAGTTCACACACATTCAAGGATAAGAAGGAACCGACTGCACATCCATGGTCCCTCCACTTAACGATGTTAGTTAGCACCTTTATGAAAGACTAATTGGTCTTTGAACAAACTATAGGACCAAAAGTGTAATCTGCTCTAAAATTTAATGTGATACACATTTTTTTAAATTTAATAACAAAAAAATATATTATTAAAATCACAAATCAAAATTTTTAAAATAAAGTACATACTATAAAAATCTTCATATTTATTTAAAAATTATTAAATTCACAAAAAAAAAATAGCGTTAAAAAACTCAAGTTTGAAAAAAAAGTAAATCAAGATAAAGTCGCACATCTTTTGGGTTGAGAATTGAAATATGCGAGCAAAATATTGAAAATTAAGTTCGGTTAACGTGAGATTATTAATATATAGTCAAACTACAAATAACTAAAATAACAACAAAATAAAAATTATAAATTAAGATTAAAAAACACTGATTATTCAAACAATTAAGAAAAACCATCACTACAACAAATAAATATAAATATTTTTATTTTTATTTAATATGTATTTTATTTTAAGATATTTGATTTGTGATGGATATATAAATTATTTTCTAATAAAAATTAAAAAATGAATCACATTAAATTTTAGAGCAGATTAGACTTCTGGTCCCTATAGTTTGTTCAAAGACCAATTAGTTCTTCATAATGGTTGTTAACTAATGTCGTTTAGTGGAGGGACCATGGGTGTTATGAAATGAAAAGTTAGGGACCACCGGTATAGATAGTTTGTTTAGGGATCAAATCCAAAATTTAAGCAAACCACAGGACCACCGGTGTAATTCACTCTATAGTTATATACGGCAATTAAACTCACGCACACTTGTCACCTTTGGTGAGACTTGAACCCATGACCACCAAGAAGGTTTTGCATGTGGCATTACAGGATGCAAGTTCGAATCCCTTTGGCTCTTTATTAATTTTTTGGTAACAGCCCATATTCCAGCTCACTATGCAGCCAGCATTGCAACAAACTTAGGCCCAGTTTGTGAACACTCTTTAAGGCAACTAAAGAATAAAATAGAGGCCATGAAAATAAGGAGGCAGCAGTAGAATTTTTTTATAATTAAGTTGTGTTTTACTCTATATTATTGCTTGGAAAAAAATTTCTGGATCAGCCTCTCGCTCTGGAGAAAGCTATGTCAGCCTTCCAGACAGTTAAGGGGAATTCATATTGTTAAAAATAAGAAAAAGAAGATTCATAAAAGCATGTAGATTACCAATGTTCTCTTCCACACGTAGAACAAAATATCTGCAGAAAAATAAAATTGTTAGTTAGAAACGTGACAGATGTGGCTCTGAGAATATGACAAAACTCAACACAATTATGCATGGAAAAAAATTCTGGAAAAAGAACTATCAGACACTGAATAAGCCCATAATTTAATTTTATCATCAAACACATTAGAGAATGATTTACCGGCTGCTATCAATAACAGGCTCCACAGGATGAGGTTCTCCATCTCTTAGAAAAGCCCGAGCATAGAGTTCACCTATATGTTAAAATAAGTAATTATACAATCCATACATGTGGGAAACGTGAACAGCAGAAATATCGCACCTGATGTCTTGTCTTCAAGTCTGATAATACACTCCTCTCCCTTGCTTACTACTTTCATTGTTCCCTCCCAAGCCCATTTGTTTATATCCCATTCATCCGCCCTATGATGGACCATAAACTGATCAGTTCCACATCTCCAACAAGTGCAATTAGAAGTTTAAGACTATGACACTATGGCAGTTATATGGGAAGTGATTGACCAGAAGTCAAATTACCAACATACACTTAGACTCGAAGTAGTTTTTTGTTTTCTAAATCACATCAGGGATCAAGAGAAGAACATTTCAAACAGTTTTGAAATTGAAGTCACATTTTCGGCTGTATGTACTATTTTTACTCCCACGATGTCATATTAAATGTCTAACAGCATAAATATTCAATATGAATAAATATGAACTTTTGACATTTATAACACCGACTTCTTCTTCTACTCTTTCTTATTTTAAAGTTATGGTCATTTTTTATCAAATAATAAAATAAATTCTTATCAAATTCCAAAGCAGAAAAGATATATATTTGATTCAAGAGTAAGAAGTGAGCAGTTAAAAGAAACTGACCAAGTATATATCTAATTTGTGGAAAATAGGTTCACTTGCACAGAACAATTTCTCTAGATGGAAATGTGTCCAGAAACGGAGTGCAGTAGTTATTGAAAAGAATGGGAGAATTCGCTAAGAATGGAATTTCTCAGAACATGCATAAGATAAAAACAGAAACACCTTAATAACAAAGTGATGCTTTCTGTAAACTTACAACGAGAAACTTAATTCCCAATGAGCCAACTTAAGGTCATGATGGGACCTCCTCAAAAGACAAGCCTTAGAGGCTCCTCTTGGAATCACAAAACGAGATGGAGAAGTCGCATGATTAAGATTCACTATGTACTTGCATCTAACAAAACTCTTCCAGTGAGATTCCAAATCCCATTCTGCTTAAGAGTGCCATTTCATCTTCTATAACTCGCACCATGATGGATGAGCCACGTATTCATACACATTTCAAAAACAATTACAACTATTATCCCCACTTGTCATGACATTTGTTCCTAGTCATGTTTTTATTTTTGTTGATTAACTTTATTTTACTTTGTTCCTTTTATTTCAAATTTGTTAGTTGATGTAGACATGTGGCTGTATCAAATTAGTGGTTTAGTTTTATAACTAAAAGAATGGTTAATTTTCTAAAATTTACAGATACACCCATGGATGTACTTGGGTGTACCAAATCTAGCCTGTTGCAAGATCTTATAGGCTCCCATGAAAGAATGCTATTCTCTGTAAGTTTTATTAGATTCACTTCTTTACAATTTTATTAGCTTTCATTTATCAAACCCAAACTAGTGTGGGAAAAGGCTTGTTTCATCATACTGAAGATTTCCATAACCCCTTATAACAACCCCTTCTTGAGTAGTCAGCTCTATGCGACAGAAATCTGTCAAACTGCAAGGCCAAACTAAAAAATTTCCTCGCTAATTCATTAAGTTGCTTTACTATCATCACTAGATACAAAAACCAGGATACCAGATGGCACAATCCAAATCAAAGAACAAAAGTTTTACAAATCAATGTAAAGCAAGGAAGCCCAAAACTAATCAAACACACATGAAAACCCGCTTGGTCAAACCAACATGAAGACAACTAAGAAATAAGAATAGATCTATAAATAAGAAACAAAGGAGGAATGACTACATCAAGTCCACCTAGTCCATATTGAACATAGAGTAAGCTGTTAACAGCAACAGAGGTTCAACTGCTATCATCAACACTAAACCAGTCAAACTACAATGATGGCGCCAGAGACCTGTCACTCAATAGCCAAATGACGATCACAAAGGAAGTTGCCAGTGACTTCAGAGAATCATCCCAGAGGCAATCAAGCCTGGGCTTCGAGTGCAATGGGCAATGGCAGCAAGAGAGCAGGGTGTTGCCGCCGGCTGCTAGAAGCAGATTGGTGGCTATCGTCTCTTAGTTCTCAGTGAAACAGATGGCCAAACAAGACTCCATGACTGAACATAACAATGATATATGGAGTATATATATGGACCAAAATATAAAATAAAACCTGCTAAGAACATCTTACATGTGTAACATGGAGGAGAAATAATAAAGTTGGCCCATAGATTACACTTGTGAGGCATCTTTGGAGGATAGCAAACCAACACATTTCAAATAACACCTAAAAGAGGCTAGAAGTTTCTTGCATGCTTGAGAACAGTACCAATCAGCAAATAGCTTTTTACCTTTACATGACACTAATGTAAGCTTTAGATGGGGGATGAGCCCATGCTGGAAGCCTCTATGACCAATAACAAACAAATACAGCTCACAAAAACTCTTTCTCAAACTTCTCATTAGGTCATGAAAAGGGAATATATATATACACACATATATATGCATCTGTATTGAAAAAAACCCTCTTTCTCAAACTACTCATTTTCAAATTTCAAACCTCAACTCCAATTGGCAGCTCAATGACAACTGTCCAGAGAGCATCACTTGACACCCTGCCTTTGTCCTCACTTGGATCTTCCGCTCAGCTTGTCGTCACATAGATCGACCCTCTCAACAAGAACCCTCCAACCTATTTGCACCCTCACCAACTATCATTCCTCTATATTGCTGATCCACCACCTCGTCGGATTCTGCTCATCGCGACTGTTGCTAGATCTCATTGGCACTCGGCTTCGATCCCATCTTTTTCTATGCCGACTCAACTTGCTCTATATTGGTCCAAAACCATTTTGATAATAGCCTGCTTTGTCCTTGAGGTGTTTCTAAAGTTCGATAAATCCGTCCAACATTCCTCCAGACCATCCTGTCTAATTATCTGAGGGTAAAACGGTAAAAGGAAGCCATTAGGAAGGGAACCTTCTCTCTTTGGGAAGAACACTCACCAGGACCTTCCTCAACTAGTGCACGAAATCAAAGAGATAGATTGACTTAATACACAATGAGACCCATAAGCCTTCCTTCCGTAGAGTTGCCTACTCTGGCCACACACTCACAAGTACCTAAAGCACAAAGAAGAAAAAACCATGCCCAAACATCCAAGGAGATTTTATGTGGCAAGAGACGAGATGAGGGACCTGAGATTTCCACATGCCCCCTCTAAGAAGGAGACGTATAGCCTCGTGTGTGAAGGATAGAACACTAGAACTTCATATAGGTTAAAGAGACATAATCCATAATAGAAAAAATGACACTCTTCAGCACAACAAGATCACAAAGGTCATAAGCACCCTTGCACCATGGCAAAGAAAATCGCAACAAATCTAATAGAACATAAACAATAAGCATAATGCTCGTACTCATCTAGCTTCTCTGATGTAGCCAACATGCTTGTTGGTCTCCAAGGAGGTGACTATCTAACTGATCCACCGGCCTCAATCCTCTTCCTCAATTTGGTGATCATCAACATCAAAGTTTGCATATGCTGATCCCCCCAAAACTCACTTGAGTCGAAGGTGGAGGCGAACCAGAGGTTGGAGCAGTTGAGTGGGGCATTGGAAATACAAGGCTTGTATGTTAGCCGCTCTAAGAACGAATACATATGGTGCAACTTTTAGTGAGGAGGGTATTGACAAGGGGACAGAAATCAACATTGGAAGGCAAAGGGTACCCCAAAAAGGACATGTTCCAAGTATCTAGGCTCCATAACCATGGTGGGGGAGGGAGAAAATGACATAACGTATCGCATAAAGATTGGGTGGCTAAAGTGAAGGGCTACCACAGGGCGTTGTGTCATGGGTGACAAGCACCTGCTAAAACAGAAGGACAAATTTTACAGGATAGTCATCAAACCAGCTATATTGTATAGGTCTGTGTGTTGGGCGACAAGGAAGGCCCACAAGAGAAAGTTGGAAGTTGCAAAAATGAGGATTCTTAAATGGATCTATGGTTGGACTGTTGGACCATGTTGGACAAGATACTGAATCAGGTCTTCCAAGCAGAGTTAGGAGTTGAGCCTATCATGGACAAGCTGAGAGATGGAAGATTGTGGTGGTTTGGACATGTTCGCAGAAGACAGATGGTGGCTATGGTCAGAAGAGTAGAAAGTGTGACGGTCAAGGGGGCAACAAGGAGGAGGGGAAATCCAAGGAGAATGTAGGATGGAAACTAAGGATGAACATCAGGACATGGCAGCCTTGGGCATTTATAGGTGTTTTTGGAGACGCAAGACTAGGGTAGCAGACTAGAGGTAGGACCTGTAGCTTGCTGCTTGCCTAGACGTGACGAAGGGAGTTGGAGAGGTAGAGGTTAAGGGTGGTAGTTTTTCTTACCTTTGCCATGTGTCCTTGTACCTACTTACCTTTTTATGATGTTGCTTACTTTTAACTGACCTTCGTTCTTCACTTGAGGCCTCATGATCTTTGTTTTTGAATTATTTTCCTTTTTACAAATTCTTCAAACCTTTTGGCAAGCATTCTTTTTCACACACTTTTTTGCAAGTTGGGGGTCTTCATGGAACAGCTACTCTATTCGTTGGGGTAGATGACAAATCTACGTACATCCCCCAAGACTCGACCTCCGGGGGTGGGATATATTAGGCTTGTTTGGTTAAGTTTGATTATTTACCCTACACACCAATATGTTCCCTCTTGATGCAAAAGCCTCAAAAGAAGTCCCCCTTCAAGTAAGAAGAAACATTAAATAAACTAGAACATGAGAAAGTTTTCAGTGGACAATATTCATAATGAATACTTCTCAGCAGCTTACCAGAGAAAATTAGCAAACTCAAACACATCACGCTCTGTGATTTTCACTAATTACACGACCTCATTTAATCGCTTTCATGCAGCTGATAAGCTAGCAAAAGTTTATGGAACAACTCAATTACAGTCAACGGGACAGAAGACCACATTTTGTTTACACGGACACATTATCAGAAGGTAAATCACAAGCAAACAACAGAGATATAAAAGTCATATTCAAAATTTATTGTTTTGAAGAGAAAAACAGAAGTTTAGAACTTCTGATAAGAACCTGTAGGAAGCTGCAGTCTTCCTCGGAGGTATCTGCAAAAACGCAATAGTAGTTTTAACAATGTTAGCCCCAAGTCAAAGATGACACATAAATTTACATAAGAGTTAACATATGAACAGAATTATTGGTGATATAAGATGTTCAATGCCTTTTTATGCTTTAAAACTTTGCTGACGATGATAGAACGTAAACAGGATCATAGCTTTCAACTACACCAACCAAGCATAATACAAAATTCGTTGTCATAATGAAACTGGACAAACATGTACGGAATTGAATGATAACATTAAATACGTAAACAGATATCTTGGAGCCATGGTTGACAAATACAAAATCATGAACAAGAGATAAAATTTATGGTAACAAGCTTACATATAAGCTATTAAGACAAATACACAAAAACGTGTCATTTCAATGAGACTAGAACGATAACATCTGCTTTGCTGGTAAGCAGAGAATGTACCACATAAAAATCAAACTTGCAGATTGCAGCTGCAAGCAGAGATCCAAATAAACTTGGAAAGATAAGGACCACCTTTTCCTTCGTTTCATTTCCATGTCTCTTCCAAAAACCTTTCCATGCCAACTAGTTCTCTCTATTCTTAAATACCTCAAGATCTTGTCCACCAATCTCCCAGTGAAATGTGGGATTGAGTGATGCAGAACGAGAACATCCATTTTTAACCAAACTACTGGAAAAATATCTTTTTACAGTTGCATCAATACTTTCTACCAACCCATTCTCGTTTTGTCATTTGCTCCATTGGGTTTTGTGTAGCTATTACCAACTTTGAAGGAGAACAAATCATTGCTGTCACTTGTACTAGTTTACTCCTTGCAATTTATTTCTTATGATCTTGTCCTATATTCTGGCAATCAAGGGTGAGACAGGATGACATAGTAAAAGGACATCCATTTCTGATATAACTAATAGAAAAACAAATCTTATCTACTAAAATTAATGCTTTGCACTACCTCATTCAAGTTTTATCATGTCTTGAATTGAGATTTCTGTAGGCCTTGCCAATTTTATAAGAATATATCAAATAATCACCAATTATGCAACATTATTACAGTTTAGTTGGTCTATCTATTTGCAGCAACAGCAGTGATTTCTACTACTTTTCCAACATAAAACTTTGAATAATGGTGCTTCACTAGAAATTGACTCTAAATCTTCTGTTAGCTGACGAAAATTGAAAAAGAAATTGCAAACATATTTACATAGAGACAAACTTGACTTTACCATCTTCCCTCCAAAGACCGATTTAGTAACTCCAAAAAGTTCAGATGACCTTTGCAGTTTTACACAAAACCAATGATGGGATTGTAATTCAGCAAAGTCTACTTAGCTTTTAAATTCACACCAGTTTTTCCAATACATATCTATTAGCCAGATGGTCAAATATACTTCTCTGAGTTGGTGTTAAAAATAGTTTTGACAATATGAATCAAAAGGAAAAAATTTACAGGCATAAATTAAAGTTAGTGAGGTGATTCAATTTTCTTTGAGACAATTCCTACTAAAAGAAACTATTCATGTTCTACCACTGATGAGATGACTGCATAAAGTGGCAGCATAAAGGGAAGCATATAATCATTACATGAAAACAAGGACGCTAATAATGCAAAAGTCAGTTCCATTTGAGAGAAACAGGAAGCAAGGTGAATGGACCTGTTGTGCATTGTTCAATCTCAAAGCATCTTGACATCATTCAAAAAAGATACTGCTTCTAATAATTTGCTACCAAATTATACATCAAGTTTGCACAACCCAATTCAATTACTTCCTCACTTGGTTTAATAAGAATGGCATCAGGTATAAAATAACACAATCTACTCCATCCTACCATAAAAATAGTTACATGCATCCTTAATCTTGGCAAATTACAGAAAATGGACTCTAATGATGAACGGTGAATGCAGACACATATAGCTATAATTCCAAGACGCGTGAATTTGACAATTAAAAAAAACAGCAGGTGTGCACGATTTAACAAAATTCCCAATTCAATAAGCAAAGAACACAGCTAATTCACCTAACCCAGAATCCAAATTTCAAAATTATGATCCTTAACTAATGCATGATCCAATTAATGGAAATGTGAAGAAAGGCAAGAAATAGATCAAGAAAAGGAGATATTACCAAATAAACGTAGCATTCAGATACTTGAAAGAGAACGAGCTCAGCCGGTTCAATATCTCCGCTATCATCTAAAGTTGGAGGATTATCATTCGTGTTTGTACTATTCGATTGGTTGTGCTCCTTGTCCATGATCCAGAGTAGATTAAGGAGAGGGTGGGAGATGGATGGGGTTTAATGTGGAAAACGATTTGTCAAAGATGTAGAGAATCAAAAGGGATGGTAAGATTTGTTCAATCTGGTACTATTCGATCAAATGAAAGAAGCCCTTTTCGTTTTATACTAGATGTCTACCACTTGGATGCATTATTTTTCAATTTTGAAGGGTATTCAGATCGAAACTTATATTATTTTGTAAAAATGTTTATCAATTTATGGCGTTAAATTGAAGTTTTATCTATATCTATACTATATTATAAAATATTTGACAAAAACTTTTAAAAACGATTTTTTTATGCACGAAGTACTGTTTATTGATATATATTACTTAAAATTTAAT
The DNA here is from genome assembly GCF_001531365.2 of Cynara cardunculus var. scolymus. Lineage (NCBI taxonomy): Eukaryota > Viridiplantae > Streptophyta > Magnoliopsida > Asterales > Asteraceae > Cynara > Cynara cardunculus. The sequence continues at coordinate 32,186,932 of NC_037540.1, read as the reverse complement.
ATTACAAGTAAATTATACGTAAGTACAACTTATTAAAACTCCATATTTGAATTCGTCTAACTAACAGTATATAAACATAATCAAATATTGGATAAAAATAATCAAATATTGGATAAACATCTCATTTTAAATATAAAAAATCTAAATTATAATTAAAATAATCATTGATAATTAACAAAATACTTAGTTATTATCTTTATAAAAAAATATATCATTAAATCTAAATTAAATTTCTTTGTTACTAAACCTAAATTATCTATACTATATTATAATGCATTTGACAAAAACTTTTAAAAATGATTATTTATGCACAAAGTACTGTTTATGATGCATATTACTTAAAATTTAAGATTACAAGTAATTGTGTATAAGTACAACTTATTAAAGCTTCATACTTGAATTTGTCTAACTAATTGCAGATAAATATAATCAAATATTGGATAAACATCTAATTTTAAATATAAAAAATCTAAAATATAATTAGGATAATCATTGATAACTAACAGAATACTTAGTTATTATCTTTATAAAAAATTATATTACTAAACCTAAATTAAATTTCTTTGTTACTAAACCTAAAATAAATTTTAATTAAGAAAATTACACCAAAACACAAGAACTTTTAAAAGGATTAATTTAATACTGATATAGATTTTTTTTTTCAAAATTTTATGATATTTTTAATTTTATATTTTATTCAAAAATAAAAACATTACTATTTTCTCAAAACCACATAAAACCAATGTTTACTTAAAATTCAATATTACAAGTAAATTTTGCAAAAGTACAACTTATTAAAGCTCGATGTTTGAATTTGTATTATTAATTGCGGATAAACATAATCAAATAGAGAATAAATATGTTATTTTAAAATCTAAAAAATCTAAAATATAATTAGAATAATTATCGAGTTCTAACAAAATAATTAATTAT
>NC_037540.1:32180854-32182721 GCF_001531365.2 Cynara cardunculus var. scolymus | reverse complement strand
GTATAAAATGATAGAGTTGTATGGTGAGTGGAATGCTGATGTGGCAGTCCATGACACTCTGGTAGAGTGTCATGCACTGGAGATGCCCTTAAGCTACTAACAAATAGGCTCTGAGTGTTTAACAACCTGTTATTTAAAAAAAATATCACATGTTTTAGAGTGAATTACATTTTTTATCCATGTGGTTTGATGTTTTTAATGGATCTCTTCTTTAGAATGAAAAAAACGAAACGTACGTGCCATGTGGTTGCATTTTTGTAACGAGATGGGTCCAAATCACTAACGCCGTCATTTTTCTCTCTCTTAGTAACACATTGTACCCCTTACGTGAGGGGCATTTTCGTTCATCCCCTTTTCTCCTCTCATTTAATCACTCTCCCAAAGAACGACCTCTCACGTTCTACAAGAAACTCTTCAATGTGTCGCTCAATCATCACCGGTTTCAAGCATCCATCAACCTTTCGCTAATCATTTGAAATCGATTAAGTCAACTTCAATTCTTTATCTGATCACGTAGTTGTATGTAAACTTAGAGCAATAGCTATCTTTCTTCATCTAAAATCTAGTTTATGCTTGCTTGCAAAATGGTGCGTACATCATGGCAAGTTCCAAATCACTTTGAACAGAAGGACGTATATATGGTGCATTTGGTATCTAGACAAGATAAAACAAAACATGGTAGAGTTGAACAGGACAGATAGAACAATTGTCTACCTTTTGGTAAGATAGAACTGAAATGTACAAGACAGAACAAATAAAATGACCAATTTATCTCCAATGAGTTGTTTATATATTGTATATATTCTGATTAATATGTATAATTTATTAAATTATAATAAAATAAATAATTTTCATAACAAAATATATCATTATAAAGTTTTTCGTGAAAACGATTAAAATAACTTCAAAATAAAAGGTTTATATAGTTTCCAATTTTTATCTTATACCTTTTCTATATTATTTTTTTATCATTAGTATTTAATAAATTATATAAATTAATCAAAATATAGAAACCGTATAGTAATAATATTTTGAAGACAGTAAAACGAAAGTTTAAAGAGCACAAAATACAATAAATAAAAATCAACGAATGAACAAAATGTAAAAAGGGACGTATTTTGTGTTATAGAAGAGAATTATGTTTTATTTTGAGGTTATATTGGTAAAAGAATAGGTATGTTTCACTTTGTTCCTATTTATTCTACATAAAAGTCCTGCCAAAAGTCGAACAATGATCCTTGTTCTGTTATGTTTTGTCCAGTGTATCAAACGCACCCATATGGAATATATCAACATGAAGTAAAGTTTTTTTTTTTCATTTATTACCTACATTATTGAAGTAAGTTTAAATATAAGATATTTCTTGCAATAGATATGTATCTAACGTCGGTTTGCTTCAGAATACATGTACAATGGCTCCTAGAAGGGTTTATGTAAAGACAAGACTCATGACACGAGAATAAGTTTCACCAGAGTTCAACAAGTATAAGAAGTCAAAAGGTGAGGGAATGTTGGGGTACTGGACACCAAAAAGGTCCCAAAAACAAAATAAAGTATTGAACCTTATTTGATAACAATCAAATATGTGATGCCAACCAACAAATGCAGATAACAAAGTAGGATCGAAAGCACAATGATAAATCAATCAAAGAACTTTGAAAATACACAAAACACAGAGATTTACGTGGTTCTGTTGATCCTCTCTCTCAGTGATTTGATGATAATCCCTTTTTCCTTTCGATGTATTTCTGTATCTGTAATTTCAGTTCCAGCGATCATACACTGAGCTTATTCAGTGATCGCTGAAGAACTTGTTTGTAATTCATTCAGAGACAACGATACTTCAAGAAAACAACACTCACACCAA
>NC_037540.1:32177250-32180754 GCF_001531365.2 Cynara cardunculus var. scolymus | reverse complement strand
GAAAACAGATTAGTCTCACGTGAATCCAACCATATATATATATATATATATATATATATATATATATATATGAAAGGGCTCAAAAGAGAACACCTTTATTTTACAAGAACGCAAGAACACTCTTTTACTATAGTCAATTACATGTACTATATTCCATCACATATGATACATATGTGATATTAAATCAGAAACGCAGACAACCTTTGATGCAACCAAGGTTGCGGGCCAAGTCGCTCATACACCAGTAGACCCATAATGTGTATTATCACATGTAATAAGAGTGTTTTTTATGTGATACTTTAATCCATCACATATGATATTAAATTAGAGATGCAGACGGCCTTTGGTGCGACCTAGGTCGTAGAGACACGTCGTCCACACAACGCTAGGTCCCCTCATGTGTATTATCACATGTGATAAGGGTGTTCTCGTATTTTTATAAAATGCAGATGTTCTCGTTTGAACTTACACCTAGTATATACATACAAATACATATATATATATATATATATATATATATATATATATATAAGGAATGGATATTTTGCAAACTAATCCATTTGTACAAACCGTGAAAACCATCGATTTCATTGTTTTTTGTGATAACCGGTTATTCGGTTATAAAGCTCGGGTTGATTTTGGTAAGTGGTGGTAAGTTAAGGGGGATAAATTGTTGATATGCTTAATTGCTTTTAAAATTCCACCGCCTCTTATATTTAAATTGTTATTTATGAGATAATTGTTTTTATCTCATTGGGATGATGCATGCAATATAAGAGAATTAAAAAGAAAAGTTTATTGTGTGTGTTCTTTGATGCAAACAAATAAAAAACCATGAGGAAAAAAAGAAGTTGATTGTGTGAAATTATCTGGATAAATTGTTGTTGTTCATCTCCATAATTTCATCTCTTTTTTTATTAAGGTGAGTTATTTACAAACTTTTCTTATTTGGTAATTTGGAAATTAGAATAGTATGGTTCTTTATATGGGGAGATGATTATAAAACTGTTTTTGGATGCTATAAAAAACCAATCTTAGCCATCCATCTACTCTATTAAATATCTGATTACATTTTGTTTCCTAATATAAAATCATGATCATAATGAATGTACTTATCATCTTCCATATATATCTTAATCATGTTTAATGAATCATGATAATTTTTCATAAATATCTCGAATGTTTCATAATATAAACATTGACTATAATTTGTATAGTTTGTAAAATTACATGGTTTGTTAAATAAGTCACACACACATGTGTGTGTGTGCGCGCGCGCCATATCAGCTTCATGTGGGAGTTTATATGAACAACCATGGGTTTTCGGCACCAAATTTGATAAAATAACTGATATCCAATCTACTTCTTTTACTATATTATGATATATTATGATTCTTAGATTTTTGCTGTTTTTCTAGTTTACATGTACATTGCATGATATGAGGATATTGTTGGTGGGTCAATCATGGAAAAGAGGGCAATCGAAGAAAAACTATTGTTTCTTTTCTTGCTAAATATAGTAAGTGATCGATATTTAAGAATTTTTTTAAATAATGTCTTACCGTATTGTATTTTTATATGATCTGTATACCATTTTGCACAATTTGCTAGCGTCTTATGCTATATTGCATTGTATCACATCTTTACTTTTCTAAATCATATATACAAACAAGATCCTAATTAAGTGGAACCTCTATAGATTGCATAATGTACGGACATTGTTGGAAAGAACATGGAAATATTCATTTGATTTTGTCCTTTCTAAATATAGTATATATATAATTAATCTATTACAAGATTCATTTTCGATAATTTATTGAATATTTATAAATATGAAATTACTGAAAGCTGAAAACATATTTTGTAATTTATTAATATCATGTTGCATTTCTCAATTTGATATTATATTTTCACAAGATTTTTTTTCACAAATTATAAAAATGTAATTGTAACAGAACGATTTATTCAGAATGAGCATCCGTAATACATAACTCATAACTTATTGTTTTTGTCACATCGATTTTCCACTATTTTTTCTTACTTTTTAACATTTATTTTAATCTCTTTGATATTTTTTTATAGATTCCCGTGCTCTAAACAACCATCACAAATCCGTAAAAAACCATCATAACTAAATTATGTTCTTAGTAAAATATTACTTAGTACACAATCGAACCAATAAAACTACAAGCAAAAGGAAGAACAAGCCGAGAACAATCAACATGACAACCGGGAGGCTTCAGCGCCATAGTCCACCCAAGAAGAGTTAAAACCTTTTACACGATTGGCTAACCATTGAACGGAAAGAAGTTGAATATCGACAACCAAATCAGTTTGTGGCAGAAGCCAATCAGAGAATGCAACTTTATTACGGTAGCCTCAAATCACATATATAGCAATCCCAAGAACCGGTTGCCACAATCCTTTTGAGAAATTTAAGGAAGGGATGATCTTCCAAGGAGAAAACATCTGCAATCGAGTCAGCGTTGATGAAAACCAATCCCCACCACCTAAAGAATTATTTCCACACATCCGAAATCGTTATGCAACGAACAGAAAAAAAATGACCAATTGTTTATATTCCTTCCCTACACCAGGGACAGAGAAGAATGCATGTTGAGACCAAGCTTGTCAATTCCGCCTTGCCTTAGATCCCACATGAAGATACAACCTTTTTTTTTGGAATAAAGTTGCTCCATTTTGTTTCGGCAAATGAGATGAAGTCCCAAGAGAATTCTTGCCTAACAACTCCTTAATCCCTTTGACCGAGAACACCCCATCCTCTGCCAAATATCACACCCGCTTGTCGCACTCATTTCTAAAAGGACCTAAATAATGCAAAAAGCCTTCTAATTCATTCATTTCACCTAACTATCACCCTCTAGATATCTAAGCCAACCCCAAAACCGAGCCAAACAATTGTCTTGCCATGCAAATATGTCGCTTATCGGAAACTCCTTATCACCCTCAAGACTAAACAATCTCGGAAATTTCTAGCAAAGCTTGATGTCCCCTAACCATTTGTTTTTCCAAACACAAAGTCGATCCACTGTCTCCTATCCGTTTGCCAAACAAATCTTTTAGATTAATCTGAATCTTCTCTGAATCCATCCCCACATGATGTTTTGTTTATTACAGAAGAAAAAAAAAGAGTAGATCATTTTATTACTTAAATTGTTCTGAAAGGAAACCAGTTTGGATATATTATGAAAGACGACTGCATAAAAAATGAACTTACTTTCATTCAGTTTTTATTATGGATTGAAAAACATACTTTCAAAAACCATATATAAGGGGTAAATAGTTTAAAATAATAATAAATGTTGAAGTGGCACGTATGCGTTTTTGTAAGTACGCTCTACTAGTTTTCAAACTATAAACTCTTACATAAATACTTTTATAATTATAAAGTTTAAATATGATGTTTGAAAATATATTATGTTATAAGCCCAGATCTGACAGTAGAACGATTTACACTAGAAGATTGAAAGAGTAAGTAAGCAA